>NW_024412376.1:145918850-145950368 GCF_014898765.1 Herpailurus yagouaroundi | reverse complement strand
AGTCTTTTTAGTGAGCTTTTGGAACATACGGAAAACCTAAAAGCCGTCCCCCAAATAGAAGAGTAAGGAAAATGGCAGGTGAGAAAGGATGAAAGGCATATATTTGCCTATGTCGTAGTTAAGAGTATTTAGTACCTCTTTTTGTTGCACTTCACCTAAAGTAAATAGTGCTTCGCAGATACTGGGATTTTTATAAATTGAAGGTTTGTTGCAACCCTGTGTCAAGCAAGTCTTTTGGCACTGGCTTTCCAGCTGTTATTGCTAACTTCATAGCTTTGTCGCATTTTGGTAATTGTAATATTTCAAACTTTTTGATCATTACTTGTTAGGGTAATCTGTGAGCTGTGATTATTCACTGGAAGCTCAGATGATGGTTGGCATCTTTTAGCAGTATAGTATTTTTAAATTAAGGTATGTATGTTTTTAGACATAAAGCTATTACACACTTAATAGACTACAGTGTAGTGTAAAATTAGCATTTATATACCCTAGGAAACCTCAGAATTCATTTGACTCCATTGTGGTAATTCATTACAGTGGTCTGGAACTGAACCAACAGTATCTCTGAGGTATGCCTGCATGTGTGTTTGCTGACATTGGAGATGGTTTAGAGCAAACAGATGCAGTCATCATGCTTGTACTCTTTCAAATTAAATACCAAAGATTCACAATAAGAATTTAGGTTTTTTTTTTCAATATATGAAATTTATTGTCAAATTGGTTTCCATACAACACCCAGTGCTCATCCCAAAAGGGGCCCTCCTCAATACCCATCACACACATATTTAAAAATATTTTTTAGTATGCCTCAGCGGTTTTGCATTTTTCCATCAAATAATGTATAAATATTTCCCTAAGCAATTTATTAGTCTTCAAAACATGTTTAAAATATCAATATGATATCCCATTACTTGGATGCATGGTTATTTAATTAATAATAGTATTATTAGTGAGAATTTTGGAAAGATACTAGTCGTAGGCAAAATATTTTCAATATCGTGTCTTCATTCCCAAATTGCCTTCCAGTAAAGTTTGAAACTATTTTGCTCCCAAATGAAGTCTATGAGGATGCTTGTCTCACTATATCCTTGTCTCTAGTATTGAATATCGCCATTGCACCTGTGTCCTTGTCTCTGGTATTGAATATTGCCCTTGTACCTGCCTTTGATCCTCATGTTTGATGGCTGCAGGAAAGCTGCTCCATTTTTAAAATCCCATTTCTATTTCGGGCAGTTAGAAAGAGAAAGGGAAAGAAAAAGTATATATGTATTAGCTGAGTCTGTCTATGTTGTATATATCCAGTAGATACCTTCTCACCCCAAACAGAATCCTGTGTCTGCTCATAAAGAAAAGAGGAGACTGGGCATTGAGTTGTGAACTAGCCAGAGGTCACTACTGGATAGCGACCAGACTGAATGAATTCACGTCTCATCTCTGGCACTCACTGGCCATGTCTTCCTGGGTGAGAGGCTTCATATCTTTAATCTCAGCTCTTCATCCATCAAATGGGAAAAGAATAGTACTGCATTCACATGATTTTAAAGAGAATTGAAGAAATTGTTGCAAAAAGAATGGTTATCACGTGTCATTTTGTAGGCATTCATTAAATGTGAACGATTTATAATAAAAACTATTAACACTATGCCCATAATAAGGTTTTTAGACACACGATCTTTTAAAAATAGGAATATTAATATTTCACGCATTTTATATTTTGTCACTATTATTAGAAATCTTCATCCAATCTTCTAAGTGGTTATAGGAGGAAATATAGGAAGACTATTTAGTCTTACATATTTCTTTATCAGTCACCAATTCAAAAGTATTTGTATTTTCTTTCTTTTAAGTTTATTGATTTATTTCTACAGAGAGAGAGAAAGAGAGAGAGAGAGAGAATCCCAAGCAGGCTCCATTCTAGCAGCATGAGCTCAAACTCATTAACTGTGAGATCATGACCTGAGATGAAATCGAGAGTAAATTGCTCAACTGACTGAACCACCCACGTGTTCCCAGATTATTTATATTTTGTACATATTTAGTCTTTCTCCAAAGTTCATACCTTAATTTTTTCTATCCTGTACTATGTACTTTGCTAGTTTTTCTGGGACAATGTCATGAAATACGATGTTTATGAAACTCCTGCCTCACTCCTACATTTATGAGATTGCCACTACATTTTGCCACTAAGTAAAATGTTTGCTGTTTAAGATAGACATATTTCCATATATTAAAGATTATGGTTTTTTTTTAAATTTTTTTCAACGTTTTTTATTTATTTTTGGGACAGAGAGAGACAGAGCATGAACAGGGGAGGGGCAGAGAGAGAGGGAGACACAGATCGGAAACAGGCTCCAGGCTCTGAGCCATCAGCCCAGAGGCCGACGCGGGGCTCGAACTCACGGACCGCGAGATTGTGACCTGGCTGAAGTCGGACGCTTAACCGACTGTGCCACCCAGGCGCCCCAAAGATTACGTTTAAACACTTAAGTTAGGAATAAGGGTTGAAGATTTGCTTTCTTAAGAATTCTTAACATCACTTGATTCACTTGTTTTATATATATATGTGTGTGTGTGTGTGTGTGTGTGTGTGTGTGTGTATATATATGTAGGAATTCATTAATTGTTAACGATTTATAATAAAAACTGTTATCATTATGCCCATCATAAGATTTTTATATAATATTATATATTATGTTATCTCTCATCAAATGAATCCTTCAATTCTAGACTAAATCTTACTTAGGCTGATGTCCTTTAATTTATTCTATTTCTCATATGTGATTTACTGATCCTATTATAAGAGGTGCTAGTCTTTATTCTTTTTTTTTTAATGTTTATTTTTGAGAGACAGAGAGACAGAGCATGAATAGGTGAGAGGCAGAGAGAGAGGGAGACACAGAATCCCCAGTAATCTTCAGGCTCTGAGCTTTCAGCATGGAGCCCAGTGCGGGGCTTAAACTCATGAACCCTGTGATCATAACCTGATCCAAAGTCAGATGCTTAACTGCTTCAGCCACCCAGGTGCCCCAGACGAGGTGCTAATCTTTAAAATTTCTATCAAAATATTATTCAATATGTAATGAATGCTCACCATGTAGCCAGCACAAAATATATACTATTTTGTGTAATCTTTTTTTTTTACTAAGAAAATGTTATCTTGGTACCTTTCTTGAAAAGTTGCTGGAACCAGGACTTTAAAAAGTTCTATGATTTGATCATGGCCATACTAACAAAAGATAGAGTTGAGATTTTACTCAAATCTTTCTCACTCCAAAGCTCAGGCTTATAGAAATTATGTTACATTTTATTTTGTTAATCGCATAAGTAGCTCTCTGTATAATTAGAAGTTTACATGTGTGGAAGACATATTTATTCAGTCTGTGTTGCAAAGATAGAGACTTCTAAGGCCCTTTGGGATGCTAAGTACTCGGTGCTTGTGTAGATCTCCATTGTATTTTCTTCTTGTTTTTAGAGATAAATGCATAATGCAAAATGTGTAATTAATTGAATTTTATTTTTTGAGTTCAACAAGAAATTTTAGAGCTATGAATATACCTTTGCCGATACCTATCGTATTTGCTTTATTTAAGAAGAATTTAGAGAGAAGGAAGAAAGTGTCTTTACTTTCAAATGGTTTAGAAATGTCCAGTGCTTTCCCTCACCCTGTTTATTTACTCTTATATTAAAATGTACTTAGAGATTATAACCTATGTGTTTTTTTTTATGATTTGGGAAATTAATTCCATTTTAATTTGTAGCTAAATATGCAATAGATAGTTGACAAGTACATTCTCTGAAAAAAAAAGTTGTTGATGTGGTATTTTAAGTAAGGATCAAAGAGAGACTTAAATTCCAATTCAAGAAACTAATAATAAAGCAGCAAAATTAAACTAAAGAATGTAGGAGTAGAACATTAATAAAAATGAAAGCAGATATTAGTAAATTAGGAGTTAGATATAATTGAATTCATTAATAAATTGATGCCAGCTGAACTCTTTGAGAAATTCAATAAAATAGATCCAAACGTGACAAAAACAATTAAAAGGGGGGGGGGAGAAAAATGCAACCATAAAATTGGCAAAGAATATTCTATATGGTACGCCTATGCAATTATGAGATAACTTTAAAATGTAACAGAATAATCTGTCAAAATTTGCACTAATTTGACAGTTTTTGTCAATACATTCTAGAGAGTTTCAATTATAAAAACTGACATAAGAAAGGACAGTTAACTAGGCTAAAACAATAGAGTGAATTTTTACAGTTATCAAAATTCTCAGTGTAATCGTGGGGATGAAAATGCTTGAGGGATGAATTCTATAAAACTGAGACTATCTTCAATAATTATGTTACAAGAAGAGTTTCCAAGTTGACTTCATGAAGCTAACTGGATTCCAAATCAAAAATCTGACAAAAATGCCTCTGGAGTCAACCACAAATCAGAAAAAAAAAGTCAAAGAAAAAAATGCAATAATGTATATTAGAACTTAATGTTGAAAATTATTTTGTAAGTTATTGATAGCATTTAGAAGTAACTTAGAAGTAAAATAGTAAAAGGCATCAGTATTTTTCTTTGGAAGTATTTATTTATCTGGAAAAACAGAAGGGGTTTAGAAAACATTACTGACTCCTGTCAAAAGAAAAAGAAAATTGACTGTCAGAGTTAAACAGTCAAGGAAGTCTATTCAAGACTACTGCAAGAGGAGAGAGAGGCCAGAACACAATCTAAGTTCAAGTCTGCCTAAAAGAAAGGGATAGAGAGTGTCTAAGAGCTGGGGTCACAGGATCTTAGGATGCTTGCTAATTAGCCTTACCCCTTCCCCGGGGGGGGGGGTGGGGGGGAGTAAACTATCTGACATCTCCCTGATAGGAAGTTGTTTTACAACTTAGAGCAGTGGGGGAAGTTAGGTCCTACCTTCCCATGGAAACTGGAAGATAGGGGGTCATAAGGATGCCATATCTTACTCAAAAATGCTGTTTCCAAGGAATGGTTCCCAGGTCATTGAGAAAAACATTACTGGGTCGTAATACTGGCAAGAAGTTTTCTGTTTTGTGGTTTTTTTTAATTTTTTTAACAATTATTTTTGAGAGAGAGAGATACAGAGACAGAGTGTGAGCAGGGGAGGGGCAAAGAGGGAGGGAGACACAGAATTCGAAACAGGATCCAGGCTCAGAGCTGTCAGCACAAAGCTCGATGCGGGGCTCAAACCCATGCACCTTGAGATCATGACGTGAGCCAAAGTAGGATGCTTAACCAACTGAGCCACCCAGGTGCCCCAGGAAAGAACTTAAAAAAGTTATATCTCAAAGGGAAAGAGAGAAAGAATTAACAATCTTTGAAGTTAAATGCTTTCCAAAAAGGTGGATCAGGGCATAGAGTCAAGAAGTCTATCGTAAGTCTGGTCAGTCTGAGGGAAAGGCTAAGTCATTTGGTCACTCTATACAAGAGTATATAGAATACAAATATAAATAGTTTACGTATTTGGTAACATAGAAAATATAAGAACACAGTAGAAAAACTGTTTTCTTTCACAATAAGGGAAGACAAATTTAAGAATAAACCAAAGAAGACTCTACAGAACTTTATAGGAAGACTTGAAAATTTTACCAAACAACTCTCAAATTAGACTTCTATAAAATAATTTTTCCTAAGTCCATGAGTGGAGAGACTCAACATCATATAATTTAAATTAAAATACAGAACTAAAAATAAAGTAACAGCATCATAATAAAAATCTCCATAGGATTTTAGCTTGGTATTTGGCTTTAATAGCATAAATGTTTATTTCACAAAATAAATATTAAAATAAACAAAGTCAATCTTGAACAAGAAGATAATTAGGATTAGATCTGATCATCAGTTTTGGAAATGCAGTAAAAGTTCTATGATTAAAAGACTCCTGTAAACCTACAGAAGCAGATAAATGAAACAGAACAGAAAGTTTTGAAATGTATCAATATTTAGATAGGAACTTTACATACGATAAAGATGTCATTCAACGTTTGTCAGAAAACAGACTGGTTATTTATTACATTAGTGCCATTGTGATAGCTGGTGATATGCATTACGTTTTCTCAGGGTTTTCAGACAAATAAAGATATTAAGCATGGTTGTTACCTATAAGAATTCTGAAGTCATATTGAAGTCTGAGATTCTGAGCTCTTACTACAAAACTTTGGAAAACTGTTTTTCCTACTGTATGCCTCAGTTTCCTTTTGAAAAAATGGGCATTTTAATCATCAACTCAGATTATTTTAGGATTACGTTAAATACATATTATTTAGCACTTACCCCAGTGACTAGCTTGCAATATAATTTCTTTAAACATAAGCTATTAGTATATAATTAGTTACAAATGAATGGCAAGTTAGTTGCTCCAATACACTTGGTCCCACCTTTTGTCCTCAAGCACTTGTAGACATTTCTTCATTGCCAGTTACGATATAGTATCAGTAAATGATGAATCATCCCAGCATTTGTTAATGAAGCAGCTGTTAACAGAGTGCCTGGCAACTTTCTAGGCATTGAGGAGACAGCAGTGTAAACGTCAGGAACGGTTAACTTTAGTGGGATAAAGATGTAAGTAAAATAAACAAAATATTTGCCAGTAATAAATGCAATTCCAAGAATGAAACTGGTTGCTAGAATAGTTTGGGAGTGTTAAAAGAAGGTAAATGAGGCTGCTGCTTATGTCCGCAGGGTGAAGAGGAAACCGATGCGATCTACGGCTTTAGAGGGAGGCAGGTGCTGAATCCTGGTTTTTAAAACCAGGACAAGAAGTTTGAATTGTATGTTAATATGATGGAAAACTGTCAGAATGTTTGGAGCAAGGAGGTAATATGATCTAATTTATGTTTTAAAAATATTATAGGGGCACCTGGGTGGCTCAGTCGGTTAAGCTTCCGACTTCAGCTCAGGTCATGATCCTGCGGTCCGTGGGTTCGAGCCCCGCATCGGGCTCTGTGCAGACAGCTCAGAGCCTGGAGCCTGTTTCAGATTCTGTGTCTCCCTCTCTCTCTCTGCCCCTCCCCTGCTCATGCTCTGTCTCTCTGTCTCAGAAATAAATAAACGTCAAAAAAATTAAAAAAAAAAGCATTAAAAATAAAATTGGCTTTTTAAAAAAAATATTATAATATGGGGAATATCTTTTAAGGGGGGTACATTGGAAGTGGAGAAACCATTAAGAAATGATAATGTTTTTGGGTAAAATTGTACTAAGAGAAAACAATTGGCATTTTATGAAGAAGCCTGAGGTGGGCTTGATTTATTCATGGGAGGCTTCTTTTAGTGTTATTTTTTATTTGTTTTTGGTTTCTGATTATTGTTATTTTTATTTGTTTGCAGACTTTCCCTTTCTAGGATACCTCTACAGCATTGGGAGGTACTTGGCTTGAATGTCTGATGAAAAAATTCAGACTATGCCTAAAATTGGATAGAAGTGTAATGGGCACAATAAACTTGAAGATTATAAAATGTTGGAGAACACAATAAAGACAGAAAAGAGGGCACCTGGGTGGCTCAGAAGGTTAAGCGTCTGGGTTTTGGTTTTGGCTCAGGTCATGATGTCACGGTTCATGAATTTGACCCTTGCGTCGGACTCTCTCTCTCTCAAATAAATAAATATTAAAAAAAACTTAAGAGATTTGTGATATAACTGCTCCATTGATTATCTATGTGGCCTGGAAAATATGGTGATGGGGGTGAAAAAATTAAAAGGAATGTGAAACTACTCACCCAAGGAAATGAGAACATATACTTCACTCATTAAAAAAGCCCATTTTATAAGTATATATTTAGAATGTACCATTTGCAATTCATTCTGCTGGGAATTATGAGATAGATGCCCTCTTTTTTTTTTTAATTGAATATATCAATTTTCATTCCACTGAGTAAAATTGTAGAATAAGGAGTAGCTAATGTGATGGTCACTCTACTGAAAATAGGAAGAGAGAGAGAGATAAATTTCAGAAGAGTTTATAGAACGAGAACAGAATGCCAGCCTGGATGTGGCAGTGGTGAGCGAGAGTGCACAGGCGTTATCAAAAGATGCTTGTTGGTCCGTTCTGAGGTTGGTAAAAGAAAAGGGCCAAGAAATACCAACAGAGTTTTAAAAGCTAGAACAGTTAGTGTATTGATTATAATTATTTTCTTTTTATTAAAAGAATGATGTCTTGAATCACCAGGAGACAAACAGCACTATGATCTAAATTAGAATTTTTAAAAGTTGGTTAGATCTAGTTCCAGAGGCACAAGTTTATATTGATGTGCGGCATAAATGGATTACTCTCAGGCCCTGGCAATTGAGTATGCAATAATTACAGCGTAATGAGATAATGAAGAGCCTCTTTCAGGCTTTTTTAGGCAGAGAGGCTTGAGGATGAAAATATTTGAAAACAGAGAATACCAATTAGTTTCCATGCTGCCCTATTAGTGGGACGAAGAGTTCTATTTTGTCAATTCTGCAGTGAGATGAAGGCAGGTGGGAAACAAAACGCAGCGCAGGTCGTGGTGCTCGTGTCGAACAAGTCATGGCCATGATATGCTGGAAACAGTGGAGTAATTAAAAATCGGATTTCTTTGCCGGCAAAAGCCACCTCTGAACTATTGTGATACAAGTGATACATAGCACAGTGTGGCTGCCTGATTCTTACATTCTATTTGCTTGGAATTAGGATCCCAAATGTGATATTTCGGGGGGCTTATGTAAAAAAAAAAACAGTATCAATTTAGCTTAATTACCATTATATTTATGTCCTCGCTGTTTGATCTCTACCAGGCCTGGAAGGGTCGATTAAACTGTATTTAAATTTATTCTGCTTCGTAGGTGTCCACTAAAACGGACATTAGAAGTAGCTGTGCTCTAAGGTTAATTTGTTCTGTAAAATTACCCATATTTCTCCAGAGTATTCATTAGTGGAATAAAACAGAAAACTAATCTAGATGCTAAAGGATTATCATTATTGCCAGGCGGGTATCTTTGATAACATTCCAGTTGGGATCACCTCGCGGAGCCTGAATAAACAAAGAAAATAACAAATTGCCGCTCTTACATATATCTTGGCAAAACAGGGATGAAATTGCTGAGATTTGAAAGCCAATGAAAACATTTGGAAGCCACTTGCTGTGGTAATTTGCTGAAAAGTTTTCAGTGACATTTTGGTACTCAACAGACAACTCCAGCAAGTGTTATTAAGAATAAATTAACCCCCAAATTCCACTATACCACTCAGCACATTTCAGCATTTCGAATGTGTTCTCAAGCACCCTTCCTTTGGCCCTTGGAGACCAAAAAGAACACAAAGGCTGATACTTCCTAGAAGAAACAAATTACATTATATGTGTCGCACATAGTCACACACAGAAAGAAAAGCTAAATTAAAGTCACCTTGATACCTATCACCTGTTGAACATAGACATACCACAAATGTGCCTCTAATTCCCCATTTGTCCTTAAGTTATGTTGTGGCTTATATTTTTATTAGTTGTATTACAAAAGGCTTGGGCTGGATAAATGTGTTCACAGGAAATCATAAAAGATCTTATCCCCTCTCTATACTCTCCCGTCTCAAATTGGTAGGTCGTACTTTACTGTGAATTTTTCCACTTCTTGTTGCCTAACCTGTATATACCGAGATTTACATTTGGGTAGAAAGCCCCTTAATTTGTCTATGCTACAATATACACAAAGCATGTAAAATGTAAATGTTTTCAAGCTGCCATTTTGTCCAACGTTATTTCAGCAACGTCATCCCCATATCATTAAACTGGTTTTAAGAGTTTCATGATGGTCCATTGTATGTATTCAGCACAGTTTACCTGAATATTACATTATGACAACATTGTGTCACTTGGGAGATGCCATTTTGTTTTCTGCCATTAAGTAATGCTGTGACTAACATTGCTGAGCATAAATCTTTTTTCTCAGTTTAGTTCAGTTCCTTAGCGTAGATTCCCAAAGTGAAATTATATTTTAAAACCATTAATACTTTCAGATCATTTGTAGCTTTTCATTTAAATTGAGGTTAAATAGAGATCTCTTTTCGTTAAAGCCTCAAAATGATATTGAGAGATTGTGGTTACTTAATGAAATGAAAGTCTTTTAACTGTTTTAAATGCTCCAGCTGATAAGATTTCCGTCATTACTGTTCATTAGTGCTGATTTTTCTCTCATGGCTATCAAACTTATTACATCCATGGAACTTCTCTGGCTTTGTATACACTGGTATGTACATTTTCTTTAGAAGCTTTATTTGTTTGGAATGCCTAGTGCCCGTTCAACTACACTGAAAGAAGAGATATCTCTAAAATAGTATATGGAAATTAAATCAATATTGAGAACCTTGGTCTACCACTCCTAATAAGAAAAGCTTATATGCTTTTTCCCACTGCACCAAATCTTTAATTGTATCTAATTTATATTTCTGTATTAGTTAAAGTTCAGCAGTAGATTGCATTAATAGGAATGAGATAAAGTAATTCACAGAAGTGAAGGAAGATAAGAGCTAAACAAATAGGGGTGCATAAACAATTTTGGAGAAATCTGTTGACCTCTTCAGGCAGCTGCCATGAGTACAACTCAGTTCCAGTGATAACAAGTTTTTGATGTCTCCCAGTCGAAATATACCACACTTGGATAATGAGTATCCAATTAGGTAAGCTGCGATCCAGATACAGAAATGCTAAAGCCCAGCTAGTCATTAGGGACACAACTCTGTAAGTTGGGTGGGATGGAAGAATTATCCTCAGCAGACTAAAACCCAACTGCTTTAATCGGTATTATCCAGTTCCCGAGAGCCTTGAAAGTAATTGGGAAAATTTTTATTATGTCCACCATGTAAATGAGAAAACAAATGCAGAGATTGGTTTTAGGCAATTGGTTCAATCTGTCTCTTGAAAGCAGCTGGTGCATTATGTATTCTTTAGGAAGCGCATAACAGTTTTCCTGTTTTGGTCTTAGCTTCCAGGAAGCTTAGAGTCGAAGGAAAGATTTACCTTTATTTCTAACACATTTGCTTTTCCTATGAGCTCTGGTTTTGATTTTTCAATTATCTCTTATTTATTTATCAAACATGTCACTATACATTGGTACTAATCCTGTGCCATAAGTCAGAAATTTAAGTAAGTAATAGGAATTATCTTCTTCATAAGGATATAGAAATTGGGACCGATATTAAACTACAGCCTCTGTGTACCAAAATATAGCTTCATTTACACCTGTCACCCTATTTAAACTCAAAAGCATCCCCAAATCATTTTAAATTCCTACTTCACTGTTATTTCCATAGCTTTATATTCTTTCCATTTCTCAGATTATTTTATTAACCAATAGTGACATATTTTTGCTAATACATCTTAAATATTCCTACTTGTTTATTTCATTATTACTTGACTCCCTCAGCACAGACTGTTAATGCCAAATGCAATTGGGCATTTGCCTGGAACTGAGACAAATGTGATCTATAAATTGCTAACATAACCTATGTTGGCAATAAGGTATACTTGGCTGTGTTTTAATGATTACTTTTATTTTAAAAAGTCAATGTCCTTTTGAGTTAGGGAATTTTTAGGAAGAGGATATTAAAGAGATTTACAATACAGTTATATATGTCTGTATTATATATATGTATTATATATACACACACATATACATTCATATATATATATTATATAATTATATAATGTATATAATTCACTAAAGAGATCTACAGAGAGAAATTTCTATAATTAAGAAATCATTGGGGGAGCCTGGGTGGCTCAGTCAGTTAAGCGTCTGACTTTGGCTCAGGTCATGATCTCGTGGTTTATGATTTGAGCCCTGTATCAGGCTCCGCACTGACAGTGCAGAGCCTGCTTGGGATTCGCTCTCTCCCTGTCTTTCTGCCTGTCTCTGTCTTTCTCTCTCTTTCAAAATAAATAATAAACTTAAAAAAAAACTTTAAAATAACAAAAAATAAGTCATTGGTCATCTTTGATAAAGGACCTAAGTAAGAGAGAGACTCAAATAATCTTAATAGGGTAAAAAAAAACCTGCTTTTTAAGCTGGCATTGGAATTTTCTTAGCTCAGAGACAGTCTCTCTCTCTCTTTCTCTCTCTTTAAGTAAATGCCTTCTCAACTCACTTTGAATCTAGATATGGAGATCTAAAAGATATTATTTGGAAAAAATAGTAAAATAAAAAGATAGCCTAAGGACTATGCACTGTAGGTTGGAGGATGTAAAGAAAGAAGGAAAGGAAATTGGATTAGAGAAATGGCAACCATAGACTATGACTGGAGTTTTGAGTCTGGGGTGGTGGGAACACCATCAAAAAATAAATTTTCAATAGTAAATTGGCAGATGCAAGAATTTTTTAACGTTGTATTTTAGTCTATTTTGTTGTGACACGAACTCGCTCTTCCTCCTGTTTCTTGAAAACATAACTAAGTTCTGTGGGCATGGATGTAATGTGTGTGTAAATTTTATCTTATTTTTTAAATTTTTTTGGTGGGTGTAGGGAATCCAGCAAAGTAGACTGTATTCCGCCTTTGAAACTGAAACTAGAGAGACAAGAACATCTGCAGAATTTGAGTATGAAGGTCAAGTATTTGGTGGTTATGTGGAAAAGGCATGATTATTCCAACAGGATGATTTGAGTAGATTTTGTTTAAATATGAAAGAATTGTATAAACTCACCTGGCATTTGGGATTTATTACTGAAACATGAGGAACAATATAAATTACCATAAAGGAGGTATAAAAAACTATCGTATGGGATCCAGAGAACAGATATTTCAGTTAGGAGTAGTTCAAGCGCTTGGTCATGTGCAAGAGAGTTTTTGAAGACGATTTGGAATGCTTCAAAGTGAAGGAAAACATTCCAGAAAGAGAGACATGTTAAAAAGATTACTGAATTCCTTTGGCCTTTAATACGTTCATACAATGCGTCTGAGAGAAGTAATCTTAAAACTACACTGAAAAGATGTTGTGAATAGAGATGTTCAATAGAGACAATCCATGTCAGTGGTCAGAACAGATCTTGAAATTGTGGGAGAAACACCCACTTTATGGATATATATCACCTTTATCAAGACTTGATAGGGCCTTACATAAGAGATCCTTCAATTACTTGATCCTCTCTATCACCTAGATCATTAGTTGGGTTGGAAATATATTTTTGACAAAAGAATATTATCTATTTAACTTACCAAAAGGAGACCATCAAGCTGTTTGTAGAAATGTGCATGATTTTTGCCAGATATACATGTGAGAGTGCCCAGTAACTGGTAGGTGCTATTAGAGTCTCTGTAGCTTGATGAGGTCACATAAATCACAGTGCTTCAGATAAAAATAAAAGAGGTCATAGAAGCAAGCTTAAGTCACTTCAACATTTAAAGATAAGAAAGAGGAAGAAATTCCAATAAAGGAGAGATATTTACGCCAGTAAGTCATAGTTATTTAACTCCGCTGATGTGTAAATTCCTCATGTATAAAGTATAACCTACTTCAGATATTAGGAGATTTCAATTATTTAGCTTTGAAAAAGTGGCTGTAATATAGTAAGCACTCAATCAATGTAAGGTAACTTGAGTGAGAGCCAGAAATCCATAATCTTACATTTTTATATAGTTTCCTAAGTGATTTTGATGAATAGCTAGCCACACATTCTATCAAACATGCTACCTTAAAAAATGCATTTTGAGCTATATAGGTAATTGGCTGGTGTTCCATTCTGATATTCTCGAAGTGTGAGTGTGAAATAGTGTTTCGCAAAAATTATTTAAATCCATTTATTATTCACAAGTGTGTTACACATCCTTCCATTTATATTTCGCCATCTCTGCCCCACCCCCATTTTTATTTTATTCTCCTAATTGTGGTTTACATCTAAGTACTCGACTCATTTCAAACACAATTTACACAATATTGAAGGGAATTTCCTTTGTATGTATGAATCTGTAAGTTTTCCACAAAGTAAAAAAGGTTAGGACACTTGAAATTGACTGAATGTTGGGTGAATGAGATGTTTTTAAATTTTTCTTTAAGTTCAAATTTGCTACATATAGAACAGGATTATGAGCATTAATGCAGAAAATAATTGGCCATTTATATTTCTTTGGACAAAACAATTATAAGAGGATCACAAAAAAAACCTCTACACATCAATTACCATATGGTAGATTATTTTTTATTCTGCCATACCGCTTCTGGCTTATTGGTAATAAAGGGCAACAAATTGTTCTTACAATGTGTATTTTTTTTTAAACTACACATCAAATATAAATTTGATGTAACTTCTGATATCTGTATTAGAAATGCAATCTTTTAAAAATATGTTTTTAAGTTATTTTGGAGAGAGAGAGAGAGAGAGAGCGAGCGAGCGAGCGAGCAGGGGAGGGGCAGAAAGAAAGGGAGAGAGAGAGTGCCAAACAGGTTTTGAGCTGTCAGCACAGAGCCCCATAGGGGTCTTAGACTCAGGAACCATGAGATCATGACCTGAGCTGAAATCAAGAGTTGGGAGTTTAACTGACTGAGACACCCAGGTGCCCCAGTACTTGGAAAGGTAATCTTATAATACAAAGGTAATCTTATAGTAAAAAACACTGACATCCATGTGAAGAGTGGCATTGACATTGATGAAATAAAAATCCATTATTGTTATTCTTATGCAAATTACCTGAATCTAATTGTAGAGCTTTTCACATGGAACTTCCCTCACAATTTATAGATACAAATCATGAAACTTAACAATTAAATTATATTGTGTTTATCTTCACATTCTTATGCCTATGAATTCTTCTCTCTCCTCAGTCAGATATGCTTATCAAGGGCAGGGAAATTTTCATACTACTTTTATATTTCTCACCGAATTTGTGATAATGTTCTATGCATAGCAAATCATTGAAAAATAATTGATCAGATCATTTGTAATTACCATATGTATCTGAAATTTTATTCTTGATCTTATATGAGTGCTTTGGAGAAATATTAGAAGGCCATTATTATGAACAAAATAGAATTTGAAAGTCAAAATAAATAGGTATTTGATTAATTTTATAATTTGGTCTATTTAAACAAATCATAAATGTAATGATTTTTACCTGCTCAATGTAACGTGTGTGTGTGTGTGTGTGTGTGTGTGTGTGTGTGCGCGTCTGCATTTAATATTTATTTGGAGAAGGAAAGAATCCGATCATACTGAAAATCAATTAAATCAGTTAGTGGTCCATGATATTTGTAGGTTTTATTATACATATTATGCAAAAAATATGACAAAAATTCATGTAATTTTCAACATGTATTTTGGTTAATATTATTTGACATCACTTTCTAGTAGAGTCAAAGACATATTAAACACAGTGTTAACCATTCACAACATAGTTTTGAGCAGAAAACAAGGCAGACGCACGTATCTATGCAAGTAACCAAATTTATCTTGGATTATTTAAAATCAGACGCACCTACAATAACCTGACCGTAGGTATAAAACCAGGATAATAATGGTTTTAAAAAATGTTTTAATGATCAATGAAGTAAAATCAAAGTGCTGCGTTCGGACAAAAGCAAGGTCACTCTTGTGAGAGAAGAGTTGAAATAGGGAAGACTTTTGTCAAGTGTGAGGCTGAAATTAGCTTTTGAATGATGGCAATTGTACAGAGCTGAACAAACAGTTCAGGGAGACAAAGCAATCCAGACAGAGATCCTCTAGAAACATCAGGACAAAAGAGTACACAGTGAACTTCAGGATTGACAATCTAGTTAGGTTGTGTTACATTTCCTGAGCTGGGAAAACACAATAATAATAATAATAATAATAATAATAAAATTATGATGATGATGATGATGATTACTACTACTATTATTATTTCTCTTTCTCCTAACCCAGGAGAGATGCAAGAAAGGACTCTATCAGTGCCTGATCATATCTCAAACACACTGCTTGCATTGACCTTCAACTTTTGATTCATAGCTCTGGTTTCTTTAGTGATCATTTCCTATTCTTCCCTCTGTCTAAATACTCATACTAGCACATTTTCATGTCATCTGTCTAGTTTTTGATTCTAAAGGAATATGTCCCATCATCTCCTTGGCTCCTTTAGGACTCTATGACCTTATGTCTGGTCCAGCCCTAACATTAGGGCAATCAAGGAAAGTGTAAATATTGAAAATGCTGTCGGAAGGACAAACTTGGGTTCATAGTAGAGGTGATACTGATTGACACCTTACATATTTTATAAAATGTATTTGCTCCATAATTTTAATGGGGATCCCGAGTTCGATATTTATCACATCGTTCCGATCATTCATAACAATAAAATCCAGGAAGATCTAATCTCTGTACCCAAGAACACATAAATTGAATTACTTCTTGTATCTTAGTATAGCATAAAATTTGTTAAACTAGCAATAGACATCAGTGAATATTTGTTTGGAAGGATGAAATAAGCCAATCTTTATGTTGTACAATTGTAAACGTGCTTTATAATGATAGATATAAAAATAATTCTGAAATAAAATGTAAACTTTCTCATAATGCTATCATTTTATTTTATTGCCGAAATTTAGCATTTGCTGGAAGATGAAGTTCGATGCTCCAATTTGGAAATGAAGAGCTTTTTGATTTATATATCACATGCATATAGTGATCAGCTCCTTTAAAGTTTGTCTGGGAGCCTGGGTGGCTCAGTCGGTTAAACACCTGGACTCTTGATTTCAGCTCGGGTCATGATCTTAAGGTGCGTGGGTTTGAGCTCCACACCAGGCTCTGTGCTTACAGTGTCAATCCTGCTTGGGATTCTCTCTCTTTCCCCTCTCTCTCAAAATAAATAAATAAAATTAAAAAAAAAATTAAAGTTTGTCTATCATGTAATAAAATCTATATGCTTTTAAAAGCAGAAGTCAAAGCAAAATGTTTCAAACGATAACCATACATATACATTTTTGAAATAACTAAATTCAAAGTCTGGAGCTGAAAGCCCAATAAATTATGAATTTAATGGTTTTGGCCTGGGCCTAATAGCAGATTAGACAAGTTTGAAAAGATTAGCTGTGATCTGAAAAAAGAACAACCACTTGGTCAAGCAGAAAAAATTTAGGATTGAAGTCCCAGGAAAGAAAGAGAGCAAAGGTGGGGCTTTTAAATTTTTTTTTTTAATGTTTATTTATTTTTGAGACAGAGACAGAGTGTGAACAAGGGAGGGGCAGAGAGAGAGGGAGACACAGAATCTGAAATAGGCTCCAGGCTCTGAGCTGTCAGCATAGAACCTGACTCGGGGCTTGAACCCACAAACTATGAGATCATGACCTGAGATAAAGTTGAATGCTTAACCGACTGAGCCACCCAGGCACCCCACAAAGGTAGGGCTTTTAAAAGGGATACTGACAAAGATTTTTCAAAGCTGATTAAACCTTCAGCTACGCATTCAAGATTATTTACACTATGTAAGAGACATACAAAGAAAACAAAAGATAGCATCCCATGATAAAATTGATACCTCTCATGAAAAAGAAAAAGGAAAATAAAAATTTAAAAATATCCAGAAACACAACTGATTCCTTTCAAAGGAGCAATAATGCACTGACAGAAGACATTAAAATAAACCCTAGGGCGAGTGGAAAATAGAATGATTTTCCTCAAAAGCTGGAGGAAAACAAAAACAAAAACAAAAACAAAAACAAAAACAAAACATTGCTGCCAATTCAGAATCCTATTCAAACAAAACATTCTTTGAAAATAATATGATTGTTGGGGCGCCTGGGTGGCCCAATCGGTTAAACGTCCGACTTCAGCCAGGTCACGATCTCGCGGTCCGTGAGTTCGAGCCCCGCGTCGGGCTCTGGGCTGATGGCTCGGAGCCTGGAGCCTGTTTCCGATTCTGTGTCTCCCTCTGTCTCTGCCCCTCCCCCGTTCATGCTCTGTCTCTCTCTGTCCCAAAAATAAATAAACGTTGAAAAAAAAATTTTTTTTTAAATAAAAAAAAAGAAAATAATATGATTGAAACACTTTTAGAAAAAAAGGAGTTCACTACCATTGCCAAAGAAAATAATAAACGATTTTATAGCATGAGAAAGAAAGCTTCCCAGATGAAAGCTCAGAGAAGTAGGAATAAAAAAGAAAAAAAAAAGCAATGAAAAATATAATTATGAATAGTCACCAAAGATAATATTAGTAACATTAGTTGAATAAAATGCCGTGTGAGTGTTTATCACATATAGAAGTATTCAGCAACTATTGCATGAAAGTGGCAAGGTAAGTAGAGTTAAAGTATTTTAACAAGAAGTATTTGAATTATTAATTTATATTAAACTTCGATAAGTGAAAGACACTGTCGTAATCTCTGGGACGGCCATTAAAATAATAGCTAAGAGAAAATAACAAAATCATAATTTAGTAAGGAGAGAAAGAAATGGATATGGACACTTGTTTTTTTTTTTTTTTTAATACATAGTTTAAAGTTTATTTATTTATTTTGAGAGAGAGGGCGCACGCAGGGGAGGGGCAGAGAGAGAAAGAACCCTGAGCAGGCTCCGCACTATCAGCGTGGAGCCCGATGTGGGCCTTGAACTCACAAACTGTGAGATTATGACCTGAGCCAAAACCAAGAGTGGGATGCTTAACCTACTGAGCCACACAGGTGCCCTATAGATATTTGTGTATAAGTCAAAGTTTTTCAGAGAAACAAGAAAAATACCACATTATAGTGATAGAGAAATAGATATATAGATAATAGGCATAGACATGGACGTAGACATAGATATAGATAGAGGTAGAGATATATCCTCATCCTCTCTATATAGGTGACAGCAAGAGTGAGAGAGAGAGAGAGACAGAGAGAGAGAGATTGTCATTTCATAGATTATAGATCACAGAGAATTCGCTTTTGAAATGATGCTGAGAAACCATACTGTCAATCTGCTGTCTGTGACCTGGAGACAAGCAGAAAAACTGACGATACAGTTCTAGTCTGAGCCCAAAGGCTTGAGAAGCAGGGGAGCCACTGGTGTACTTCCCTGAGTGCAGGATAAGACTGAGTCTCAGATCAAGCAGTCAGGTAGAAAGTGAATTAACTCTACTTTTTGTTCCCTTCGGGCTCTCAACAGATAATGCTCCTCCGCAATTGGATATCAACCTGTAATCTGCTTTTCTGGGTCCACTGACTCAAATACTAATCTCTTCCTGAAACACCCTGTCAAACACACTGAGCAATAATGTTTAACTAGACGTTTGGACATCCTGTGGCCCAACCAAGTTGACACATAAAAATAACCATTACAAGTTTTAATTCAAGGAAACTTTGATGACAAACTGGGAAAGATCATTGAGTGAGGGTCAGGAGGAGAGTAACACAAAGCAGTATGTAAGAGGCTGGAACTTCATTTCCTTAGTTTAGGGAAACTGTGGTTGTGTATTGATCTTTTCATGAAAGTTCTTTTTAAATATGCTAGTCTGTTTCCTCAAAGGTGAGAG
Source organism: Herpailurus yagouaroundi (assembly GCF_014898765.1). Taxonomy (NCBI): domain Eukaryota; kingdom Metazoa; phylum Chordata; class Mammalia; order Carnivora; family Felidae; genus Herpailurus; species Herpailurus yagouaroundi. The sequence goes on along the minus strand of NW_024412376.1, from coordinate 145,930,923 downwards.
CCGTCTGAAGGGAATTATGTGGGTCTTGGGTCTCGGCATGACATCACTGGGACATTTGAAGTCACTTACAGGAGATGATTGGAGGAGTACCGTGTCTCTTCTTTGATTTTATTAGTGCTTTGGATATTTTTTTCTTATGTCTTTAAATATATAAACCCATTTCCACATCTATTCTACTAGAATTTTAAAGGGCAGAGAAGGGATGAATATAGATGTAGATTTCAGCTATCACACCCTCCAAGTTGTTGTTTGATAAAATGTATGCAGATTTGCGACATGCAGTAAACTGTACGTTTGTGCATTTCTGCTTGAATGGTTAACTTACAAAAGCCTTTGGAAAGGATGTTGACGTTACGCAGAGAGAACTTTAACTGGGTTTATAGTCACTACAAATGCTAACTCCACTTTTATAAACTTCCCTTAAGAAAGCAATCACTATTTTGAAGAACAAAACATGTGTTCCTTTATGACCAACACAGAGTTATAATAGAGATCATGTTAAAATCACCAAAATGCCTAACTATACTTGAATACTTACTGTTTTAATAAAATATGTAAGAAGTCTTTTAATGTGATTTTTAAAATATGGAATAAGATGAAAATTCTTATTTATGTGAAATTAAGAAAGTCACACATAAGAGCATACACGTGGTATGATCACATCTATGTAAATATTGTATAAGAGTACAGGAAAAATCAACAACATGCAATAGTGTCTACATAGGCATTATCAAAATGGTTGATTTTATTTCGCTTTCTGGTGTTTTGTATTTATTATTCTTTTATGGAAAAATGTACAGTAAATGTTATTCAACCTTAAATCCTCCTAGGAAAAATGCAGGTTAAAAAGTGTATTGTTAGACATTTTGATAAATGAGCAAGAATGAAGGCTCTAACATGAGGTCTGGATTTGAACCTGACTTCTTACTTCAAACGCTCGGAGACTTTGGGCAAATTATTTTATCTGCTGAATGTGAGTTTCCTCATCTAAAAATGTCTGGCAGAATAATGTCTAATTTATAGGATTATTGAAAGGATGAGATAATTATTGTAAAATGCAGAACACAGTATTCAATTACCTCACAACAAAGACTGGCAATAACATAACCAATGATGTTAATAAATATTCATAATTATCCTTCCAACAGGATGAAAAACAAAATTCCCTGAGTCCAATTTTTAATCTATAAAAAAACAAATATATAACTTCTTGTATGTTAGACCCAATGAAAAGTGAATAAGTAAAACAGCAAATGTTATTGGAAAATCTAAGTATCCATCTTGATTTAAAAAAAGAATCCGGAATTATAACAATTGAAAATAACTTGTAGTTTTCCACAGTAGGTTGGGTAAGCAACTACAATGTGTTGTTCTACCATGAAATGTAGCTCAAAAAAAAAAAAAAAAAAAAACCAAAAAAAAACAACAATTCTTTTCCAGATTTCTAATCCTACAGGTACTGTTGAGAAAAACTCTGGTTTAAGAATTCCAAGCAGAATTTCATAGAGAAATTCAAGTTCTTTGAACTTTATGTTTAAAGTTGTAGCTCCAAATCTCGTCCTTTAAACATTTATGCTTTAGAAAGGGTCCTTTGATCTGATTACTCCTTTATGTGATGATGCCCACATGGGTACGTTCTTTTATAAACCACTGAAGTTGGTTGATTGCTCTTTCCTTAGTGAGCAAAGAGTACCTCAGGGGAAGAGGGAATAGGGTGGTATATAAGGGAGAGGGTCTGATAAACTGGACAGAAACCCAAGAATCCAGACAGGGCAACCTAGCTCCATTTGCTTGTTAAATTGAAATTTCAATTGAGAATCGCCTTTGAAGGAATGTTCTTGTGTCAAAATTGCTTGAAAACCACAATTTAAACCAATGGCTCCCGTATCCTATGCACTAGGGACACCTGTGAGCAAGGACTTATTTATAGGAGTTTGAAACCCATGAACACACTAAGGGTCCTCTGAAAACTAAAAGAAAACTCGTGGTCTACATATGTGTAATATATTTAAAAAAATCTCTTTTGAGGTATAATTTGATGAGATTTTTTTTTTGGTGACAGTGGGATTCATGGGGTTCCGGAGCTGACAGCCAAGAAAGAATTCTTGAAGACATCTTTGGTGCAAAAGGGTGGTTTTATTAAAGCACAGGGACAGGACCTTTGGGCAGAAAGATCTGCCCAGGACCATGAGGAAAGACTGGTTATATACTATGGAGTTGGGGGAGGTAAAGTCCAGGGTAAGTTTCCAGTGAGATTTTTATATACTAAAAAAGACTCCCAGGATAGTGGCCTAGCTATTGTCAGGCTAAGGTTCTTTTAGCATTAAGCAAATCATTAGCATTACGACAGTGGGGAGTTCCTGGAGAAAAGTTTTACTCTGCAGGCCTCATGTATTTGTCAATTGGTTTATAAGGAAATTTAGTTCTATCTGCCATTTCCTTCTGCCTTTGTTTCCCACATCACTATGGAGGGGTGATGTTGGGGCTCCAGGAAACAGAGTCTATAGTCTAGAGATTAGACTGTTATAATACTGCCTTTCTCTTGTGATTTACTAAGATATTTGTAAATAGATGGAGACTCAGGTCCTGCAGGACTATGATCTCTATCAGTTAACCATTTATTTTTCCCCTTTCCATTGTCCTTGAACAGCTAGAGTGCCCAAGGAATATCACACATATTCCATCAGGGGGTGGGGGTGGAGATGTTTGTGGCCTGTCAACATGCCTTATACTCCCTCATTATAATTGACAAAATTATAAGATTTTAAAAGTATGCATGCAGTGATTTGATATGCGTATATATAGTGAAAAGATTCCTTCCATCTTGTTAATTAACACATCTACCACTATATATGTGTGTGTGTGTGTGTGTGTGTGTGTGTGTGTGTGTGTGTGTTTGGGTGTGTGTGTGTGTGCGTGTATACATATATATGAGTATATTTTTAAAATGTTTAAAGATAGTATCAATAAAACATACCTACTTAAGTAAGTTTTGGTCAATGTATATTTTCTCAATTAACAGAAAGCATAACTATTATAAAGTGAAGATTGTAAACTATTATTTTTTTTGTTAAGGAAGAAGATCATATATATATATGATCTTATAGATCTTCTATATGATCTTGTATATATATATAATTCACCCATATATAATTATATATGATATATATTAATATATATCATACATGTATATGAGATTGAAAGCCTACTATTCCAAAATCAGTATATTATATTACGTTTTTATCTGAAGATGGTATTTGTTTCTTCACTGATAATATGATTTTATATTGGTGATCGGGGAGGGCAGAGTTGTTGTGTCTGTTGTGTCTGTGTTGTGTCTGGGAGAAGGGGTGGCAATTCTCCAGTTGCCAGGTTTCAAATTATCGACTTCTATTGATTTATTTTCCCACTCATCCGTCCCGTTTCTAATACACAAACAAAAGCATACACATATTTATTCACCAAACTCTCCCACCAGTTTCAACATGTATCAATGTGCCCAAGGTCATAAATATATTCAACAACGAAGAGAGGTGATACCCGAGCCTGGGTGGCTCAGTTGCTTAAGCATCCAACTCTTTTTTTTTTTTTTTAATTTTTTTTTCAACGTTTATTTATTTTTGAGACAGAGAGAGACAGAGCATGAACAGGGGAGGGGCAGAGACAGAGGGAGACACAGAATCTGAAACAGGCTGCAGGCTCTGAGCGGTCAGCACAGAGCCCGATGCGGGGCTCGAACTCACGGACCATGAGATCATGACCTGAGCCGAAGTCCCGAAGTCGGATGCTTAACCGACCAAGCCGTCCAGGAGCCCCTAAGCATCCAACTCTTGATCTCAGCTCAGGTCTTGATCTCAGGGTTGTGAGTTCAAGCCTACATCAGACACAATACTGAGTGTGAAACCTACTTTAAAAAGGGTTCGTATCCAAAATCTATGAAGGTCTTATCAAACTCAACACCCAGTAGAGAAATGCACCCAGAAAACATGAATAGGCATTTTTCCAAGGAAGATGTCCAGATGGCTAGCAGACACTTGAAAAGATGCTCAACATCACTCATCATCAGGGAAATACAAATCAAAACCACAATGAGATACCACCTACACTTGTCAGAATGGTTAAAATTAACAACACAATAAGCAACAAGTGTTTGTGAGGATGTAGAGAAAGTGGAAATCTCCCACACTGTTGGTGGGAATGCAAACTGGTGCATTCACTCTGGAGAACAGTAAGGACGTTTCTCAAGAAAGTAAAAATAGAACTACCCTACAATCCAGCAATCGCACTACTAGGTACTTACCCAAAGGATACAAAATTACAGATTCAAAAGGGTACATGCCCCCAAATGTGTATAGCACCATTGTCAACAGCAGCCAAACTACGGAGAGAGTCCAAATGTCCATCAACTGATGAATGGATAAAGAAGATGTGATTTATACATACAATGGAATATTACTCAACCTTCAACAAGAATGAAATCTTGCCATTAGCCATGACGTGGATGGAGCTAGAATGCATTATGCTAATAAGCAAAATAAGTCAATCAGAGAAAGACAAATACCATATTATTTCACTCATATGGGGAATTTTAGAAATGAAACAGAGGGACATATGGGAAGCAGGGGTGGAGGAAGAGAAAAGAGGAAAACAAATCACAAGAGACTCTTCACCATGGAGGACAAACTGAGGGTTGATGGAGGGAGGTGGGTAGGATATGGGCTAGATGAATGATGGGTACTAAGGAGGACACTTGTGATAAGCTGGGCGTTGAATGTAAGTGATGAATCACTGAATTCTACTCCTGGAACCAATATTGCACCTGTATGTTAAACTAAATTTTATAACTATAACTAAAATTTAAGTGAATGAAGAAATAAATAAACACATATACAAAATAAACAATGAAGAGAGGTGTTTGGAAAATATGCATGAAGTAACACCAAACTAGTTAGAAAATTTAGAATATTAAAAATTTTTAACTGGATGGAAGGAGAATAAAGGAAAAACTTTTGAACTTATTTAGTCTATAATCTAAGTTATGAAAAATGGACATTGAAACAGGGATCAAAAAAAAAGTGAGTCTTTTTATCCAAAAGGCTTACTTCCACTCTCTTGCCATTCAGAGCTTTCTTGAGTACCCCGTACTAAGGTCTCCTTTCATCTGAATCAAAACATAATCTGGGCCATACCTTCTAAAGTAATGGTTAAATCCCATGTTTAAGACTATGAAGTTTTCTGGCATTGGAAAATCCTTCACAAATCTACTGCAAGGATGCATTAAAAATGAGACAAATGGCTAAAACAATTTCTTAGCCTTGAGTTCATTTTAAATGTACACATTTTATAATCCAGCTTTTAGCAAATATAGCCAGGGGATACTTCCTAGGTATTCTAAGAGCTTGAGGTCAGAAATGCAATCAAGTCAGGTTCTCTCTGATGGGTAATTTGAAGGTATGAAACTTGATGCTCGACTACAGTAACACATCTTTGTTTTTTCTGCCTGGCATCATTACTTTAAAAGCAGCAACCACACTCAATATTTTGTTTAGCAGTAAAATTTAGAAAGTCCTTCCTTAATTAGTGTCTGAACTAGAAATCCTCAAGACTTCTAGCTCTTTTAAATTAAGAATATAAATAATACCTGGTTGGTTTTTCTAAGTTTTAAATTTTCAACCTAAATATACTTTGGGTAGAGTTATTAAAAGTAAACTTTAAACAAAATAAATAGTTTTAACTCACATTTCTCAAAAGAAAAATACTAATGAATTACATTAAAAAAATTCAAGTAGTTCTAAAAATGACATTAAAAAACATTAGGAAAGGAAATGAGTTTTGAAAATAGATGAAAATTTCCCCTAATTGATATACTAATTGATTGTACTGGTTCATAGTGTAAAACACTTAATTTTTCTTTTCTGAAAACAATTATTTTATCAACCATAATGTCTGTTCTTTTATCTAATTACAATTCATCAGTAAAATATGCTTATTTCTAAGTCAGCTGAAATAATAAAATATTGAAAAATATATTTGGAAAATCACTGGCATCTAGAGATAAACACATTTGATGGCTCTGCAAAGATAATTGACTTTTTAAGCTCGACTTTTTCAAATTATTAATTTTTTAGTTGTATACTCTGGTACTTTCACAGGCACTTTGAAAATAATTATTAAATATCTGTCTTTAAGAAAACTTAGTTCTTGGGGCCCCTGGGTGGCTCAGTTGGTTGAGCGTCCAACTTCGACTCAGGTCATGATCTCCCGGTTCGTGAGGTCGAGCCCCGCGTTGGGCTCTGTGCTGACGGCTCGGAGCCTACTTCAGATTCTGTGTCTCCCTCTCTCTCCGCCCCTTCCCCACTCATGCTCTGTCTTTCTCTCTCAAAAATGAATAAACGTTTAAAAGAAAAAAAAAAGAAATGTTCCTTCTTCATAAGTAACCTCCTTTTTATCTCCACTTTCTTATGCATGTGAAAACATTAAATACCTACATACTACTTCTTACTAATATAGATGAACTATATTAATTCGCACTGCAGCTGTAACAAGTCACCGCAAACACAGTGACTAAAAACAACCACAAATTTTTAATTTTAGATTTCTGGAGGTTATGGGTGTGTAGAACTAAATGCAAGGTATCATCAGAGTGGATGTTCCACAAGTGATTCTCCTTTCTTGTTTTTTTCCGTATCCTAGAGGATCCTGCATTTCTTGGCTCATGAGCCAAATCCAGTAATCACAATCCCCAGACTTCTGCTGTCATTGTCACATTTCCGTCCCTGACATTATGTTTTTCCCTTCCCGCTTTCTCTTGTGATAACCCTGTGATTCCATTGATGCCACTCAGACCATTTAGGGTAATTTATGCATGTCAAAATCCTGAAAATAATCATATCTGCAAATTTTTTTTTTTGGTCATATTAAGGTAAATATTCCCAGGTCCTGGCAATTAAGACATGAGCATATTTGGGGAGGGGCATTATTCTGGCTCCAAAGAGATAAAAAAAAGTGTTTGTAAAAGTAATAGCTGAACACATCCACAATTTGACTAAAAACATTAATCTCCATCTCCAAGAAGCTTAACAAAATCCAAGTAGAATAAATACAAAGAAATCTCCATCTAGATGCATCACTCTAAAATTGCCGAAAGACGAAGACAAAGAGAAATCTTGAAAGGAATGAGAGAAAACTTATCAGACTGTATTAAAAATAAAGTTCCAACTATATTCTGTCTTCAGGAGACACACTTTAATTTTTTTTTTTAACGTTTATTTATTTTTTTTGGGACAGAGAGAGACAGAGCATGAACGGGGGAGGGGCAGAGAGAGAGGGAGACACAGAATCGGAAACAGGCTCCAGGCTCTGAGCCATCAGCCCAGAGCCCGACGCGGGGCTCGAACTCATGGACTGTGAGATCGTGACCTGGCTGAAGTCGGACGCTTAACCGACTGCGCCACCCAGGCGCCCCGGAGACACACTTTAAACTCAAAGAAACAAATAGGGTCAAAGTAAACCAAACAAACAAAAAGATAGATAGAAAAAGATGTAGTATACAAACAGCATCCATTAGAAAGTTACAATGGCTACACTAATTTAAAATACATTCGTTTTTAAAGAAAACAATGTTGCTAGAAATAAGGGGGAGCATTTTATAATAAAAATTTAATCCATCAGGGAACTAGAGCTGTTACAAGCATATATTGTTTAACAACACAGTCCCAAAATATATGAAGTAAAAACTGAAAAACTTGGAGAGAAATAAGCAATTCAACAATAATAGAGACTTCACTATCCCACTTTCAATAGTGGATAGAAACATGGACAGAAGTAAGACAACAAAGTAGGATTTCATTGGCATTATAAAACAACTATTCTAACAGATTTATAGAACACTCCATCCAACAATGGCATGATATATATTCTTTCAAGTATACGTCAATCTTCTGCAAGATAGACTGTGTGTAAGGCCATGAAACACTTTTCAATAAAATAAATGTTTTAAAATTATATACAGTATATCCCCGAAACAGAATGAAATGAAATTAGAAATCAATACAGAAACATGGGAAATAAACAAATATACGGAAGTAAACAACTTATGAGTAAATGACCAGTGAGTTAAAAAATTTCTAGGAAAATTAGAAACTATCTTAGGATGTATTAAAATGTAGTTATAATGTATATAAGGGGTACAATATAAGACAGTACTTAGAGGGAAATTTGTAGCTGTAATGTCTACACTAAAACTAAAAAATCATCTTAAGTAAATAACAAAAGTTTTCACCTTATTCCCTGGGGAAAAAATAAGGGGGAGGGAGATAAGTAAATCTAAAGCAAACAGAAAAAAAGTAATCAAGATTAGAGCAGAAAGCAATGAAATAGATAATAGACAAATAATGGTGAAAGCTGAGAAAACCAAAACCAAAAATGATTAGAATGGTTTTAGATAGAAGAAAAAAATAGAAATGGCAAGTTCATTTCTGTTCATAAAAATCAGCTGAAAATTTGGAGCAGATAATATTGCATTTGTATCATATTTTCCTCTGAAAATAACATGTGAAAGATCAAAGATTTATTATAGTACACATCTTACAGATGAGAATACTTAGATTTAGGTAAATTAATTTACTAACTTCCTGAGAGACTATATCTATAGGTTCTAATATTCACTTAATATGGTTTTAACTATTATGTATTTCTAGATAAAAATCTATGCAAATTGCAATTTATTGATGCTCTTTCATTTATATGCCTTTCTACCTTAACCTTTAACTCTTTTTATCACTTTCTTTTAAAATGGAAAACTAAGGGGCTCCTGAGTGGCTCAGTCGGTTAAACCCCCCGACTTCGGCTCAGGTCATGATCTCACGGTTCATGAGTTCCAGCCCTGCGTCGGGCTCTGGGCTGACAGCTCAGAGTCTGGAGTCCGCTTCAGATTCTGTGTCTCCCTCTGTCTGCCCCTTGGCTGCTTGCACTCTGTCTCTCGCATTGTCTCAAAAATAAATAAACATTAAAAAAAATGTAAATGGAAAACTAAAAACTGAGATCAGTAAAGTTGAAAAGGAGTGTGGGGTAGTGTATTTAATTGCAACTAAGTGTCTTGTACTGATAGATGATCAATTAATAACTAAATAGTCAATCTTGGGGGGGATATAACTATATATATATATATATATATATATATATATATATATACACACACACATATAATTATATATAATTAGTTTTGGGTGTATACGATAATTTTTCAATATTTTTTTTATAACATTTATTCATTTTTGAGAGACAGAGAGAGACAGAGCATGAGTGGGGGGAGGAGTATAGAGAGAGAGAGAGGGAGACACAGAATCTAAAGCAGGCTCCAGACTCAGTGCTGTCAACACAGAGCCCGATGCGGGACTCAAAGCCATGAACTGTGAGATCATGACCTGAGCGGAAGTTGGACGCTTAAACGACTGAGCCACCCAGGTGTCCCAATGATTCAATATTTGTATGCACAATTACTGTAGTTGCCATCCATCTCCAAACAAAGTTATAATTTTTTTCCTTATGATGAGAACTTTAAGATTCACTATTTTGGCAACTTTCAAATATGATTGGATTGATTACCATTTCAATTTCTTTACTAGTAATTGGTCTATCCAGATAATTATGTTTCTTCATGATTTAAACTTGGCAGATTACATGTTTCTAGACATTTATCCACTTCTTCTAGGTTATCCAATTTGTTTCCATGTAACTGATTTATAGACTTAGGATTTTTATCTTTTGACTTTTTAAAAATTTTTTAATGTTTGTTTATTTTTTGAGAGAGACAGAGACAGAATCCAAGTGGGTTGGGGCAGAGAGAGAGGGAGACACAGAATCCGAAGCAAGCTCCAGGCTCTGAGCTGTCAGCACAGAGCCCGAAGTGGGGCTCGAACTCACGAGCTGCGAGACCATGACTTGAGCCCAACCACCTGAGCCACCCAGGCGCCCCTCTTTTGACCTTTATAACTCTATATTTCTTTAGTATCAGTTATTACTTCTTTTATTTCTGATTTTAGTTTTTAGTCCTCTCTCTTTTTCATAGTGAGTCTACCTAAAGTTTTGTCAGTTGATCCTTTCAAAGAACTAGCTTTTAGTTTCATTGCCTTCTCTATTGTCTTTTTAGTGTCTATTCCATTTATTTCCACTCTTATCTTTATCATTTCTTTTCTTCTACTAATTTTGAGCCTCATTTATTCATTTTCTCTAGTTCCTGTGGATGCAAAGTTAGATTGTTTATTTGAGATTTTTCTTGATTCTTGTGATAGGCCTGTATTACTATGAACTTTCCTCTTAGAACTGCTTTGACTAAATTTCATGGATTTTGATATATTATATTTCCACTTTTACTTACCATGTTTATTTACTTTTGAAAGAGAGAAAGACAAAACACAAGTTTGGGAGGGGCAGAGAGAGGGAGACACAGAATCTGAAGCAGGCTCCAGGCACTGAGTTGTAAGCATGAACTGCAAGTTCATGACCTGAGCTGAAGCAGGACGCTTAACCCACTGAGCCACCCAGAAGCCCCTGCCTCAACACATTTTTTAAATTTCTCTTTTGATTTCATAATTGACTCATTGGTGTTCAGTGGCATATGGTTTAATCTCCACACAATTGTGACTTTTCCTGCTTTCTCTTTGTAACTCATTTCTAGTTTCATATTATTACAGTCAGAAAGATGCTTGATATGACTTCAATCTTCCTGAATTTATTGAGACTTGTTTTGTGGCCTAACATATGATCTATCTTGGAGAATATTTTATGTGCACTTGAGAAGAATATGTATTCTGGATGGAATATTTTATGTATATCTATTAAATCCATCTGGTCTAATTTGTCATTTAAGGCCAATATTTCCTTGTTGCTTTTCTGTCTGGATGGTCTATCCATTGATGCAAATAGGTTATTAAAGTCTCCTACTATTATTGTATTACTGTCAATTTCTTCATTTAGGCATGTTAATATTTGCTTTATATACTTATCTGCATTTGTGTTGGGTGCATAAATATTTACAAATGTATATCTTCTTATTGGATTGACTTTTATTGTTATGTAATGACTATTCTTGTCTTATTACACTCTTTATTCTAAAGTCTATGTTAGGGGTGCCTGGGTGGCTCAGTTGGTTAATCATCTAACTTCAGCTCAGGTCATGATCTCATGGTTCATGGGTTTGAGCCCTGCATTGAGCTTTCTACTGTCAGCACAGAACCTGCTTCAGATCCTCTGTCTCCCTGTCTCTCTGCCCCTCCCCTGCTACACAGCTCTCTCCATCTCTTTCTCTCTCTCTCAAAAATAAATGCACATTAAAAAAATCTATTTTGTCTGATAAGAATATGGCTACTCTATACTTTCTTTTGGTTTCCACTTGCATGAAACACTTTTTTCACTCTTCTACTTTTAGTCTATGTGTGTCCTTATCTGAAATGAGTCTCTTATAGGAACCATGCAGATATTTATTATTATTATTATTAATATTACTATTCCTCTCCTTCTTCTTCTTCTTCTTCTTCTTCTTCTTCTTCTTCTTCTTCTTCTCCTTCTTCTTCCTATTATTATTATTATATTATTTTACCTATTCAGCCACTCTATGTTTTTTGATTGGAAAATTTAGTCCATTTATATTTAAAGTAATTATTAAAGGCATGTTTACTTATTGTCATTTTTTTAATTGTTTTCAGGCTGTTTTGTAGTTCTTCTCTGTTCCTTCTTCTCTTGCTTTCCTCCCTTCCTGTTTGATGGCTTTCTTTAGTGTTATGCTTAGGTTCCTTTCTCATTATCTTTCTGTATATACTACAAGTTTTTGCTTTGTGATTCCCAAGAGGCTTACATATAACAGCCTTTTTAAAATTGATGGCAAGTTATTTTTGAGTGCACTCTAAACCTCTGTATTTGTACTCTTATTTTATATTTTCATGTCACATATTACATATTTTTGTGTGTCCCTTATCTAATTATTGTAGTTATTGTTACTACTTTTATCTTTTGACCATTTTTTTAGATTTATTTATTTTATTTTGAGAAAGAGAGAGAGAAATATATATATATA
>NW_024412376.1:145903039-145918750 GCF_014898765.1 Herpailurus yagouaroundi | reverse complement strand
AGAGAGAGAGAGAGAGAGAGAGAGAGAGAGAGAAAGCAGGGGAGAGGCAGAGAGAGAAGGAGAGAGAATCCTGAGCAGGCTCCATACTTCCAGCATGGAGCCTGATGTGGGGCTCCCATAAACTGTGGATCAGGAGCAGAGTTGAAACCAAGAGTCACACACTTAACTGACTGAACCACCCAGGCGCCCCTTTTTTAACCTTTATATTAACTTTAACAGTGATTAATCCACTATATTTACTGTATATTTACCTTCATTAGTGAGATTTTTACTTTCATATATTTCCTTGTTACTAATTAGTGGCCCTTCTTTTCAGCTTAAAGAAGTCCCTTTAACATTTTCTGTAAGGCCTGGTAGTGGTGATTACCTTTTTTAGTTTTGCTTGTATGGAAAACTCTGTCTCTCCTTCAATTCTGAATAATAAGCTTTTCAATTAGAGTATATTGGTTGAAAGTTTTTTTTTTTCCTTTTAGTATTTTGAATATGTCATGTCACTTCCTTCTGAACTACAGATTAAAAAATCTGCTTAAAAATCTGCTGATAGGGGCGCCTGGGTGGCTCAGTCGGTTAAGTGTCCGACTTTGGCTCCGGTCATGATCTCGCGGTTTGTGAGTTTGAGCCCCGCATCGGGCTCTGTGCTGACAGCTTAGAGCCTGGAGCCCGCTTCAGAGTCTGTGTCTCCCTCTCTCTCTGCTCCTCCCCCGCTCACGCTCTGTCTCTCTCTCCTTCAAAAATAAGTAAAAAACATTAAAAAAAAATCTGCTGATAGACTTTGGGGCTGCTCTTATATGTAACAAGCTGTTTGGTTTTTTTTTTTTTTTTTTTTTTTTCTGCTTCTAAAATTCTTTGATTATTTTTTTGCATTTTAATTATAATATATCTTGATGTGGATTTCTTGGAGAAAAAGAAAATGAAATTAATTATTTTGGCAATATCTTAAAAGTCTGAACTTGTTAGGAAGTAGCATCAGCATCCTAAAACAAAACACAATTTAAACATGAAGCTGATAAACTGGATGCGGAAGGAAAAGAGACAACGTTTTCAGCCTTAGAAAGAATAGAATTGGAACTTAACCCATTTACTAAGCCAGCCTAGGGTCCTATCCTTTCTTGGAAAAGATGAAACAGAAAAGAAATAGTAAAAACTGTCCACTAACAAAATGAGACAACATGGAATCTTGTCCAGCCCATCCTGGGTGCTGGATGGAGATTTCTCTTTGTGAGACTGAATATGTTCAAGCATTTCTAACCTCTGTTCCTGTTGGGAATTTCTCTCATCCCCTTCTTCAGGGCTGCATTGTTAGCATCTCCAGTTCTGTCTCAGTTGCTTCCAGTCATGCATATATACAATTCAGAGTTTAGGTTTTTATTATCTGCTAACGTAGCTCTAAAAATATCATTCTCCTTATCCTTCTGAACATGTTCCGCGGACGAAAGGTGGGGAGCAGTATAACTAAGCTACTGACATGTACCTACCAAACTAAGACACCAAACAAGCATCTTCAGTGATAAGGCACCAGCCTAATGTATACCCAGAAATCAAATTCCTCCCTAATCTTATTTGCATTTTCTTCCTGACATCTTAGCACTCTCTCCTTTTTCAGACTGTGTGTGTGTGTGTGTGTGTGTGTGTGTGTGTGTGTTTTGGCCTGGCTTTGTTGTCCCCCAACCACATTTTGAGGGTCTTTTAGCTCCATATTTGGAAGACAGGCCAGCACCTTGGATTAGCTTACAACAACACAACCTATGCCAGGAACCCAAGGGTCCCACTTGTCAAGAAAAGATTTGAGGGACTAAATCTTTAAAAAGTGATCGAAGCATTGTTGCTTGGAATATCTAAGATCAACTCATGCCAGATGTACCTCATTTCACTTATTAATAATGGTAGTGGAATATCATTTACTGATGCTCCCTGACCTCTTAAATCTGGGAAAAAAAGATGACAAGACTTGTGCATTGTGGTGAGCTACATTGGAAATAAACAGGAAAAAAAGTTTGGGAACCCCTGCCACAGAATAAAAGAATCTGCAGGTCAGCAAGAAGTTTGCATATTAGTTATACAAGAGATTGTTATAATTAATTGGTATATTCAAAGTGTTTTGAATAAGTGACTTAGGATCATGCTTTAAAACTTTTAACTTTGACTTCACCATTTTTATTCCTATGAACAAACAATTCTTAAAGGAAAAAAAATACATTGTTTATAAGAAATTGGAGGTTAGGGTGAGGTAGTCTCACAAAAACAGATTTTTTTAAAAAGTCTCTGAGAATAAAACCTAGGAAATAATTTGCACTGCGAATAAAGCAAGTTATAATATAGATATGTAAATTATGCCACTCAGTATACATTTGCTAATCACTAAGACACTGGCAAGTTCACTGCCTCATAGAATTTCATGCTAATGAGCGAGAATGAAAAATGTTCAAATAAACAAGATAATATACAGAAAGTACCAAGTAATAATATCTACTCTGCCCATCATATTCCTCAAAATTTATTTTATAAACTGAGGACATTTTACATTTTCACATTAATAGTGCTATCAGTTATTTTCCTTCCTGTTTTTAATTTTGGTCTTTTCAGTGGCTAAATGAGTTGACCTTATTTGACAACACTTCGAATGAGAGAAACTTTATTTCTAGCTTATATCCAAAGTAGTTATTTTTCATTCTGATAGATAGTTGTTGGTTTATTTTCCTTCTCTTCTCTTCTCTTCTCTTTTTTTATTTTCTTTTTTTAAGATTAGTTTTAGGTGTTCAAACTCTGTTTCTTGAATCTGTTTGCTAGGTACAACCATCTTATCTCTTATATACCTAATTCAAGATAAGCAAAGACCCAATTGCCAGAGGTTTTCTCTGGAAAAACCCTGAATTGACCCTTGGAAACTACATCTAATTTTATAAGTTCCAGCTTTTCTGAGAGAAGGAGACAGAGTTGTATGCAGCTAACTCAGAATATTTTCAAACTGATCACATGCAAATGTAGAAATGGGATTCAGAGTGATTTATTCTTTGACAAGGAACTTGGCAATCCAAGAAGGAAGTCAGGAATACAGGGTTATGTATTTCTTTCACCTTCTAGAGGCATGGAAGGCCCAATTTTACATGATCTCCAGTTCCATATAAAAGAACAAGTGTAAATCTAAAGTTTGATGTCTTTAACAAGGTAGTAATTGTAAAAAGACTTGTAAATAACATAAAGGATACCCATATATGAAGACCTCTTGCTGTCTTATAGACTCCAGAATGATTCCTAAGAGACATGGAGTTGGAAATCTATTACAATGGGCAGTTTCTCCCTTCAATTTCAGCTCACTTGATACACACACACACACACACACACACACACACACACACACACCAGGCATGAACACCTGCTGAAAAAAATATTATACAGAGGCATGAAAGAAAAACAAAGTAATGAAAGAATAGATTTGCATACTGAGAGAAGAAAAGCAGACCTCTTTAATTTTTAAAATTACTTTTTAAAAATGTTTATTTATTTTTGAGACAGAGAGAGAGAGAGAGAGAGAGAGAGAGAGAGAGAGACATAGTGCAAGAGGGGGAGGGGCAGAGAGAGAGGGAGACACAGAATCCGAAGCAGGCTCCAGGCTTTGAGCTGTCACAGAGCCCAACGCTGGGCTTGAACCCAGGAACCATGAGATCATGACCTGAGCTGAAGTCATACATAGCCCACTGAGCAACCCAGGTGCCCCCCCCCCGCAATTTTTTAATGTTTATTTATTTTTGAGAGAGAGACAGACCACAAGCAGGGAAGGGGCAGAAAAAAGAGGGAAGCACAGAATTCAAAGCAAGCCCCAGGTTCTCAGCTGACGGAAGAGAGCCCGATGCAGGGGCTGAACTCACCAACTGTGAGATCATGACTCCAGGCAAAGTCAGATGCTCAACCAACTGAGCCACCCAGGCACCCTTATTTTTTTTATATTTTTTTAGTGTTTATTTATTTTTGAGAGACAGAGAAAGAGACAGAGTGTGAGTGGGGGAAGGGCAGAGAGGGAGATACAGAACCCAAAGCTGGCTATAGGCTCCTAGCTATCAGCAGAGAGCCTAGGAGGGGCTCAAACTCAGGAATCTTGAGATCATGCTTTGAGCTGAAGTCATACACTTAACCCACTGAGCCACCCAGGCGCCCCTGAAAAGAAGATCTCTTTTAAATTTATTATTATCTTTAATATTTTAAATGAACTTTTAGTGTTTTCTTATAAAATCAGGAAATATTTGTTACAGAAACTTAAATAATGCATAAAACCTCACAGAAGAAGCTAAAGTCAGGCTTTAATCAAAACATGAAGTGTTAATTAAGAGATTTGTCTCCTGTGTGTGAATGCGCCCAGGTATAAACACATGGATATGAATGTATCCTAGAAATTGCCAAATTTACCAATACAGTAGAGGCATTTTTCACGTTCATAATTAAATATCCCCTGCATTTACATTCATGTCTACCAATTTATCTTACAGATGATCCTCTTTTTAGCACTTTTATATTGCCAAAGTTTAAATCTTTCTAATAGCTGCCCTAACTAAATAATTATGTAGTAATTATGTTTGTATATTTATGTACACCATAAAAGAGAAAATTCCTAAATGTAGAATAAGTGGAAATAATAATCTTTTTAAAATTGTGCTTAAGGTAAACCGCCAAATTGATTTCAAGGAATCTAGAAATATTACCCAATTTTGCACTAACAGCGGCAGCATAGGGAACTGATGATTTCTCCTTGCACTTGCTATTCTTGGAATTTATGACTGTTTTCATTTCTACAAATTGGATTGATAAAATATCTCTTGAAATCTGTACATCTCTTTATAAATTGTCTGTGAATATCTGTGCCCAAATGTATTGGCTTCTTCGTCTTTTGCTTTTTGATTTCTAATTCTCTTTACTATTAGGTGAATTAAGCAAGATATGCAAGTACGAAGGAAATGCTCAATTCGTTCTTGCTTTCACATTCTGTCTCTAAATATGCTGGTTTTTTAATGTGTACATTGAAATATTAACATGGCCAAATGTTGCAAAATTTTCTGTTAAGCACTGTGCAAAAAGTTTCCCTCGTTACATAAGATAAATGTATACCATATTTTTTGGTTAATTTTCCAATAATGGTATCATTCTTTTTCAAAAAAATTTTTAAGTTTTATTTTAGTCACCAGGTGCTCATCATGACAAGAGCACTCCTTACTCCTTGTCACCTGTTATCCCCACCCCCACCCACCCCTCTCTGGTAACCATCAGTTTGTTCTCCATAGCTAAGAATCTGTTTCTTGGTTTCTCTCTCTCTTTTTTCTCCTTTCTCATTTGTTTTGTTTCTTAAATTCCACATATGAGTGAAATCAGATAGTATTTGTTTTTTTCTCTGACTGACTTATTTCACTTGGCATTATACTTTCTAGCTCCATCCATGTTGTTGTAAATGGCAAGATTTCATTACTTTTATGGCTGAGTAATATTCCATTGTATACACATCTTCTTTACCCATTTATCAGCTGGTGGACAGTTGGACTGCCTCCATATCTTGGCTATTGTAAACAACGCAGCCATAAACAGGGGTGCATGTATCTCTTTGAATTAGTGTTTTGATATTTTTGTGGTAAATACCCAGTAGTGTGATTGTTGAATCATAGGGTATTTCTGTTTTTAACTTTTTGAGGAAACTCCATACTGTTTTCCATAGTGACTGTACCAGTTTGCATTTCCATCAACAGTGCAAGAGTCTCTACATTCTCACCAATGTTTGTTGTTTCCTGTGTTTCCGATTTTAGCCATTCTGATAGGCGTGACATGATAGCTCATTGTAGTTTAGATTTGCATTTCCCTGATGATAAGTGATGATGAACACCTTTTTATGTCTTTTGGCCCTCTTTCTGTCTTCTTTGGACAAATCTCTGTGCATCTTCTGCCTGGTTTTTCACTAGATTATTTGTTCTTTGGGTATTGGGTTTGATACATGCTTTATATACTTTGGATAGTAATCCTTTATTGGATATATCATTTTCCAATATCTCCTCCCATTCTGTATGTTGCCTTTTACTTTTGTTGATTGTTTCCTTTGCTGTGCAGAGTGTTTTTATTTTGAGGAAGTCCCAATAGTTTATTTTTTGCTTTGTTTCCCTTGCCTCAGGGGACCTTTCTAGAAAAAAGTTGCTCTGATCAATGTCAGAGAATACAGTATTGTTCTTTTACATTTAAAATATTTGTGGATACCTTGGTAGCTCAATTGGTTAAGTATCTGACTCTTTATTGCAGCTCAGGTCATGATCTCATGGTAGTGGAATCAGGCCCCATGCCAGGCTCTGCACTGAACATAAAGCCTGTTTGGGAATCTCTCTTTCCTGCTCTCTCTGCCCCTACTCCTCTCTCTCTCATTCTCTCAAAATAAATAAATGTTTAAAAAATACTTATATATTCTTCAAAATGTAATATAGTTTAATATACTTTTATATTTAGATCATGCAAATCCCTCCTCACTGCTGTTCGCTTTTATAATTTTCTTGACGATATCATTTGGCCTAGTTACAGAAAGACATTGGGATTTTTAATTAGAATATATTGAATTTAGATATTAATCTGTGGAGAACTCATATATTGTAGAAGCATCCTAGAACAATTTATCAAAATGATTTACAAATCAGAAAATACATATCAAATACCATCAAAGACCCTTTGACATCTGTACAGACGATCTGTTTTTTGCTTTTACTTTGGCCTACCCTTACAATGAATACCATTACTTTAGACAATGTAATATTTGGAAAAAGTAATATATAAAGTACTTCTTAATAGCATCAATCATCTTAAGAAAAGATGTAGATGTCTTGTTTCACTACTAACAAAGTCTAGGTTTTAGCTTTTTTTTTTTCAATATTTGCCTGAATGTGAGGCCTCTCCAATCAATCTTTAACCCCCACAATTCAACAATATATTATTATATTGGTATTATAAATAATACTAAGGGCCATTCTTTTGGAATCCACATGACAATTTTATGTGCTCATTTTTAGCCGCATTGTAGGGCAAATCAAGTTTATATTATTTCGCACTTACTTAATTGGACTTTAACCACATTGACTTTATCAGTCTTACCATCTTCCTTCTTGAACTAGAATTGGAATTGTTGGAATGCTAATGGTCTTTGCTCTTCCCCTTCACATTTCTGTTTTCAGTGATCTTATGTAATCTCAAGGTTTCATATACTTATGTCTTTGTAGTTTATTTCCCAAGCCCTGAACTTCACCCTGAATCTCAGGAGGAGGCACACAATGCTATTTTAAGAAACTGTTGGTTATGCCTAGCACATGTTTTGTTTAGGGATTTTGAAAACTTTATATTCCTAACGTTGATCTCTGAGTCTTCCCATATTATATTTTAGCATGCTCGTTATTGGGAATGTATTAACTTAATGAAAAAATGTATTTGTTTTGTGCTCTGTAGAAATTTAAGTACTTATATAAGGTACTTACCTGTTATATATACTAGTATATATTTAATAAGTAACTTTCCAGGAAATATGGGTCAGTAAAATGAACTTAAGAGAAGGATAAGTTAAGAAAATAACATTTAATTATGGAATAAAATATTATCAAAACCATTTTCTCCAAATAACTTTCTGATGTCAAATTTAAAAATATTCTTTAATATTTAATTATAATGTATTAAATTGCCCATCTGGTTTTACCCACTTGAATCCATGATTGATTTGAAAGAGCTGTGGCTGGAGAAAAGATTACAAAGGGCGTTTTGAGCAATGCTAAGGTGATGAACCATTATTTTGAAAGAATTAAGAAGTCGTGAAAATTATTTAGTATCAGGATGATACAATAGACTTGCATTTTACAAAGTCTCTCCCCTCCCACAGTAAATTGGAAAGTGGACTAATATAAAAAATAAAGATCTTTTCAGGTGAGAGTTAGAATTGGTCTATACATTGGCATTGGGCAGGTAAGGAGAATGATAATTTCAGAAATAATAATGTATACCATTTAATAGGGGTAACTTTGAGTGTTTTACCTGCATTGTCTCATTTAGTCCACCTGAATGAGTGCTGTTACTAGTATTCCCAATTCCTAGATGAGCAGAGGGAGGCAGAAACATTTAGGTCACATTTCCCAAACCACACAATTATTGGCTAGTGGATACAGGATTAGAATCTTATCAACTTACCCCTGAGGCACGGCCCTGATGGCCATACAATGATATTTCCATGTATATCTAAGCTGGCAGAGTAAAAGAATATGCAAAGAATAGGTGTAAGAGTGGAAAATGTTTAATCATTGAGAAATATTAATTGTGCATTTTTGTCATGTCAACACAGTCTAGAATTGCAAGCTTATGCTTCTTAGGAGATGGCGGAACAAATCTTCAAAATAATGGAATTTAGTAAGAGAAGATGCATTACATTTTCAATGTTTATTTATTTATTTTTGAGAGAAAGAGAGCATAGTGGGGGAGGGGAAGACACACACACACACACACACACACACACACGCGCGTGCGCACACACACACACACAGAATCTGAAACAGGCTCTAGGCTCTAAGATGTCACTGCAAAGCCTGAGGCGGGTTTGAACCCATAAACCATAAGATCATGACCTGAGCCGAAGTCGGACACTTAACCGACTGAGCCACCCAGGTGCTCCACATTATATTTTCAATTGTGGATCTTAGGTTATTCAGGGGAAGAGTCCATCAGGCTATTACCTACACTACTCTGAAATAGGAGAGGCTTATCCAGACTATGTAATTTAGGGAAGTGTTATCATATAAAGTGACAGCTTAATTTGTGGGCATGGATGAATTTCCATGAGAAAGAATTTTGTCTTATATTTAAAAAAAGTCACGTCAAAAAGAGTCATGTAAAGGGAATTGCAGGCAAGTAACCCATTAGGTATAACATTATGAAATTAACTGAAAAATATTGATAAATAAGTTAGACAAGGAATCAAGAAGGATGTGCAAAAGAATGATTGAGAGGAATATTCCAAGAACAGAAGTAAAAAGTATACATTAAAAATGGAAAATAAGAAATATGTCCTCGCCTCAGCAAGATGAGTTCAAAGGAAAACAAAAACAAAAACAAAAAAATAAAGTCATTTAATCAGTATACGAAAGAAATAATAAGAGAAGTCAAATTGTCCCTATTTGCAGATAACATGATTCTATCATAGAAAACCCTAAAAACTCCATAGAAAAACTGTTAGCACTAATAAATGGAAATGAAAGATACAGAATACAAAATCAACATTCAATTATCAGTTGTATTCTGTTCACCGACAACAAACAATTTGAAAGGAAATCAAGAAAATAATTCCATTTATGATAGCACCAAAAAGAATAAAATACTGAGGAACAAACAACTACGGACATGAGAAGTACAAAACTATGTCTTGAAAATTACAAACTGTTGATGAAAAGAATTAAGGAAGACACAAATAAGTGACAAACATCCAAATTTATAGATGGGAAGGCTGAATACTGTTGAAATATTCATATTGCTCAAAATGATCTACAGATTCAGTACAATATCAGTCAAAAACCCAACAGTAATTCTTGCCAGGAATAGAAAAAAGCAGTTCACAATTCGTGTGGAACCACAAAAGACCGCGAAGAGTCACAACAATCTTGAGGGGGAAAAAAACAAAAACAAAAACGAAAACAAAAAAACAGCTGAAGGCATTAATTTCTTGGATACAACACAAAAGGCATAGAGGACAAAACCAAAAATAAACAAGTAGGACTATATTGATTTTTTAAATTAAAAAAAAATATTTATTTTAGAGTGAAAGAGAGCATGTGGGGGAGGAACAGAGGGGAACAGAGAATCCAAAGTGGAATCTGTACTGACAGCAGAGAGATTGATGCACACAAACCATGATTGTTTTCACAATCACAAACATGATTGATCTCACAAACCATGAGATCATGAACTGAGACAAAGTTGGACACTTAACCAAATGAGCCACCCAGGCACCCCAGGACTACATTAAACTAAAAACTTCTGCATAGCAAAAGAAACAACAGAGGGAAAGGCAACCTGGGAATGGGAGAAAATATTGGTGAACTATATGTTTAACAAAAGGGCAATTTCCAAAATATATTAGGAACCCCTACAACTCAAGAGCAATACCCTAATTAAAAACTGAATAAGGACTTGAATGGACATTTCTTCAAATAAGACATACAAGTAGTCAACAGTTACATGGAAAAAAAAAAAAAAAAAAAAAAAAAAAACTCTTCACTAATCAAGGAAATACAAATCAAAATTACAATGATTTCATGTAATAACTGTCAGGATAGCTGTTAAACAACAAACAAACAAACAAACAACCCAGACACCAAATGTTTGCTGGAATAACTAGAATCCATGTTCTCTAGATTGGAACCCTTTAATTGCACAATTCTCTAAATTGTACACTGTTAATGGGGATGCAAAATGGTGCAGCTGCTATAGAAAACAGTATGGAGATTCTTCAAAAACTTAAAAATAGAACAACCACATAATCCAGTAATCTTTGGTAGTATTTATCCAGCAGAATTGAAATCAGGATATCAGATGTGTTAGCACTCCCATATTTACTGCAGCACTATTCACATGGGCCCAGATGTGGAAACAACCTAAATGTCTACTGACAGACCACAGATGAATAAAGAAAGTGTAATCTATTATCTGTCCGTCTATCTATCTATCTAGTCATCATCCATTTCTACTTATTTATATTTACACATATATACACAGAATACAGTTCAACCTTTAAAAAGGAAAAGACATTTTGCATTATATGGCAACAAAAAAGAATCTTGAAGACGTTATGGTAAGTGAAATAAACCAGTTACAATAAAACAAATAGAGCATGATTCCACTTACAGGAAATATCTAAAATAGTCACGTTCATAGAAATCAAACAGTGGAATGGTGGTTCCCAGGGGCTGGGGGACAGGGAAATGGGAAGTTACTTATCACAGGTATAAAGATTCAGTTGAGCAATCTGAATAAACTCTAGGGATCTGTTTGACGTTGTACCAATAGTCGATAATAATGTATTGTACCCTTAAAAATGTAATAGGATAGATACCATGTTAAGTGTTATTACCAAAATAAAAAAAAAAAACAAATAGAGTAAAATGAATTAAAGTAAAATAAAGTAAAATGAAATAAATTATACTGACAAACAATGTGAAAGCAAGAGTCTATGTAAAAGCGGCTAACAAATATTACTCCCCAGATATAACAGAAGAACATTATATATAAATAAGTTTAAGGCTATGGATTACTGGGGATGAGTTATTTCATGTAAGGACTAGATGTGAAAAACAAGGAAATTGTTGAGTTATTGGCAATAAGGTGCAAATAGAAAGGGAGTGATATGCTTAAGAGTCATTTTAGGAACAAAAGCAGGTTGCCTGGAGACTTATTGTATTTATTAAGTTCAAAAATTTGAAAGACATAGTTAAATATATTTAACAAAATCCAGAAAAAAAAGAAGAAGGAAGAAAATGACACTGGAGATAGGAAGCCATCTTAAATTGTCTTTCCAGTAATTGTGAAAGAAAGCAACAAGTTAGGGAAATGGGTTGGAGGGACTAGTATCACAGAGAGAGTTCTGGATTTATTTATGCCTATGTTTTGTTTGTTTGAAAAGAAAAGAGGAAAATATTAAGAGTTGGCTTTGCTAGTTGACTTTATGAACTGGAGCCTGTGACATTTCAAGTACCTGCAACGAAAGTCATTTTATTGTCCTTTCTTGCTGATAAATTATCATTTGTAGCACATTTCTCAGATTCGTAATATGTGCTGGGTTGGTTTTTAACTGCTCCCCATCCGTTTAATGTTAGAATGTCACACACACAAACAACAACAACAAAAGCAAGCAAACAAGCAAAAAGCCACCGCATAGTATTTTACATACAAATTTATATACCGAATTGCTTATTATTTGATTTGTTCATTTATTCTACAAATACCCATTGGGTTCCTAGTGTGCCTACACTATTCTAGCTGCCACGAATACTGTTCTAAGTAAAAAACCCAAAATTCTTCTCTCTTACTTTTATATTCAAGTGGGAGAACAGACATGGAAGAAATAGATGGGTAGAGATAAGATAGATAAGTAATTACAGGCAACATGAAGAAAACTTAAGAGGGTCAATAGGTACGGAGTGATGGGGTGGAGGGTGTGGTTTGTTGAGGGTTGGAGAGCAGATGATCATAGGCACCAGGGCTGGCTATCCTAAACAAAAGGTCACCAAGGGCAAGGATCAGAGGGGCTCACAGAGAAAGCCAGGATGAATGTGAGGTGAGTGTGCAAGAAAAGTGAGTAGTTACAAGCATAGGGACTGAAGGGTGAGCCAGGAACCACTCATGCCAGGCAAGGCTTCACTGCCAGTACTAGGGAATTTTCTTTTATTCTGGCTGTGATGGAATCCAAAACTAGTGTGAATCAGGGGAAAGACTTTATAATGATATATTTTATGGGATTCTGTGGATTCTATGGATGTAAATTAGATGTCCGATTATTTAGCAGGTATAGTTTTATGTTCTTGTAAGCAAATAAGAATGTTAACAAGGAGTATTTTCAGCACAAATAACGATTTAAAACCTGATTTTTTTTTGTTAGCTTATGGAAATTGAAATAGAGTTGGTATTAATTTGGGGGGAAATATGGAGCCTCCTACTTCTTCTATTTACCACATTGCTTCCACATCAGCTCTTTGAATCATCTAAGTAAGAGATTGGTGTCGACTCTTAACGGAATTAGATCATCCACAGCACAACTAAAGCTCAGCCAGTTTTTTGAATGCTGTCACTGGAAGTGGTTTAAAAAAATATGTTCAAAGAAGAAGAGTTATTTTGCTATCTTTATTTCCTATAGTCTTCAGAAGACTCTACATAACTAAAGAATAACACAAAACGTACAAGAAATTCAAAAGAATATTGGATTTAGCAAGATGAAAGTCTCCCTTAGTCTCCAAAAGCTTGAAAAGTTTTCCTTAGTTTTTACTTTTATTGTGACTATATTAGGACACAGAATCACCAAGTACCGATGTTTTATCCTAGTATAAAATTTCTTTTTTGTTGTTGTTGTTGTGACTAACAATCTTTGCAAAGCATTTTATGACATACAGTGCAAGTGTTTCCATATCAAAATAAATGGTATTGCATCATGGATACTTTTTCTTTTGATGTATTATAAGGAACTTCTACTATGTTCCAATGAATAGCAGATGAGTTATTTCTCATAACAAATAGGTGAGGATATATTCTCTCCTGGAACTAAACATATTAGTTCTATTATCTATGAATCTTAATGAGTTATATTTACAATGTAGACTTTTGAAATATATTAGTCAATGTGAAATAACATGCAACAAAAATTTGTGTTTGGCGAGAAAAGTATTTGGGTTAATATAAGAGACAAACAATGAGAATGGACTCTTGTAGTTATTTTATGCCAGAATGTGTGTGTGTGTGTGTGTGTGTGTGTGTGCGTGTGACTATTTTAAAGAGCTGAAGTTAGAACGGAATTATTTTCTTTAAAGAACAGCAGAAACCACATTAATAATTTATCCTTCTCTCCAATTCTGCTCCAATATACCACTCACATGAATAGCTTTGAACAGATTTGGGACTTAACAGACGCTATAGTCCGCTTTAACTTCTTAGAAAGATGTAAGTAACTTTTTTTTTCCCCCACTAAAATCATCTGATGCACTTTTCATGTCATAGACAAATTCTTACTGATGGGATGCAGAAGTGCCTGTTTGCACTAACTTATTTTCCCTACTGTCTTATCAGATTACCTGAAATTCTCTTTATTAAAAAAGATTTTTATCAAAGCATTGCACCTTTAGAAGTCTCCTTTAATGAAAGGTTAATGTAAAAACTTAAGTCATTATTTAATCTGTTATATGATATTCCATATGAAAATGAAAAGCCAAAAAAAACCCCACAAAATAAATGAAAAGCAAAAATTAAGAATTGACCCCTCAACACACATAGTGGAACTCAGAAAAGTTGCACTGTTATATGAGAAGAAGAAAGGTTGGATCATGAAGATAACAGGAGGGGGAGGAAAGATGGTGGGAAGGAGTGGATCCAAGTGAGACACTGCAATTACATTCTTAGTCAATGAAGGACCAATATTATGGTTTTTATATTTCCTATTCATACGGAGCATGATCACTCTGAGTAAGGATAGCATTTGGTATATTTGTGGGCATATGTGTAAGAGTATTGGAGCCAGAATTTGCTTGTCCTGTATCCTCGATCTTGTCCATCTGAAGAAATGTTTGGCCATACAACTATTTGTCCTTCATCTTTGAACTGTTGAACTGGTCGAAGCCAAGTCTTCAAAATGGGATTTGTGGACCCCTAAGTATAGATGAAAACTTCTCAAGGACAAATCTCATTTTAGAACAAGGTTTTTTGATCTCAGCCCTATTGGAATATTGGGCTGGATTATTCTTTGTTGAAGGGTGCTGTCTTGTACACTGGACATTTAACAAAAGCCTGGTCTCTACCCACTAGACTCCACCCCAAGCTCTTACAAAAAAAAAAAAAAAAAAAGTCTCCCTCTATTTCCAAATGTCCACTGGGAGGGAGACAAATTTTCTCCTATCTGGAACCACTATTTTAGGAAAACCAACATCTAGGTGCACCACATCCCCCATGAACTCTTTACTAGAACAGCTATGGCCAAAAACTTGGGTTGGTAGCAAAGCATCCTTTAACAAGTCAATACAAACCCACAGTTTAGCTTCGTGACTCATATACTATTTCTGAAAATTCTGAAGCTTGATGTTAGGAACTGTGTATTTTGATCTGTGTCAAGACACTCCGAATTGCAAAATGAGTAGCAGGAATAATGACAACTTTTATTTACTGAAGTCACTTTTTTAATTTGGTCTTACTAAGAAAAAAAGAAGGGAGGAAGGAAGGGAAATAAGACATTGTTTCCCTGAGATCAAAGCAGAAAAACTGATATTGAATACATTGAAGTTGATGGCACGTTGTTTGATCAAGAAGATAAATATTAACAGGAGCCAGACATAATCTATCTAGTTATTTTTAAAGTTGTATTTTAGAAGTGATTTTTTTTTTTTTAATTTCAATGAGGCAAACATCTTTCAAAATTCTTTTAGGTAGATCTTAAGGCAAAATTTAAGGATGATTTGAATTTTGCCTATGAGGAATCTTAGCTGTTTTGAATATGGAACAAATATACAGAAGAGTTTTTAAAAAATCATGCTGTCAGATTAGATGATACAGTTCACAAATTTAATCAGCAAATTTCATTATGTGCATTCCTCATGCATCTTATTCACAGGAATTTTTTTTTCTCTAAACTTATATATTCTTAGATTATATAAAATACTTACCAGTTAATATAACATTACTCTGAGTATGAAAATTATTGCCAGAATCTATTTGGTAGAACATTTAAATTTGAATGTCAAATTTAGAGATGGGTTAGAAATCACTGTTCTTGTGGCATGCCTGGGTGGCTCAGTTGGTTAAGCGTCTGACTCTTGATTTTGGCTCAGGTGGTGATCTCACAGTTTGTGAGTTTGAGCCCTGTGTTGGGCTCTGTTCTGACAGTGTGGAGCCTGCTTGGGATTCTCTCTCTCTCTCACTCTTTCTCAAAAATAAGTAATTTTTAAAAAGAAATTACTATTTTTGGGGGGGGGGGGCAAT
>NW_024412376.1:145894171-145902939 GCF_014898765.1 Herpailurus yagouaroundi | reverse complement strand
TCTCAAGTATGTGTTTTTAAATGTTGAAGGATATACCCTACTGTTTTCTTATATATGCAGCCACAGTTTGAAACTGCTTTCAAAGTATTGCGTAATGAGTTCTGCTTCCCAGACTTCCCAAGAACAAGACATATTTAAAATTGATTTTGAGGGCGCCTGGGTGGCGCAGTCGGTTAAGCGTCCGACTTCAGCCAGGTCACGATCTCGCGGTCCGTGAGTTCGAGCCCCGCGTCGGGCTCTGGGCTGATGGCTCAGAGCCTGGAGCCTGTTTCCGATTCTGTGTCTCCCTCTCTCTCTGCCCCTCCCCTGTTCATTCTCTGTCTCTCTCTGTCCCAAAAATAAATAAACGTTGAAAAAAAAAATTAAAAAAAAAATTAAAAAAAAATTGATTTTGAATTTCTTTGTTACATTTTAACACAATGTTTTCTTCTTGAGCAAAATCATCAATCAGTAAGCTTATTTTTCATTTTTGGATCTGCTAAGAAATGAGATGGAAAAGCAAGGACAAATAGATTTTTGTACAAAAAAAATGTGGCTTCACAGTGTAGTCATTTTTTTAAAATTTTGTAATGACTATGACTATTATTTTTGTTAACTGTGATGGAAATAAGACAAACAGGGTAAGAGATTGATGATTTGGTATAACTATCAGAATTCAGAAGTCTGTAAAGTTTATGTACCAGTGTTCAGTACTTTAAAACTTAATTTTTCCTTTGCATATGTGATTTGCAAAAATATGTGATTTCCTTTTTTCAAAACATGTGATAATATCCTGAAGTTGATTAAAAGAAAGAGAAAAGATTGTGTGTGTGTGCATGCATGAGCAATAATACATATAAAACCTTGTCCTCCAGCTATCAATTTTGCATTTATCAAACATGAATCCTTGGTTTAGATATGTGCCTAAAATTGGAGAGTACTATGTTGAAAACACTATCAGTAGACATAATCTTTAAATAAAGGTTATTCAGTCTCTAAAGAAAGAATATATACTCCTAAAAATAGATTCAAACATTAACAGTTGTGGGCTAGCATACCTTATGAGCACTGAAGGCAAAAAGAAATTTCATTGTTAATTTTATCATAAAAAGAATAGCCAGCATTTTGAGCTTTGGAACAGAGAGTTTTCCATCCATATTGATGTGTAAGTTACCTATACTGAGAAAATTTAGTAATATGCTAAAAATGGGAATTCCTATCATTTTATCCCTTGGAATACTTATTTTCTGCTAATTAGGCAGAAAAGTGTACAGTAATTAAATGTAGCATTGAAAAAAATTTTTTAATATTTGTTTATTCTTGAGGAAGAAAGAGAGACAGAGCATGAGAAGGGGAGAGGCAGCGAGAGACAGAATCTGAAGCAGGCTTCAGGCTGCCAGCTGTCAGCACACAGCCCAACGTGGGGCTCGAACCGACGGTCCGCAAGATCATGACCTGAGGTGAAGTCGGACACCCAACCGACTGAGCCACCCCGGTTCCCCAAATATGTAGCATTTTTAAAGAGGACTATATATTTAGGGTACAAAAGAAATTAGAATTTATTATAAATCATAACCCTGAATTTGTAATAAAAAAAAGAAGGAAGAATCGTGTGTGCATGTATTTGTGTGTTGTATTTTAAAAATCTCAAAAACAACTTTGTTATGATAAACTTTTACTAGAAATAAACTTTTCTCTCTTAGCTAAAATAATTACCTTTTTGAAATCAGGCTTAAGAGTTGTATTTCTCTTTGTTCTGTCATGAGGAAAGCTTCTCCTTTTTGGGGAGAAGGAAATAATATACTATAATTCCTGGAAGGAAATTGTATCTGATAGAACTTGACTATTAATCATAATTTGAGGATTTTCTAGCAGCAGGAGCTGAATAATTCTGACTGCTAGTCCACTGTTAATGGAAAGCAGACATTCTGGAACAATAAGCCTGTGTGAAATCCTGATGTTAGTTATACAGTATTACCATCCACATTTTCCTTTGTGACACAAAGCATTGATCCTTTTGGGGTCTGCTAATTGCCCAGCTGGATCTTTTGGTTTCTGCATAACTGAATTTAATCATAAATCAGATCTGTGTTTGCTCTCAAGGGACTTTCAGTCTGGTTAGTAACTCAGAAAGGTCAACACCAGATCTTGGTTAAGAGTTGTAAGAATTATGACAAAATAGCTTTTAAAAAAATCACAGGAAGAAGAAATTACTTTTAGCTTACATGAAAGAAAAGAATTGCACAGAAAAGAAGACCCAGTGTGGAGCAGGCTGACTCTGAGCTGGATTTAGGGACAAAAAAAGTAGCTCATAATGAAAGACACAAAAAAGATAAATTCCACACCAAGCAATAGCATGAAAAAATAAACAATAGGAAGAAATCACCACCACATACATCAAAGAGGAAATAGGTCGAGACAAAAGTTTATTAAAATATATATTGGGACACTTGGGTGGCAGTCAGTTAAGCGTCCAACTCTTGATTTCTGCTCAGGTCACGATCTCACCATTGGTGGGATCGAGCCCCGCCCTGGGCTCTGCACTGACAGGGCAACCTCCGTGGGATTCTCTTTCTTGCTTCTCTCTCTGCTCCTCCCCTCACTCATGTGTGTGCTCTTGTGCTGTCTCTCTCTCTCTCTCAAAAATAAACATGAAAAAAATAATGAAGTAGAATATCTATTCAAATGATGATACTATAGGGTCATCGTTATAGTTAATCAAAGAAATAATAGTATTTTCTATTTAAAACTAACTTATTTTCATCTTTTTGGTTTCCATTTAGTAAAAAAAAAAAAAAGGCATACGTTTTTTGATAATTTTTGGGTCAGGCCATATGAGAGCCTTATTACATATCAGATTTAATTTGTATATGAATATACAAAAACATTAATGTGGCATGCATAATTTAATACACTAACAAATAAAGTAACTTATCATTATTACATCACATTGTCTCCTGTCTTCCAAGTACCCATTATTTCTTAACTGTTAAATAAAAATGTGATAAATTTTTATTATTTTAAGAAAATCAACAGGGAGCGGAATTATTATGATTTTTTGTTAATGTTTAGAAGATTAAGATGAGTTTAAGGATTTCTTTCTTTTTTTAATAAAATCATATAAACACTGCTAGACAATTATTCAGTCTGTTCCTTGCTGTTTTAGCATGTAATTGCCTGCTACCGTATTTCATAAAGAAAACATTTCAGTACACTCTTTATAAACAGGGTATTTCTGTATGAATATGTGAGCTCAGGATGTAGTTTGTTTTAATACCTGATCATTGTTGAAAAGGCAATTACTCTTATAATGCATTTCTTTGACACATAATAGTAGATAGGACTTCTGTTTCATCTTGGGTGTATAAGTAACTAGTAAGATCTCTCCTTCAAAATAAACCACTGTAGGGCCTATCAGTCCTGAGAGAAGACAAATTATGTGAAAGATCTTATATTATTTGTGATGAGAGCTTTGAGAAGTAATTTTTGTTTCCCTAGCTGATATTCCTGCTTACTAATTTGAGAGGTTTTTCAGATTACCTGTTAAAAACACCCACAAAAAATAATTATGTTTTTATGACCTTGAGTGTTCCATTGAAATGAGACAAGCTCTTTATTATTATGCATATGTGTGTGCGAGATCATATATTTATATTTCTACACCATAAGTGAGATTTGGATATAAAATCAAAGAGGGGATAATAAGCCCAAGATTAAAGTATTAGAATCTAATAAAATGAATCTTCTCACATTTTGCATATGCACAGAATATTTTGAATACTTAAAGTCTAAGTACATTAAGCTAACCAGGATGGGTTTCCATATCAATTTATATTTTTGAATATTGATGTCGAATTCGGGGAGAAACAGAACTGTATTGCTGATGTACAATATCATTATTTATCTCATGTAAAAGAGATTGGTAATTACATGGCAGTATATGTTTAAGATCCTTATGACCCCTATTACATGACATTGCTTGATGGCAAATGGCATAGATCTATGGTTTCCTTTATTTTCTTCTTCAAACTTTCCAATATAAATATATAGCCACAAATGCACAGATTGTTTTCTGTGTATCTAGACTGTTGGAGGACCTAAGCCATGGCTTTCACCTTCATACTAAGAATCCTTTTAGAATGTTTGTGACATAGCTAGTAGTAAATAAAAGAGTTGCTCTAATAATTCATCCGAGAATGAACTCAAGAGCAAAATGCAATATTTGAATAAAATGTCACATATTTCTTTTTCTTTTAACTGTCCCATATTTCTAAACGCACACTCTACCAGGTAGATGCGCACATGTTTAAATTGAATATATTTAAGTATATGCATATGAAATTATTGCAAGAAGAGAAAGACTTATGAATAGATACAGTGGCGAATGATCAACTCTTTAAGTAATTGACAGATCAATCAGATTTTTTTAAATTTTTTTTAACGTTTATTTATTTTTGAGACAGAGAGAGACAGAGCATGAACGGGGGAGGGTCAGAGAGAGAGAGGGAGACACAGACTCTGAAACAGGCTCCAGGCTCTGAGCTGTTAGCACAGAGCCCCACACGGGGCTCGAACTCACGGACCGCAAGATCATGACCTGAGCCGAAGTCGGACGCTTAAACAACTGAGCCACCCAGGCGCCCCCAGATTTTTTTTTAAATATGAAAATAGATGTTTTGAAATACACTGTTGTCATGCTAGATTTAAATATCAATTTTGGAACTCAGTATCTAATAATTAGAAAACACAAATAATTTATGTCCCAAGATAAAATCGTGTAACACATATATTTTATCCAATACTAGACTAGACTCCAGTGAAATCTCAAAAATAGCAACAGATTGAAATCAAATACTTTGATCTAAAAGCAATTAAATTCAAAGGCATTCATTGGGGCACCTGGGTGGCTCAGTGGGTTAAGCTTGGACTTCAGCTCAGGTTATAACCCTGCATTGGGCTCTATGCGGACAGTTCAGAGCCTGGAGACTGCTTCAGATTCTTTGTCTCCCTCTCTCTCTGCTCTCTCCCCACTTATGCTCTGTCTCTCTCTCCAAAAAATAAGTAAACAGGTCAAAAAATTCAAAGGCATTCACATCAAATCTATCCAAAATATAGTGGTGGGAAAATTTAGAGATAAAATGGAGATAAACATACTAGGAAAAAGGGTGAAAGATCTTAAATCAAACAGTGGTAGTGTGTTAAAGAAGAGATGAGAAAAAAAAAAAACCCTTAGATTTAGATATATAAGAGTGATATTTTAAAATATACAAAAAAAGAGTAAAGTAATTTTAAAATAAAATTTCCTCAGAGAAACATAATATCATTTACAAAGAACAAGGGTCAGATACATCAGACTTTTTTTTTTTTTTAACCACTGGATATAACACGATAATGGAATAATACATTTTTTTCAAATATTAGAGAAATAGCACATAGAATTTAGAATCTAAAAATTTTTTTAAATGTTTATTTATTTCTGAGAGAGACAGAGACAGAATGAGAGTGGGCTAGGGGCAGAGAGAGAGGGAGACACAGAATCTGAAGCAGACTCTAGGCTCTGAGCTGTCAGCACAGAGCCCAAATTAGGGCTCAAACCCATGAACTGTGAGATCATGACCTGAGCTGATGTCAGACGTTCAACAAACTGAGCCACCCAGGCACCCCAAGAATTTAGAATGTTTTAATCTAGCTATACGAATAAATCTAATAGTGTTTAAGAAGATAAAATGCCATGACCATACTGATTTTATCCTATGTATACAAAGAAGGTATCATACTAAAAAAATCTATGCATAGATGTGAAATGTATTTGATACATTTTATCATAAATTCATGATAAAAATAATCAGAATAAGAAATAAGAGGGATCTTATTTATGCAAAAAATATTATCTTTAAAAAACAACAAATATTATTATAAATGAGTGAATGTAAAAAGCCTCCAGTTTAAAATCAAGAATGATATAAGGAAGCATGTTTTCACAACTTGAAATCACAAATGCTTTGGTGCCCCATGCATCATAATATGCCGAGAAGGAATAAGATGCATGAGGGGTGGAAAGGAAGGAGTAAAACTGACACTGTATGTATAATATGTGATGATTTACTTAGAAAAAAAATAAGTAGGTGCATTATTGTACATAACTTGAGAGTTTATCTAGATAAAGCACAATAATATACAAAAAATTTAAATAGGGGCGTCTGGGTAGCTCAGTCAGTTAAGCTTCCACCTCTTGATTTCAGCTCAGGTCATGGTCACCTAGTCATGAGGTCAAGTCCTACACTAAGGTCTGCCCTGGGTTTGGAGCCTGCTTAAGATATTCTCTCTCTCTCCCTTCACCCCTCGCCCCTGCTCGCTCTCTTCCCTCTCTCAAAAAAAATAAATAAAATACGTAAAATTCAAATGAATTTCTTTATACCAGCCACAAGCAACTAAAAATAATTGTTACTGTTTAATGTAACACCAAGTAACTAAGTAATGTCAGTTACCAAGAACAAGTCTAACAAAATGTGTGCTGCACTTTACCAAAGCTGCAGTAAAGGCTTATTAAAATGCCCAGCACCTAAATTAAAGGAGAAACTTTTCAGTAAAGAGTAGTATGCCATCATGAGAATGTCAATTCTTCTGAAATAAACCTATGAGTTATAAAAATAAAGACTCTCCAATTTGTTTTATACACTATTTCCTTGATTCCACAGTCTGACAACGCTGAAATAAAAGAAAATTATACACTAGTATTCCCCAAAAATACTCATCATAAATTTAATTGAGTAACATATGTCAGGAATTCAAAGCTGAAATATAATTTAAGGAGGTTAAGTTAATTAACTATATTAACATAATCAAGGAGTAAATCATACAAACAACTCAACCTAATGATCATCCATTTATGATAAAACTTATAAGCTAAGTACGAATATATTGATACTTCAATCTAATAAAGA
The DNA here is from genome assembly GCF_014898765.1 of Herpailurus yagouaroundi. NCBI lineage: Eukaryota > Metazoa > Chordata > Mammalia > Carnivora > Felidae > Herpailurus > Herpailurus yagouaroundi. The sequence goes on along the minus strand of NW_024412376.1, from coordinate 145,896,016 downwards.
TCATCTCTGACAAATCCTACAAATAACATTGTATCTAATTACGAAAGACTAAATGCTTTCACTGTAGACTGAAAAATGAACAAATGCCACCTATCAAGACTTCTTTTCAGGCTTGTATGGATGTTCTATTTAGTGCAAGAAAACAAGAAAAAAAAAGATATAAAAATTGGAAATAAGTCAAACTGCCAATATTCTTAGGTAAGATATGTTCTATTTATTTTTAACATTTTTTACTGTTTTATTTATTCTTGAGAGAGAGAGAGAGAGAGAGAGAGAGAGAGAGACAGCATGAGTGAGGGAGGGGCAGAGTGAGAGAGAGACACAAAATCTGAAGCAGACTCCAGGCTCTGAGCTGTCAGCGCAGAGCCTGACATGGGGCTTGAACTCACGAGCCATGAGATCATGACCCGAGCCGAAGTCGGACACTCAACCGACTGAGCCACCTAGGTGCCCCAATAAGACTTGTTTTAATCTAGAAAAATCCTATGGAATCTAAGAAAATAAACGTATTCTACTAGTTCTAAGAAACGCATATAGCAGGGTCCTAGGACATGGGGTCTATATCAAGAATCAATAGTATTTCTATATACTGGCTATAAGCAACTAGGAAATGAAATTAAAATGTCCACTTTCAGGGAGCCCTTGGGGCTCAGTTGGTTGGGTGTCTGACTTCGGCTTAGGTCATGATCTCTTGGTCCCTGAGTTTGAGCCCTGCATCTCGCTCTGTGCCTACAGCTCAGAGCCTGGAACCCGCCGCAGATTCTGTGTTTCTCTCTCTCTCTGCCCCTCCCCTACTCACACTCTGTCTTTCTCAGTCTCAAAAACAAAAAAAATATAAATTTAAAAAATGTTTTTAAATGTCCATTTTCGATAACTCCACAAAACCTGAAATACTTCGGGAAAAACTTAATAGTGAAAGACATGTATTCTGTAAACTACAAAACCTTTCTGAGGTAATTAAAGAAAATCAAATAAATGAAGCAATGTTGTCCCCCAGAAAGACCAGAACAGTCAATGTTGCTAAAACAATAACTTTCCCAAGTTGATCTATGCAGTGAACACAATCTAAATCAAAATCTCATTAGGCTTTTGGTAGAAATGATGAGATTACTCTAAATTAGTAAATGCAAAATACTTAAAATGGTCAAAATGATTTTGAAAAAAATAGTCCATGATTGGAAGACGTACACTACCAGATTTCACAGCTTACTCTAAAGCTGCAGACACAGTAATAGTGGAATAAGTACAGACAAACAGATCAATGCAACAGAATAGAGCATCTAGGTGTAAACTAACACTTATAAGTTCAATTGATTTTTCAATAAAAGTTCCGAAGCAATTCAAAGGGAAATGCAGACTTCTCAACACACGGTGATGGAACAAGTGAATATTCAAATGGAAAAATGTCAGCCTTGATTTTATATTTTACATTGCACACAAACTTAATTGAAAAGGAACCTGGACCTAACTGTAAAAGTTAAAACGATAAGGTTTAAACTGTAACAAATGGCTCAAAGTTGGCCGGAAGGTAAGTGAAGAATTCTTAGAATAAAACAATTACCACAAACACATTGTAAAGTATATTTCAATTTTAGAAGCTTCTGGGCATCAAAAGGCTGCAGAAAATTAGTAGGCAAACCACAGCGGGCAAACATATATTGTCTGATAACAGATATATCCAGAATATATTTTAAAAGTCTCCTGCCACTCAAGATTTAAAGTTCAAACAGTCCAATAAATGAATGAATAAAAGGTTTGAACAAACATATCTAAAAGGGAATTTGTTTTTAAATATTTACTTTTAAATATTTAAATATTTACTTATTCTGAGAGAGAGAGAGAGAG
>NW_024412376.1:145766998-145893771 GCF_014898765.1 Herpailurus yagouaroundi | reverse complement strand
AAAGTCAAAATAGTCTACTGCCTGAGCCAGCCAGGCTCCCGTTAATGACCAAAATCTTAAGGAGATGTCAATTCCAAACATTGGCATGGATGTGGAAAAACCTGAATTCTTACACATTGCTGTTCATAATGTAAAAGAGCACAACTATTTTGGAAAATATTTGGCAGTTTACTGTAAAGTTGAACAGGTAACTCCCCTTGACCTAGCAGTTCTACCTTTCGGCACTTAAGCAAAAAATAAATAAAATAAAATAAAATAAAATAAAATGTACATCCACCAAAATAAGATGCATTTATAAATGTTTAGAGGAGATTTATTTATAATATCTCAAATCTGGAAATAAAATTCCATCAACAAGGAAATAGATGCACTTTGTACTCTATATTCACACAAAGGGATATTGCTCAGCTAAAAATAAACAAAAAACAAAAACAAAACAAATCAAAACAAAACAAAACAAAAACTGGTTCTTTAACAACATGTATAAATCTCAAAGATATTTTGATATAAAAAAACGACGCAAAGAGTGTATGTGATGTGATTTCTTTTATATGAAGTCTTAAAATAAGCAAAACTGTTCTGTGGTGAAATAAAACGAACTGGGGTTGCTTCTGAATCAGGGTAAATAGGGAGTTGTGATTGATTGTTGAGGCATATAAGGGGGCTTTTTGGTTTGAGGGCAATGGGTATATGATATTCATTGAATGGGTATATCCACTTAAAACACATTAAATCACAGTGTCAGTTTGTGAATATCAATATATAAATGTTACCTTGAAAAGAAATAAACAAATAGTAACCTGTAGTTAATAGTGACCTCTAGTTAATATATTGAGGATAATGGGATCCATGTTTCCTCCTGTTAAGGAAAAGTTTCAAAATTGGAAAAGTGGAAAATTAGTATATACTATGTGATGTTGGCTTGGAATTGGAAGCGTCAATATGTATTTATAATATATACAGGGGTGGGAGGAGATAGAAAAATAGAACAAGAGAAAAAGAAATATAAGCACACTATTCCTTATTCAGATATTTTTCCCCATTAAAAGGATAGAGGGTTTATTAGAGAAAGGATTATTTCCAGAACTGGAAAAGAACAATATGAACCCAGAAATACTATTGGAAAACACAGGAGGAACTCAAAGAATCATGAAAATATGTCAATATGACACAAGCCAGATTGACAGAACTCCTTTCAGCTACATTTGGAACTATGTGAGTCTCAAAGTAAATGATGAAGGGCGCCTGCGTGTTTCAGTAGGTTAATCAGCTGGTTACTCTTGATTTAGGCTCAGGTCAAGATCTCATGTTTTGTGAATTTAAGCTCCAGGTCGGGCTCTGCACTGTCAGTGTAGAGCCTGCTTAGGATTCTCTCTCTCCCTCTCTCTGTCCCTTCCCTGTTCTTGCTCTCTCTTTCTCTCTCAAAAATAAATAAACTTTAAAAAACAATTAAAACATCAAAGTAAATGATGAAAGGAGTAGATTATGAACTGTTAAATAAAATGATAATCCATGAGTCCATGCTGATATACATAAATAAATGAATAAATAACTATTCCTAGCGGTATAATGACAAATAATAGCAGGAATGGTAAATAACCAATGGATATTATACCTAAAATATACATATTTGACCAGGAACAGGAGTGTTATCTAGTTTCAAAATATCTCCCAACAGGATACTTACTAGCTTCAAGGGAAGAAAATGGTAATAGAGGCACTGAGAACAGTGTGGAAGCCACCTGCACCATAACACCAAGCCTAGCATCACCAAAATTGGGGAAAAAATAAGACACCCTGAAAAAAGAGACAATCACCCCGGTGAATCTATTCATGAAGAGGCATCCGAAAGATCTAAGTTGGGAGACATTCTACAAAATAACTGGCCGGTCTTTGTCAAAAAGGTTAAAGTCAAAAACACAAAGAGAGACTACAACTAAAGAGATGTGACAAGTCAATGCAATATGTGATCTGTATTTGAGCCTGGAAAAAGCAAACAAATAGCTATGAAGGACATTATTGTGAGAATGAATTAATTCTGAATATTGTTTGTGGATGAGATACTTTCCCAATTGTTTAAACCTAAATGTTATTTGGTAAGAATGTGTTCTTTTCTTTAAGAAATGCACATTCAAGTATTTAGGGTTAAGGAGGTGTGATGCTTCCCACTTGTTATGATTCAGAAAAATAATACTATTCATATATATATGAAATTAAAATACAGAAATAATGGTAAAGTGAATGGTCCTAAATGGAACAATTATTGAATCTGAAAAAAAGGCAGATAAAGGATATTTAAGGCATCCTGGTACAATTCTAGCACTTTCCCGTAGGTTTGAAACTATTTCAAAATATAACCTACTACAAAAACAAAAGGAAAAGAGAAAAAAAAAAAGGAAGGTAACAAAGAAAGAGAGAGAGAAGGAGAGAAAAACAGAGGGAGGGAGGGAGGAAAGAAGGAAGGAAGGAAGGAAGAGGAAGGGAGGAAGAAAGGAGAAAGGAATGAACTGGTATAATATCTGAGCCCCTTCCCCACAGCCCACCCCCATGAGTCATTAGTGCTCTCCTCAACTCCTATCTACTGAAACACACACACACACACACACACACACACACACACACACACACTTAACCAGGTAGTCAAGGTGTAGTCTCTTGCCTAGATAAAGTATCCTCAGATTGGGAAACCCAAGACCTCATTTTTCACAGGTACCATGATATAAACTTGAGAATAAGAGTTTACATGATGAAAGTCGAGACTCCATGATTATCTCTTCCATACCAGCCCACTCCTCACGTTGCTTTTAAAGTATTGGCATTCAAGTGAAAATGCAAGTCTAACCCTTCACCAGAAGCGAAATGGCAAAATAAGGAATTGGTAAGCATATTAGTCTCTACCATAACCTCAACATTTTGATTGCATTTGAGCATAGTAAGGAGGGATAAGCTTTCTCCCCCCCCCGCGCCCCGCCTTTCCATTTCAATTAACAGCCATGCATTCTTGCAATTTCTCAGGCCAAAACCTTGAGTGACATCCTTGATTCATGGTTTCCTTCCCTACCACACATGTAATCCATCAAAACATCGTATGAGTTTCAGGCTTTTTCAGTTGTCCTCTTGGACTAAATTGCTTTTTCCTGTTATTTTTTTACTACATGCAATATTTTGCAAAAATCTCTCTCACTTTTTAATGTAATGTTTCACTGTCCTTTCTATTAGAGTTGCAGCCCATTTCACTTTCTAAACATGGATGTACTTTATTCTATTTTGTTTTTTATATTAGTAACTGTTTTTTTTTACCCTATATGATGTAATGGATCTATTTCTTGTGCGAATTTGAGCTCCAAAGAGACTGGGACTTTCAATTGCTCTGGTAACTAATGTTTTCTGAGTACACAGAATAATTCTGTTGATATAGTACATTCCTAGTATTTGTGAAATAAATGTTTCTTTTATTTTTTAAATTTTATTTTATTTTATTATTATTATTTTTTTTTTATTTTAGAGAGAGAGTGCATGTGCAAGCTGGGGAGAAGGGCAGAGGGAGAAAAAATCTTAATCAGGCTCCACACTCAGCATGGAGCCTTATGCTGGGCTTGATCCCACGACCCTAGGATCACGACTTGAGCCAAAATCAAGAGTCAGATGCTCAGCCAACTAAGCCACCCAGCCAACCCTGGAATAAGTGTTTCATTTTGTACCACAGAATTGCCATTTAAGTGACACCTATTTATGCATTCCATTTGAGTCTAAAACATTAGATTCACAGAAAAATAGGGTTTTTAAGAAATGTTCATAGAATAACTATTTCATTTTTAAACCGAAGCTGCTAATTTATTTAGCATTTTTGTATTTGCTAAAGTTTCTGCCAAATACTTCATATTTGATTCCTCCAAACAACTTTATGTTCTCATAACAATTTTACATATCAAACAAATCTAGACTCACAGAGGTTAAGCAAATTGCCCAAGGATATAAAGTCAGTAAGCAAAAAAGCTTTTAACTTTTTATAGGGGTAAAATTTACATACAGGCAACTATAAAATTATAAGTATGAAGCTAAATTAATTGTTGCAGAATGGACACAGTCATAGAAGCATACCCTGGGAACAAGAGAAAGAATCCAACAAGAAACTCCTATGAACCCCTTGTGTCTTATGAAATCCCTACACCTTTTCTCCTCTCTAAAGACAAACACTAGCTTGTAAAACCATAGGATACTTTTCTTTATTTTTGAAGTTCACACCAACCTATTTGTATTGTATATATTGTTTTGTGCCTTGATTATTATACTTAGCATTATGCTTTTATCACTGGGTAGTATTCTACTGTGTAGATTGTTTATTCATTCATTCACCTATTGAAAGACATCTTGGATTTTTCCAGATTTTGGAAATTATGAATAAGTACTATAAATGTTTGCATGTAGGTTTTAGTGTCAACATACATTTTCAAATAACTGTGCAAATACCTAGGAACTCAAATGTTGAATCAAATTATTTAGCATTTTAAGAAACTACTAAACTGTATTGAAAAGTGACTTTAGTTTTTTTTTTTTTTTTATTCCTACCTGAAGTGAATGTGATTTCTGATTGTTTTATATCACCTCTAGCAATTACTGTTGTCAGTTTTGGATCATGCTTATTCTGACTAGTGTGGATTAATACTTCAAAGTTGTCTCGATTTGCACTTTTGTAAAGACAAATGATGCTGAGTATCTTTCCATATACTGACCTATCATCTGTATATCTTCTTTGGTGAGGTGTCTGTTCAGATCATGTGACTGTTTTTTAATTGGCCTCGTGACTTCTGTATTGGAGAAGATTAATTAATCTTATTCATTATGATTCAATTCCTTTGATAGACATTAAATTCTTAAAAAAAAATTTTTTTTTACCTTTATGTATTTTTGAGAGACACAGAGACAGAGCACAAGTGGGGAGAGGCAGAGAGAGAAGGAGACAGAATCCAAAGCAGGTTCCAGGCTCTGAGCTGTCAGCACAGAGCCCGACGCGGGGCTGGAACTCATGAACCACAAGATCATGACCTGAGCTGAAGTTGGATGCTCAACCAACTGAGTCACCCAGGCGCTCCCATAGACATTAAATTCTTTTGATAGATTACCATTGGACTTTGTGTGAGTTTTGTTAGCTTGTATCATTGAAGGAATTGCTACATTTCATCAAATGTTGATATTTTGTGGATATAGATTTGTTCATAGTATTTTATTAATATTTTAACGTCTAAGGATCAATTTAATGTCTATTGACTATTCTTTCATTTCTAGTACAGAAAACCTTGGTTTGCAAGCATAATTCATTCCAGAAACCTGCTTGTAATCCAAAGCACTTGTGTATTAAAACAAACTTCCTTGTAAGAAGTAATGGAAACTCAGATGATTCACTCCATAACCCAAAAATATTCATATAAAAATGGTTACAATAATGTAACAAAGGAAATACAAAATATAAAGAAAACTAAACACATTAACCTACACTTACCTGTGAGGGAGACAAGAGAGAAGTGTTATTGTGTAGGATGACTTTTACTATCACTAACGGAATCTCTGCTATCTATTGGCTCAATGGAATCTTTCTCTGCATTGGTGCCATTGTATACTCTCACAAGGATGTTGACTACAGAATGGTATTAATAAACTCTCATTATATCATGTACTTAATGGAGATGGCAATAAGGCAGCAGAAGAAAGGGTCTATATCGGCAGGCAGCCTGACCTAGAATGAAGCAAAGCCTTCCTAAGTTTAGTCTTGTATGGAAAAGCAAAGGACTGTCCATAGGTGCTTGGAAGTGACAAAAAATACACTAGTGCCTATTGTGGACATCTTCCAATGTTCTGAAAAATCACTGATTTCTGCCAAACACCACAGTCTGGGACCAAACATCAGAACATGGGAGAAGACCAACAATCCCAGAGAGAGAGAGAGAGAGAGAGAGAGAGAGAGAGAGAGAGATGAACCATTGGCTCATCTGTGATCATGTGATGTTTGGCATCACATACTACTTGTATTGAAAGACATTGCTCATTTATCAAGTTAAAATTTACTAGAAATATTTGTATGTCTTGTGGCATACTCACAAAACAAGTTACTCATAATCCAAGGTTTTACTGTATTTGTAACTTGGGTATCATTTTTTTTTTTAATTCTGGATTAGCTTGGCTACTAGAGGTTTATAAATTTTATTGAGGTTTTTAATGAGCTAGCTTTAGATTTCATCAAATTTCACTACTGTTTTTCAATTTCGTTGGTATCTGGTCTGATTTTTATTATTTCTTTTCTGCTACCCCTTCAACATTTTGTAATGTTACTTATTACTCCTGATAGTCTTCCTTATTCTGACATCTGCTTTGCAATTAATAGCTATACCAGCTTTCTATTAAATACATTGTGCATTCTTTTGCATTCCACTCCATTTAACCCATCTGAATCTTTGTAATTACAGTGGATGTCTTGTAAACAATGTATAGTTTGGGTCTTTTCTTTTTTATCCACTCTAACACTGTCTACCTTTAAATTGGTGGAGGCCATTCACCTTTGAAATGATTATTGATACAGTTGGATTCATATCTACTATGTTTATATTTTTTTAATATTCATTGCATTCTATTCTTTGTATTTTTTGTCTTGTTTTTTCCTTGATGATTTTATGTGATTCCAATTTATTTCCTTTCATAGCAATAATGTTTTGAAAAATAAAATTAGCTGTTGCTCTGGAGTTTGCAATATACATTTACAACTATTCTAACTCAAAATAGTGACTTGAAATTTTGCATGGAATTTTGCCTGGGTTATATGGAATCTTCAACAAAGAACAATACATTTATGGAGAAATGACATGACAGTTTGAGGTTTCCAAGGGCAGCAAATTATGGGAAAGTAACTATAAGGCAGGAAACTAATAGAACAAGATGTGTCTGTAGATTCTCTTGGTGCCACCTCTAGGCTGTTAACAGTGTGTCTCCAGTAAAAGGAGAATTGATATCCTGCCTTCAGTCAGAAAAGGGGAGTGTAGAGAGAGCTTTTCTTGTGTTTGTTGCTTCTTAATCATCTTAAGCTCAAAATAACTTTTATGTCAAAAAGGCATATTTTGAGGAGACATATTGTGGTTTACTTCAATTCCTACTCTGAAGCTCTTTCTATATGCAAGTCTGAATTTCTGACCTGGATCACCTTCCTTTTCCCTGATGAATTTCTTTTAACATTTCTTGCAGAAGAAATTTTTTTTGAACGACGAATTTCTTTAGTTGACCTTCATCTAAAACAATCTTCACTTTTCTTTTATGTCTAAAAGATAATTTTGTTGGGTATGGAATTCTAGTTTGGTGATTTTCTTTCATCACCCTAAATACTTCACTCCACTCTGTTCTCATGGTTTATTTCTTTATTTATTTTTTTACATTTTATTTATTTTTGATAGAGAGAGACAGAGCACAAGAGGGGGAAAGGCAGAGAGAGATGGAGACACAGAATCCAAAGCAGGCTCCAGGCTCTGAGCTGTCATCACAGAGCCCGACATGGGGTTCGAATTCACAAACCGTGAGATCATGACCTGAGCTGAAGTTGGACACTTAACCGACTGAGCCACCCAGGCACCCCGTTCTCATGGCTTTTGATAAAGAGTCCAATATAATTATTATCCTTACTCCCATGTAGGTAAGATGTCCTGACACCCCAGCTTGCTTTGTGATTTTCTCTGTGTCTTTGGTCATCTGCAGTTTGAATAGGATATGCTTAGTTTGTTTTGTTTTGCTTGGGATGTGAGTAGGTATATTTATTTACCTTGGCATTCTATGAGCTGTCTTGATCCTTGGTATGGGATCTGTCAATAATTTCAGAATTTTTCATTTACTATCACTTCAAATATTTCCTCTGCTCTGTTCTCAACTTATCCTCTGCCTGGAATTCCACAGGCGCATGCTAAAACTTTTGAAACTGTTCCATAGTTTTTGGATTTTTTTTTTCTTTTTCTTTTTCCTTTTGCCTTTTGGTTTAGAATATTCCAATAACCTATATTAAAGCTTACTAATTCTTTCCCCAGCCATGTTGAGTCCAACAATCAAAGGCAGTCTTCATCTCTTTTCAGGTTTTTGTTTTAATTTCTAACATTTCCTTTTGAGTTTTCTTAGCTTCCTTCTTTCTGTCTGCATTGCCCTTCTGTTGTTGCATACAGCTTACTTTTACCATTTGACCTCTTAACATATCACTCCTAGTTGTTTTAAATTTTCTGTCTGATTATTACAATTTTTATATCTCAATCTGTTTTTGATGATTGCTATTTTTCTTCAGACTCTCCCCCCACCCCCCACTCTGCCTTTTGTTGTGCCTTACAACTTTTTGATATAAGTTAGACATTGTATTAGGTAATAGGAACTGAGGTAAATAGAATTTTAGTGTGAGGATTTATGGTACTTTGACTGTGAGTTGGGATATTTAATCTTTATTGTAACTATAGGTGGGAGCGGCTTCAAATTCCTCTAGAATGTTTGTCCTTGTGTCCTTTCTTTTTTTGACTTTGGGTCTCCCTAAGAACTTCTTAGGGAGATGCTGTGTTTTGTAACTCTTTCAGCTAAAACACAGCATCATGGAACCCTGCTCACATAGTGGGAAGGCATGGGAGATGATGCAGTCTATAAGTAGCTTCATTAAATCCCAGTCATTCATTAGTGGGCCTGTGTCTCAGGGTTGTTTCTTTCATAAGTGTTTCACTGATAAAGTAGCTTTTTTCTCCCTGCCCCTTATTGCCATACCTGATTCCACCATTCTTAATTTATGTCCTTGATGTTCACACCCCTAATTATTATGTCCCCATATAAAACAGAAGAGTGCTGGAGTAAGAGGCAAGTTATTTCTTCCATTGAGACAAGGCTCTTGCAAAATATTTTCCTCTGTAGAGTGGGTCTTTGTTATGAAAAATGTTCTGGGTGCATTTTACAATGATCATTCTGTCTCCTCTTGCCTTGGTCAAGAGTGATTCAAAACTCTCTCATTATGGTCTGCCTCTGCCCTGAGAAAAATCTCTGAGTCACTTTGCTGGACACTGGGCAAGGTGGTAACCTCTGTTCTAATGAGCTTGCCTTTCTTTGTGTGGAACATCTGCCCTCTGAGACTCTTGGGGTGAGGGCTAAAGTGTTCTTAGCCCACCATGACTGTGGTAGAGCCTCCCATCTGATGTGTGGGACTGGGTGGAGGAACAGAGCCTCTTACCTCTTTGCTGTACTCAGGAAGTCAGCCTGTTCAATTCAGAGTTTGAGACAATGAGAAATGCTCATGGCCTCCTTCTCCTTGATTGTGAGCTGAAAGGAGATGAAGTTCAGTTTTCGTATTTCAACTGTCCTAGATTGGAGCTTACTTCAAGTTGAACTGGAGGCAGAAGGAGAAGTAGATCATTGGTCACATGCCAAAAGCTCATGGTATTCTCACCACGTTAGAGTAGATTTTCTTGACTAAATTATTATTCTTTTACTGTATGCTCTTAGCATAGATCCCAGTCTTTATTATTTTTTTAATGTTTATTTATTTTTGAGAGAGAGACAGAGACAGAGCGCAAGCATGGGAGGCGGAGAGAGAGAGAGAGACACAGAATCTGAAGCAGGCTCCAGGCTCTGAGCCGTCAGCACAGAGCCCCATGCGGGGCTCAAACCCACGAGCCATGAGACCATGAACCCAGCCGAAGTTAGCCGCTCAACCCACTGAGCCACCCAGGCACCCCTAGATCCTAGTCTTTAAATAATTTTTTTAATTCTCACTAGTTTTGCTTGTTTTGTATAGAGTGGTTCCAGGGAACTCCTCATGCTTCCATCCTAAAGAAGCAGAACACCTACACTTATTTTTATACCATTCATATTGAATAGAGTAAGTATACTTACTATAGGCAGGGGAGTGGTGAGGACATATGCCATGGGAAGATGAGCTCTGTCCTTGAAACCACCTGCAGTGGAATGTGATACACAGCCTTGACGTGTACTGCCTGAGCAGCCTAGGGCAAATTACCTTATGAGGCCCAACTTTGCAAAGCTAGCACAGAGACTTTTAAAAGATTTTGTCTACCAGTTCCATTTGCTTGCATTAGTGGCGTCTAAATACGTGTAATTTTTATTTAAACATTTCAGAGCTTTTAATTGAAATATCTACAATTAAAAACAAAACACTGCTCTCTCCCTTCTTGCCGCCTAACAAATTCAGTGGCATATAGATTCTTCAAAATGAAAATCTGCTTGGTAATTAAATAGCAGTAGCACACGCAGTAGCTCATTTCCTGGGATATGCATTCAAAGGGCGGGTTGAGAGGAAAGAAAAGATGAAGCAGAATGGAAGATGATTGCATACCTCCAAAACAGCATTTACCCCAAACTGTTGCGTCTACGAGAATCATCTAGGGAGCTTGTTAAACAGCAGATTCTTTTATCCAATCACCAGAGATTTTTGACTCAGTGACGCTAGGATGGGTCCCAGTGATTTGAATTTTCAATAATCATCTCAAGTGATTTTGATGCAGGGGCTAAAATAAACATATTTTGAGAAGTCTAGAAGCATTTGGGTCATTAGGGTTCTAGTCCCAGTAACCGAAATGCCAGACAACGGTACTGAGGAGTGCGAGGGATTTCATATGAGAGCTGAAAATAGAACAGGTGCATCTGGTCATGATGGTTGAGTAACACCCTACTCAAAACTTTTGTAGTGCCTAAAACTCATGTTGAATGCCTCTGCTTTTGCGTGATTCTACCACACTCTGCATTTAGAAATTATAATATAAGGGTTTGATTTGCTTGGAAAGAGTAGAAAAGTGGTGGAGGAAAAGGTGTGTAGAATGGTTCTGCCTTCAGTTTTAATACCCCATGCATAAAACCAATGGTAAAATGAAGCAAATTAAAGCTCAGGGTTAGGTAGTTTTTAAAAACTTCAAATATACCCCGTATGGGGTGCAGATGCATAATTTAAGCTTATTAAAGTAGTTTTGCTCTTAAAATGTGCCATTTTGAAGAACATTTTTAATCAATAGTTTATTAAAACAATATTCCACTTGATCTGCTTTATTTCTGGAATTTTAAATTTTAATGTGACACATATTAATCTGCATTATAGTACCAATTATAATAAAACACTCCACATGAGGCATCTTCTTATTTCATTGTGTTCCATTTCACGAGACAATTTCTTATATGCTTTATATTTAAAGCTCCATAAGCACAAAATGAATGCTACTCTAAAATTTATAAAAAGTATGACATCTTTTGCCGTTGATGTCTCTAGTTTCACAGTAGTAGCTGTGATGACAGAAATAAGAAATTACATGACAGTTTGATGGTTAGTGCACTGCATATGTCTGTAGATTTGAATTTCCCCAATGAGAAACATCCAGAGAATTGGAATGCAGAAAAATATGTTGAACTACATATTTTCCAAGTTGTAGTTTCTCTCCTATTCTGAGAGAGAGAAAGAAATACATGTGCACGCACACAGGTGTCTGTGAATACACAAACACAACATGCGTTCAGGGTTCGTGGATGTCTTTGCAAGTCATAGGTTTTGTTTTGTTTTCAAAGGGTAACTCATTCCAATTTAAGCAACTCAAAAAACTCGACTTTTTTTTTTATGGGGTGACATATCATGACAATCTAGTAGACATGGAAACTGAGTTGTGGATTAAATAAAGCAAATTATGAAGAAGACCTGTACTATATTGGAAAGCTATTTATCCATTATTATCTAAGAACAAAATAGGAATGTGGCCTTTCAGGAATAGAAGGCATACAAATCCTCCTTGGTCTTGCTAAGAATTCCTAACTCTTGCTGTTTTTGCTGTTGGTACTAATACTTTTAATAACAGACAAAAAAGTTTTTCAAATGTTTATTTATTTTTGAAGAAGAGAGAGACAGAGTTGAGCCAGGATGGCAGAGAGAAAGGGAGACACAAGAATCGGAGGCAAGTTCCAGGCTTTGAGCTGTCAGTACAGAGCCCAATGTGGGGCTCGAACTCATGGGCCATGAGATCATGGCCTGAGCCGAAGTCAGACGCTCGACCGACTGAGCCACCCCAGTGCCCCAAGACACAAAAAATTTTGATGTCACATTTCTACTTGCAAAATATTCCTGTACATATTTTTTTCTTTTGAATTAACTCTTCCCATAGATCTCTCTCTCTCTCTCTCTCTCTCTCTCTCTCTCTGTCACACACACACACACACACACACACACACACACACACACACACGTGCACACACACACACATCATATCCTCAGTTGTAGAACTTGTAGTCATTTTCTGGATCTCAGCTTAGAGCACTTCACTTTAGGTGGCTTTCATTTCCTGTGGAAGACTGGATGCTTTCCTTAGTGGGGATTTCAGTAGCACGATTGAACTCCACCATAAGCATGTATGCTTCTGTTGTTTGTTTTCTCTACTAAATCATGAGCAGTTTGGTAGCAGAGATTGTAGCAAGCTTCTTAGCATATCCATGGTGCTCAGTAGTTTATTTTAATTTTATGCAACAATTATATACAGTATATTTTACTTACCAATAATCCTGAAATCAAGGCATGCGTCCAAGATCACTCATCCAGTGGAGAATGGAACAGGTTCTGACAACGAAACAGGTGGTTCTAAATGATGTTCTCCTTGCCAATAAATGAAGAGGCTGGCCTCCTGTCTTTGCAGGAATTTTCATTCAATTCCTTTTTCATTGACTGAAGACTAACTGATTTTCAATCTTATGTACACAAACGCGCTGGTTTATTTTATGGAGTTTTGTTTCGCACATACAGGCACCCAGGATTGAGGTCATCATACTCTCAAGTTCGCGGTGCATTACAATTATTGATTCATACGATACCAGCGTTCTTTATTCATGTATTTCCTTCAGTATGTCCCTTTCATTCCCCCCGCACCTTCCCCACAAACAATATATTGAATTAAATTGTGTTATTATTAATGTGTAATTTGGTTTGTGTTAATATATTGTATAAAAATTGTTCGTATTAAAGGTCTCATGTATTGCTTACTTTTTTCATTCATCAAAATGTGTTTCAGATCCTTTCATTTAGTTCAATATATATCAATTTTTTTCCTTCTAATTATTGCATAAAACTCCATGGTATGATTCATCAAATGCAAAAGTCCATTCCCTTCTTTTGCAGTTATATTTAACCATGGTTCATGTCGCCGTGACACAAGCAAGTTGCCCCCAGTTTCTGTCTATAGTCAATGACACTGCAATTAACATTGGTAAACATTTATTTATTAAGGTTATGTTGTCACAGGAGGAACTTTTACATCATAGTTTTGCATCATAGATATTCTTGTTGAGACTGTCTACACCACCGTCAATCCCGGGAGCAGAATCACTACAACACTTGTTGCCATTTGAAAACAAAAGAATGGTAAACTGGTCCACAGAAATCAAAGACCTTAGACAGATGTTACAAAAGCAGCATCACACAGGGATGGGGAAAGCTTGAATAGGTGTTGGTTCTTCTCCCTGAGAGAAGCACTCATTCCATTGATTTCCTAAGCCTGTTGCTTCACTTGCTGGGAGGTGTTCTGCATTCATTATCATACTTAGAGAACATCTGATTAAGGCAACCTTTGGAGCCCCAAGGTTCATTTTCAGTTGCATACAGTGGGCTGTTTTAAATCATCAACTCTCACAAAATTTTTATGCTAAGAGTTATGGTTTCTTTGGTAGTATAGATCTTATAAACATAGTTGGCTTCTATGTATTTGATTCTTGTCAGCTCAGTGTACAAAGACCCATATCTGCAGTTCTCTTCCAGACATTCTGCTTAGATTTGAAACATTTCTCTGCTTCATTACCTTCAGGCTTCTATTCTTTCCTAACCAAATCATAAGTAACTAGGGCCACTTAGGTTGGAGAGTAGCCAGATTATTACTCTGCTTTTTCGGAGCTGTTTTGTCTAATGGGGGGTATCTAATGGATGCCAACAGCTCATTAAAGGGTTTTACTCATGGTTGTAAGATCTCTATTCTGTATTTAATTTTTGCTTGAAGACCAATTGGAATTTGCTTTTGATGTCAAATACTTATTTCATTTTATCTTTTACTGTTTGGGATAAATAAACAGTTGCCTTTCCGACTCGAAAGATTCCTAAACTCATGAACTATACTTTTCTTGCTTGCTTCAAACCATCAAATTTATTTCTGAGCTCAGTTTCTAAGAATACTTCCAACATGGTCTACGGTAAATGTCAAATACTTCCAACATTCTGTTCTGGAACATCTTTCCTCAAAGTAGAAATTCATTCATTAAGGTGACATTTTTACCAAATATTTCACCAGTGTAGAACTTCCATCAACATCCTTCCAGGCTCTGACAATTTCCTTCCTGTCTTCCTCCTGCTCCTTAAACTAATACCAAATATCTTAGTATTTGCCTAAGAGCAGTATCCTGATTCTGGTAGCAATTACTGTACCACTCAAAATGGCGTTGGTTCTGCTGAAGTAAAACTCATCATCAACTGCAGTGGCTAACAGAGCAACAGATGTTTATTTACAGATTATGTTATATATATTCATGGTGAATCTGCTAGAAGCTGTGTTCTGCATCTTTATGTCACATCTCAGATGGAGAGACCAGTCACCATCATTGCTAATGGTGGTAGCAGAAGGAAAAACAACCTGAGGTCTTGTGCCAGCAATTTAATGTTTGCCCCGGAAATGACACTACCCATCTGCTCACAATGTGTTGGCAAGAATGAGTTCTATGGCCCCACCTAACTAGAGCACCCAGAAGTGCAATTAATCCAGGTGTCCAAAAGGATGTCCATAATTATGATGAAATAATTGGCGAAGAGTCTATTACAATTACAGAGTAGGGTTTATCTCGGCAATGTAAACGTGGTTTAGCTGCATAAAAATCCAGCAGCGTATCAGGATTCTGTATAGAACACAGAAGGTGCTCTGTTTTCCAAATGAAAACTGTTCTAATGCTGGAAATTAGAAGCTTGTACAGTCATTGGAAAGACTAAGATCAGAGAATGCTCCACCAAAAATCATAGCCAAGACTGTTGGATCAGGTGGTTTTCACAGATTTACTGATGACCTACTGTAGAACTGTTGAGAAGCTCTTCTATTTAACTCAAGATGCATTAAGTAACACACAAGAATCTCACCTGAAAGCTGTTACAAACACCAAAGGAGCATGTTTCTGTCTGCAAATACTTAGAATAATCATCTCTCCTCTTGCGCCTTCCATATCTCCTATGAAATCCTTTCATTGTCAGTTTTTAACTGAGAGAAAGTTAGGTGAAGTGGATTCTGGGAGTTAATAGTTTCTAGTTTTTCCTTTGTGAGGCAGAAGAGATCTTAGAATGGCATGATGGTGATGTTTTATTGACAACAGACAATTCAGCATGTAAATAAAACTATATGATCCTATCACTAGATACAGAAAAAACATTGATAAATATCAACATTTGTTCATAATGTAAAAGAAAAAACCCTTAGTCAATAAGGAGAGGAAGAAACCTCATAAATTCAACCTATCCATTGGAAATTCATAGCAAATGTTATTCTTAACAGTGAAAAAGTAGAAGTTCTCACATTAAGAAAGAAGTGAGAGGAAGACATTCACCATCATAACAATTCAATATTTCCCCTAAGGGCTTTAAACATAAATGCCTTCATGGACCAGTGATCAAATCTAAATATCTGTGCATTCCAGGCATTGTCAGTCTACTTAACATTTTCACTTGGATGGTTGATGGCTAGTTGGTATTTAACATGTGAAAAATAAATAAATAAAACTTTTAATTTACCTCTAACCCTGTTTCTCCCAGGGCTCTCGTTCTCCATTGCTGTCTAGCAAGCCATGCCAATACTTAAAGGCTTAAAATAGTATTTATTTACTTATTTGTTTCCCATGGCTTTGTGTGTTTACTAGGCTCCTCTGGATATTTTCACTCAAAAACTTTCCTGCAGTTTCAGAAACGTGGTTTCTGAGGAGGAGACATTTGAAATCTTCTTCATTCATATATTTCTGGCACCTGACTTGGAATAGTTGACCGCTATGGTCTCTTTGGCTTCTCTCTTTCCATATGTCTTTTTAGATGGCTTCCTTACATTCAGGAGGTCTCTCTGTAGTTGGACTTCTTCCATGAAGACTATCAACTCCCAGATAAGTGTCCCAAGAGGCTCAGGTAGAAGCTGCAAGACTTCTTACCTGGGCTGGGACTTCCCGATCATTTCTTGTGTCACAATTTAACATTCAGTCAATCCACAGAGACTTGCCCAAACTCTAGAGAAGGAGACTTATAATTAACTTAAAAAAAATTGTTTTTAATGTTTATTTATTTCTGAGACAGACAGAGACAGAGCATGAGCTGGGGAGGGGCAGAGAGAGAGGGAGACACAGAATCTAAAGCAGGCTCCAGGCTCTGAGCTGTCAGCACAGAGCCTGATGCGGGGCTCAAACTCACAAACCGTGAGATCATGACCTGAGCTGAAGTCGGTCGCTCAACCGACTGAGCTACCCCGGCGCCCCTAATTCACTTCTTGTGTAGAAATAACAAAGAATTTGTGCCATATTGAATCTATTTCACCCACAGTCTTTTCCGCTTTAAGATACAGTAGCTGCTGGGGCACCTGGGTGGCGCAGTCGGTTGAGCCTCCGACTTCAGCCAGGTCATGATCTCGCGGGCCGTGAGTTCGAGCCCCGCGTTGGGCTCTGGGCTGATAGCTGGGAGCCTGGAGCCTGTTTCCGATTCTGTGTCTCCCTGTCTCTCTGCCCCTCCCCCGTTCATGCTCTGTCTCTCTCTGTCCCAAAAATAAAAATAAAAAACGTTGAAAAAGATACAGTAGCTGCATGCAAGTCCAGATGTACTTGATCATTTTATCCTTGTGCACTTTACTAGTTTTTTAATTGCAGTAGAGTTAACATACAGCGTTAGTTTTAGGTATATAATATAGTGATTCAACAACTCTATGCATTATTCAGTGCTCATTATAAGCCATACACTTTACTTTGAATCCACCAATTAATCCTAATAATTCTACCTTTGAAAGAGACCCACTCTGACCATTTTCAGCTCTTCTACTGCTAACGCCTTGTTTCAAGCAACCATATTTTGCTTAAAGTATAATAGCCTAAACATAGATGGCCATTATGTAGTCTATGTAGCCCCCCCCCCAACAGAATCATTCTTCTGAAATTTAATTATCATGTCTACTACCTATTAACTTCCATGGCTTTCCATCTTAGAGACAAGCCAAACTTCTTAAATCGCTATAAGATACCAATTATCTAGCTGCTCGCTAGTTTTCTAAACTGTCTTTCCATTGTTTCCCTTGTTTATAAGACTTTGCCCATAAATGCTTTGTATTTCCTAAAACACACCAATCCATTCTCAACTTAGAGCCTTTTTTGCACATGTTATTGTCTCTGCCCAAGAGTCTTGTTCCGGATGTCCTTACATCTTTCAAGTGTTTACTTCTTCCTTTATTGTAATTTAGTCTTCTTTCCTTGTTGATTATAAATAGTCTAACACATACTGAACATTGCATGTGTATATGTTGAAATCCCTTAAGGGTGCCTGGGTGGCTCAGTCGGTTGGGCGTCTGACTTCAGCGCAAGTCACGATCTCGCGGTATGTGAGTTCCAGCCCGCGTTGGGCTCTGTGCTGACTGTTCAGAGCCTGGAGCCTGTTTCAGATTCTGTGTCTCCCTCTCTCTCTCTGACCCTCCCCCGTTCATGCTCTGTCTCTCTCTGTCTCAAAGATAAATAAATATTAAAAAAAAAATTAAAAAAAAAAAGAAATCCCTCACTCTGAGAAGAATCATATTCAATTTTTAAAAAACACAATTAATTGGTCCATATTTTTTTTTCAAAGATGTGCTTGCTGAGTGGCACTGATGTGAGTAAGACCATTCCTTTTGTCAAATACAACCTTTAAATCTTGTACTTATTTTAATTATTTTACTAAACAAACTTGTTTCTAGTCTTAGAACAATAATTATTTTGGATTATGTGTTTACATTTTTAAGTGGTGAGTTTTAAATTCACTTAAAATATTCTATGGTTTTAGTGCATCACTATTGGAGATTCAAACTTTGCCAATATATCCTTTTTTAATTATTTAACATATAATATTAATATATATTTAATGGATACTGATAAATGTTTTATGGATATTTGAAAAGTTGTAATTTTTAAATATATAACTCAATATAGGATAGAAATATCACTTTAGGTATGCTATTAAAATCATGACCATCTTATTGTTACATGATTAGATAAATTTCCTAACTCCAAGTTAGGTGATCTTATTATAGTTGTAATTGGCAATTTCTAAAAGCATTGCCTTCTGTAATTATCCACAAATGAGTACTCAGTTTGTGATTTGTACTTTCTTCAATACAAGAACAATAAAAAATAGTTCATTCCACGTCCTACTATATTAATATCATATTTGTATTTCACTTGTCTCGAGATGATAATTATTTTTGCTTCACATAGAGAGTGAAAGCAAACAGACATTTCTTTAACATGTATTGTTTTTCTTAATACAAGTAATTTAAGTTTAATGCACAATCTTTATAAAATGAAGAAATGAGCAATGAGAAAGGCATGATCCATAATCACAGCTCATGTTAATTAAAATATTAAATTTTAGTATATTTTTTCCCGGAATATGTGTGCATATGTGTCTCTGAGTGTAGATACGTAATTAAAGAAAATTAGGATATGTATTTGATAGTTTCTCTTATGTATTTTCATTTTCATGAATTTTATACCATTTTTAGTGTGTGAAAACTTGTGACAAATGCATAATATAGTGTTGTATTACTGGGTTCTCTTATTTTGTGGTAATTTACTAAACTATTCTTCTTATATTAGTCAGTGTGCCTGGTCCCATAAATAATGCTGCAATAAACTTTCTTATGCATAATTCATTGTGCACTTCTCTGATTATTTCCTTAGGACATATTCCTAAAATGGAATAATTGGGTCAAAGAATATGGGTATTTTAATGATTTGGATAAATGTTGCCAAGTTGCCCTCTAGAAAGTTTCCATACATTTGTATTCCCACAAGCCGCACATTAGACTACCCATTTGCATTTCTTTAATTATAAGTAATGTTGAATATATTAATAAGTGTATTAACCATTTGTAGTTGTTGAGATAATTTTCACGGGTGGAGTTGCTCCAAGTGGTGATTTACTCCTTGCTTATTTTTCTTATTTATTGAGTTAAGAATTAATTTTCTGGGGTGCCGGGGTGGCTCAGTCAGATAAGCTGTCTGGCTCTAGGGTTTGGCTCAGGTCATGATCTCATGGTTTGTGAGATCAAGTCCTACTTTGGGCTTTACACTGACAGCATGGAGCCTGTTTGGGATTCTCTCTCTCCCTCTCTCTTTACCCCTCTACCTCTCTTTCTTTCTCTCTCTTAAAGTAAATAAATAAACATTATAAAAATTAATTTTAAGCCACATATATAGCAAATTGTTGTCTAGTTTACTATTTGATTGTTAATATTATTTACGTTTTCAAAATATACATAATTTTGTAATGTATATGTACTCATATTTTCTCATTTTTTTCTTTTTCTTATATTAACTTTCTATGATTCATAATTACTTCCATAGAATGAGTTTATATATCTATGTTTTCTTCTTGTTAATTTCCATTTTTATGATTTTTATTTCACCAAGCTAACATACATTTTTCTCTGTAATCTATTATTTATAAGTTCTAATATTTTATTTGCAGAGTATATAGAGACATTAAGAGTTTTGATATGGCTTCTTACAAGAATGTGATATTTTCTTACATTTATGATTGAGACTGAAAGTTAGGGCATAAACAGGGGAGAGGCAACACATCTAAGACATTGTCTTATAAGGTCAAAGATATAACTTCCATTGTTAATTTAACAAATATTTCTTAAGTTTTGGCGTCCATTTGTGTCCAATGAAATATTTATTGGAAGTTAGACTGAGTATTGAAGCCATTTTTAAAGTGTTACCATTCTCTCAGAACATTACTGATTTTTCTAGGCATATAAAATTGAGTCTGACAAAAAAAAAAGAGTATGATAAAAATCTCAAATATGGAAGATAAGACTTTCAATAAGTTAAGTGCAGAATGCCGTGATTTTACTCCGTTGTTGGCATTCCCCATAATTTTCTAACATCTAAATGAAATTATATTGCACTTCTTCTTTTTAAACAACCATATATCAACCAGCAGCTTCCCTTTGACCTTTACTATATACATAAAGTTATGCAGAATTTCTTTAAACATGACCAGTGCCTAGCAATGGGTTTAATCCACTGTAATAACACAAAATGTTATTGGCCGAAGAAACACCTGAGAAATTAAAATGGAAAGCACGGTCGTAATAAACTAGACTTGTTTCATGTTAAATTTAAAAAGGATTTTAGAGGTCTGACCTGTGAAAACTTCCATACCTTCAATCTATGATTGTCATCATGTTACCACGGTCGACGAATTACCTAACATTAGCAGTTAATTCTCACATATTCTCGTAGTCCCCCTTATGTGCAGTTTTGTTTTCCATGATTTCAGGTTTCCTGTAGTCAATCGTGGTCTGGAAGCAAATGATCCTCCTTCTAAGGTAGTGTCAGAAGGTCTATAGTAGCCTAATGCTTTGTCATAATGCCTGCGTCAGTCACCTTGCTTCATCTCATCATGGAAGCATTTTATCATCTCGCATCATCACAAGAAGAAGGGTGGATACAGTATATATTATTAGATATTTGGAGAAGGGCACCTGGGGGGGGGGCTCAGGTGAGCGTCCAACTCTTGATTTTGGCTCAGGTCATGATCTCACAGATTATGGGGTTAAGCCTCTGTTTGGGCTCTGAGCTGGCAGTGAGGAGCCTGCTTGGGATTCTCTCTCTACTCTCTCTCTGCCTTCCCCCACCCTCTCAAAATAAATAAGTAGACACTTAAAAAAGATATTTAGAGAGAGAGATACCACATTCATGTAATTTTTAAAATTTTTAATATTTATTTTTGAGAGAGAGAGGGACCAAGTGTGAGTGGGGGAAGGGCAGAGAGGGAGACACAAACCAAAGCAGGCTCCAGGGTCTAAGCTGTCAGCACAGAGCCCAATGAGGGGCTTGAACTCATCAACCGTGAGATCATGACCTCAGCTGAAGTCAGATGCTCAACCGACTGAGCCACTCAGGTGCCCCCTGATGTAACTTTTATTATAGTATTGTGCTAAAATTGTTCCATTTTATTACTAGCTAGTGTTAATTTCTTACTGTGCTTAATTTATACATTAAATTTTATCATAGTTATGTATGTATAGGAAAAATATAGTATATATAAGGTCCAGTACTATCTGTGGTCTTAGGCATCTACTGGAGGCCCTGTAACGTATCCCTTGAAGATAAAAAGAACATTCAGATAAATCCATAATATTTATAAATTGAACAATGGAAATCCAATATAATAGTATGGAATAAGTTTTCCGAGTTTGTATCTGGTGCATTGAGGGAACATGGTGTTTATAGAAATTCTAGTAGACTGTAAGATAAAAATATCAAGTTTATGTCCAAGGACAGAATCACAGTAAAGTTGTCTAATTCAACATTACTGCCTAGTTCAAATGTTGCCAGATCATGGCAAATGTTGTAGGAACATTTATTTTGCACTACAGCAATTAAGAGAGGTTGATTTAGTCATGGTTCTCCAGAGAAACAGAACTGTATATATCTACATCTATCTATCTATCTATCTATCTATCTATCTACCATCTGTTTATAATTGGCAACAAAGAAATAATTTATTAGAGTATGATGACTGGCAAGTCCAAGTCTGCAGTGTGGGCCAGTAAGCTCAAGGCTCAAGAGAGCCAGCGATACAGTTTCATTACAAAGAATGACAGCTGGAGACCTAGGAAATCCAGTGGTGCAGATGAAGTACAAAAGCAGTCTGCTGCTGGAGAATTGTGTTTTACCGTGGTAGAAGGTCAGTCTTTTTGTTCTGTTCTAACCTTCAACTGATTGGATGCGGCCCACCCAAAGTATATAGGGTAATGTGTTAATGTTTAATGTGCCTAATATATAAATTAATCTTTATCATAGGTATGTATGCATAGGAAAAAAATATGGTGTATATTTATATATGGCTCGCTATTGTCTGTGGTTTCAGGCATCCACTGATGGTTTTGCAACATATCCCCTGTGTATGATGGGGGACTATTATAATGTCATTTTTTCTTCAAAAGGCAAATGCATATTTACATTACATATTTATATTACATATATATATAACACATATACATATATATACATATATACATATATACACACATATATACATATATACATACACACACACACACACACACATATATATATATATATATATTTATTGATTTGTTTTGAGAGAGGGAGAGAGAGAAAAGTAGTGGAGAGGGAAAGAAGGGGAGAGAGAGAGAATCCCAAGCAGGTTCCATACTGTCAGTGCAGAGCCTCACGCAGGATATGTATCCCACAAACGGGAGATCATAATCTGAGCCGAAATCAAGAGTCTGGCATTTAACTGACTGAGCTACCCAGGGGTACCCTACCCTCTTTTAATTTTGAGTTTCAGATTCCTCTCTGATTTGAGTATTTGCCGGTTATGAAACTTGCTGTCTGTTCATCATTCCGTTTTCTAATTCTCAGAGATATGATTCTTAAATGTGAAAATATGCCTATGCTTAATGTGATATGACTTTGTATTTATACTTGAATCTCCTTATGCCAGGATGCTAGAAATACATTCTTATTAGTGTCTCTGTGATAAGAAAGACAGTAAAACTATAGCATATTTATTGCCTAACTCTTACCAGCAGCTTAATTCATTAGCTAGTTTATTAGTTGTTTGCTTAGGTCAGAGACATGAAATAATTACCTCTAATGGGTAAAATGTTGGTAAATATGTGAACTGATGAAGCAGAGTATGTGGTCGCAGAGGTCTCAATGCACCATTACCTTGCATGTAATTGTCTATAGGGCAGAGAAGGATACAGAGACGAAAGAGGGTAAAGTTTTCTTCATCCTTAAAATGAACAACTACGGTGAATGATTTTGAGATAATTATTGTTTAAATAGCTTCTTAATTTATTAGTATATGACAGGGTCAGTGATGAACTTCCACTTACTTCACAGAACTTTTCCCACATGTTGCTTCTATACAGACTGGTTTTGGTGGGGACTTTAATTCAAGTGAAAGTTGCCTGTGAGCCTAGAGCTTCTGATTTTGTGTTCGTGTCTGTGCGCTTCAAACCTACACAAACTTAAGACGTGATTTAGTACCAGGTTAAAAGGACCTGAGCAATGATGTCTTATGTTCTACTATGCAATCCCAAAGGAAAGACTGATCTTCCTTCTACGCTGGTAAAGCAAACCATGTGGTAAGTATCCCAATTTGCCTCAGCAGCTAGTGTGTTACAAACTTTTCGATAGACTTTGAACATTTCCCCATGTATAGAATTGCTTTGTGTTTAACCACCATGCTAAAAAGGTGGCATAGGTTGGGGCCTCCTTTAAAATACAAGATCTGTGAGGGGCGCCTGGGTGGCTCAGTCGGTTGAACAGCCGACTTAGGCTCAGGTCATGATCTCATGATTGGTGGGTTCGAGCCCCGCGTCGGGCTCTGTGCTGACAGCTCAGAGCCTGGAGCCTGCTTCGGATTCTGAGTCTCCGTCTCTCTCAGCCCCTCCCCCACTCATACTCTCTCTCTGTCTCTCTCTGTCTCAATAATAAATAAACTTAAAAAAATTAAAAAAAAAACAGATACAAGATCTGCGAAATATCATCAAGGATTTCCTTCTTCATCAAGATGCATAATTTGGCAGGCAGCTCGCTAATTGGTCTTCATAGAGATTACTGTCTTCGGAGCTGACAGTCAACTGTGCTGTATCATTCTCAAATATAATGGGAATGTCACATCATATTAAAGGAACTGCCAACTCTCAGATAAGTTTATGGACCCTGAAGCTGAAATCTGTCTAAAGCAACCTGGACACGAACATCTTATATTTCATGGAAACAGTACTCAAAGATGCATCATGTTCATTTTTAAATAATTAGCAGAGAAAAAAAAAATTTGTATTTTCTTCTTAGATACATTACGGAAACAGATACAGAAAGACATACCGACCTCAGAAGTTGATGAAATTGTGAACTTTTCAAAGTTCACCGACTTTTATGAATACATGTAAGCTTATTTGAATCCAGTATTTACTGTCATTCCATAGGATTTGGAAGGTTTATGAAACTCTTCTGCAAAAATTCCATGCTTTCACGAGCAGGCCACAAAAATAAGTATTTTGTGATGATTATGTTGAAATCTATTTTTCTGTGTGAAATGCAGTGTCAGAGCTCTAACTTTATAAACTGCAATGAAGGCATCGCCGGAGAATATTCGTTATCAGCTCTGTTGGTCTTATAGCCTCTTCAAAACTCAAACTTTTTAATGAGGTATATTACTGATTTTAACAAGAATCACTTATTAAGGCAAATGCACATCATCTCATAAGGGATGAACACTGAATATATGCAAAATGCCAAATGTACCGCAAGGAGCCACAAATAAACCTACAAAAAGGCTGGTTCGCCCTCTCGCTGAGGCCAACATATTACTCCTTTGTCTGTGAAAGGAGGGATGGTGAACCTTCTGAGGAGCTATTTAAATGGGGAGGTGAGTAAAAATGTTAAATTTTCATTAAAAAAGAAATGAGACAGCCGTTGGAAGACCCAGGAAAAGAATATCTGTCTTAACATATTCCAATGCAGAAGTAACAAAATAACGTCCAAGTAAATAGGTCAAATATACACTAAACATATATTGTGTCTTCCTGAAAAAAGAAACAAAAACATACAGTCACGTAAAAGAACTTTCACCCAGTTTCACAGGGATCATGGACCCAGTTTCACAGGGATCACGGACTGTCATTTGTGATAGCCTGAATTCATGAGCTCTAGTTTATTACTCTTTCATTATGTTACTTAGTGCACGATGTGCAACAATGCACACTACACTTGAATGCTATTCTAGTGAAATATGCTGTCTTGAAAGTTCCTTTTTTTCACTATTGCAGAGGGATCAGGGTAGCAAAATGCTGAAAAGAAACCAAGCAATTCGAATAAAGGATAAGGCATGATATCAAAGCATAAAAATACTCCAGGGGCGCCTGGGTGGCTCTTTTGGTTAAACAACTGACTCTTGATTTCGGCTTAGATCATGCACTGACAGCAGGGAAGAACCTGCTTGGGATTCTCTCTCTCCCCTCTCTCTGCTCCTCCTCTCTTTCTCTCTCAAAATAAAATAAACTTTTAAGAGAAACATAAAAATATTCTGAGCAAGAGTGTAAGATCAGCAAAAATATAGACCAATGGATCACAATAGGAAACACAGAAACTATCCAACAACATACAAAAAATGTGCTTACAATGTGTAATAGCAGGTTCCAATTCCATTCCCTTCCCCCTCGAATAACTGTTGGTTAAAACTCTCTTCACTGAGTAGTTGTCCTTTTCTTGATGGTATGCATACCACCCGTCATCTGTCAGTTTTCCGCACACGTGTAGGTCTATTTCCCTTGGTCAGTTATTCTCTCCTCTTACCAATACTACTCTATGCTACTTTAAGAGTCAACCTGATAACTTTGTAAGTGCCTCTGTGTTTTGGCATTTGTCAAGCTATCTTAGTCATATACTTATTAAAAAATAAAATGCATGGCACTTTGTGAAATGTCACAGAAATCCCTTTGAAGAGAGTGATTACAGGTGTTTTATTACTCACTTATGGTGTTCTATGATCAGTGGGGGTAAATGATACTGTGTAGCATTAAGTTTTCTGAATGTGGGGTATCTCTCCATTTTTTGAGGTCTTCTCTATTGCCCTTTATGACAGTTTCATTTTTCATTACGGAAAATTCTTATACATTATTTGCTAAATGTACTGCCAAATAAAATACAGTTTTATTGCTGTTGTAAATTATATCATATAATTTATATCTATATATGATACATATATCATATAATCATATAACAAGTTGTTCATATATTTTTTGTTCATGTTCAGAAATAAAATTGGCTTTTTAAGTCATAGCCAGTAAGCCTTTTAATATTCTCAATTACTTATAATAAAATGTCCACGTATCTGTTTTGTATTCCCATGTAGAAAATCATTAATGACAAATAATGGCAGTTTTATTTTCCTCTTTCAATTTCCTATGCATTTATTTAATTCTATTTTCTTACTGGAGCATGTAAAGATTCAGTGCAAAACTGACTAGAAATGGAGACAGAAGGTATCATTCTCTGTTTTAAAGACACGCTTCTAATATTTACCTATTTAAGTAGTCGTTTCTTGATATTTTTAAGCATAGGCACTGTTCATCAAATTTCAAAGTTTATTTTACTTGTTCAATGAAAAGTTAATATATTGGGGCACCTGGGTGGCTCATTTAGTTAAGCATCTGACCTCGGCTCAGGTCATGAGCTCGCGGTTCATGAGTTTGAGCCCCTCCTGGAACTCTGTATTGACAACTCAGAGCCTGGAGCCTGCTTCAGATTCTGTGTCTCCCTCTCTCCCTGCTCCTTCCCTACTTGCTCTCCTGTGTCTCTCAAAAATAAATAAACATTAACAAAAATTAAAAAGAAAAGAGGCTAATTTATGATTATCTTCTCTACGTGAGGAACTGTTCTTGGTGCCTGAGATATACCAGTGAAAAGAATAAGGTAATACCCTGTCTTCATGAAGCTTACCTTCCCGAGTTCCTAGATCACTAATAGTATTTGTTTGCTTTCTTCCCTAATTATGAGTACATATTAAATCTTACAAAAACCTTCTTCTGTATCTATTGAGATGATATTTTCCCCTTTTAATCTTGTAATGGAGATAATGATGTCTAAAATGTAATATTTAAACATCTTTGTATATAGAAGACAATTCCAGTATAGTAAGTATTGAATTTTGAATTTTTAAAAATACAGTGCAGGGGCTCCTGGGTGACTCAGTCAATTAAGCATCTGATGTCAGCTCAGGTCATGATCTCATGGTTCATGAGTTTGAGCCCCGAGTTGGGCTCTGTGCTGTCATCTCAGATTCTGGAGCCTGCTTTGGATTCTGTGTCTCCTTCTTTTTCTCTGCCCACCCACCCCCCTCTCTCAAAAATATACATTAAAAAATACATTGCAAAATTCAACTTGCTAATACAATGAAATTAAGAAAATGACATAAGCATATTAGAATATAGGGTTACAGAGGGATCTTCCTGCATTATTACAGTGCAGACCAAATCCATCGGCAACATATGATAGTTGTGTGTGTGTGTGTGTGTGTGTGTGTGTGTGTGTGTGTGTGTAATTTCTGCCATTTAAAAATGACAAACTCTTGGACTTCTAAGGCAATGTCTAACATTTCAGAAAGAGCCTGGTTCATTAAAACCAATATTTTTGGACTAATTAAAAGTTCTTGAGCTGGGAAAACTCTAAGATCACAAAGGTTTGATCTCAATGCCCTGACCATCAAAGTAGGATTTTGGGCCATTTGTCCAGTAAACCATTTTCCTACTCCTCTTTGATAAGATACAGTTTTAACCTTTTGTTCACAAAGAAGGGATGCTCATGGGAAGATGAATTAACTCACCAAGTGCCTTATTTTTTAATTTGTGTTATTGGATATTTTCCTGAATTTATGTAGGGTGTATGCATCTATACTTATGGATCAAGTAAGCCTATAGTCATTATTTCTCACACTTTCTTTGTCTAGTATTGGTAATTGAGGTTATATATTAGCCATATAAAATGAGACATTGAATGTACATTCTTTTTCTTTTTTTTTTTTAACATTTTTTATCATTTTTGAGACAGAGCATGAACAGAGGAGGGGCAGAGAGAGAGGGAGACACAGAATCGGAAGCTGGCTCCAGGCTCTGAGCCATCAGCCCAGAGCCCGACGCCCGACGCGGGGCTTGAACTCACAGAGCGCGAGATCGTGACCTGAGCTGAAGTCGGAAGCTTAACCGACTGAGCCACCCAGGCGCCCCAGTACATTCTTTTTCTGAAAAAGATCAAATTGTTACCGGCCTTGAAAATTTAGCAGAAGTATTCTTTAAAGCAAAAGGCTTGAGGGGCGCCTGGGTGGCTCAGTCGGTTAAGCGTCTGACTTTGGCTCAGGTCACGATCTCATGGCTTATGAGTTCTAGCCCCATGTCGGGCTACCTGATGGCTCAGAGCCTGGAGCCTGTTTCGGAATCTGTGTCTCCCTCTCTCTGCCCCTCCCCTGTTCACACTCTTTCTCTGTCTCTCTCAAAAATAAATAAAACATTAAAACGAATGAAATAAAAAAAATAAAGCAAAAGGCTTATTGTCTCCTTTGTAGAAAGATGTTAAAGTATCACTCCAATGTGTTTAATACAGAGAACATTATTTAAGCCTTCATTTCATGTTGTGCCAGATTAGATGATAGCGAGCTAGATTTTCTTAAAAATATTAGAGTTTTATGTAATTTGTCTATTTCTAGCCATAAGTTGTTGATAGTATTCTTTTGTTATCCTCATAATGTCTGATATCCGGCTGTTATGACTTCCTTTTTGCCCATCATGCTACTGATTTGTGAATCCCCCCCCCCTTTTTTTTTCTTTTTCTTGGTTGGTGTTTACAGAGGTTTGTCCATTGTTTTTACTCTTGCCAAGAAAAATCAACTTTGCCTTGATTAATCCTCCTTGCACTTTTAAAATTTCATATTGCATCTTCTAATTTTATCTTTATTATTTTTCTTTACAGTGGTCTGGTACTTATCCATTCTGTTCCACCAAACAGAAACCTGAAGTTACCTTTGGTTCCTCCTCATGATCCCTCCATGTGCAAATTTTTAGCTCATAGACATCTGTCAAATCTATACATTGCTGCCTCTCATAGGAAAAGGAATTTCGTAAGTGCTGTTTCTCTGCACTGACTTCTTTTTTCGTTTGCTCTGTTAATGTCTCTTCAGCTCCTAAAGCTCCTAGCACCTAAATTACTTCTTCAGAATGTTTCTTACTATTGTAATTTCTCATTCTTTTGTGACTTATTTGATCAATACTCTCTTGCTAGACTGACATCTCCAGGCAAACAGGAACCCAGTCTGTCTTGCTTACCAATATGATCCCAGGTCTTAGGAATCAGCAATTATGTTTTTTAATGACTAAATACAAGAAACCATGGAGAAATGAACTTGGCTACTGGATAAAATTAAGGACACTCAGATTTGGACTCAATAAAATACATTTTAATTCAGATAAGTAAAAAAAAAACTACTGCATTTGGGAAGTAGTTTATCATCAGTATGTTGGCAGAAATATTGCAGAGAAAATTCAAGAACCAACAAAGATTACATGGGTTTGTTTTAGGATTATTCCAATTTGAAAATACCAGGGTTAGCAGTGGGTAAAAAAAAAAAATAAATAATAAATAACTAATAATAGATTTTAGATAATCAATAAATAGTGGCATTTATTGATTTAAGAGTGGTTCAATTCATTCCATATTAAGAGCACTTATATGACCTATATTTTTGTCATCTTGTTGATAAAGTAATTATACCCAGTTTATATGTGTTGAGTGAAATGTGCAATCCTTTAGTCTATTAATTTATTTCTTTTTTTTTTTTCTGATTCAAGCACTGTAATCAGTAGGTAGATGACAAGTGACAAACTGTTGATAGGGTCTGTATGGTTTGGCTGTGAATTTTGCAAAATAAAGAAGAAAAAAATGCCAGTAGAAATATCTGAGCTGATACAGCAAGGGAACTAGACACACTCTACTTCATGAAAAGAGCAGAGGATACTTTTTTTTAATAATTTAATTTAATTATTTAATCTAATTTAATTTAATAATTTAATTTAATTATTTAATTTAATGTAATTTAATAATTTAATTTAATTGTTTAATTTAATTTAATTTAATAATTTAATTTAATTTAATTTTTACTACTACTATTATTATTAATGTAATATTTATCCTTAACTCATTCTTAAGATGGTTGAAAAATAAAATCAAGAGAAAGCGTCAGAATGGAGGGCACAACAGACAGTGGGAATGATGGATAACATTTAGAAAATCTCTGAATGTTTGTTTTGATTTCATGCTTTCTGCCCCAGCCTTTGGGAAGAGTCTTTAAAACTCTCATAGGTATCATGATGCAAGCGAAATAAACTCCTGTGCTTTAAAATGTTGTGAATGAAAGTTTTAGTCAGGTTGCCTCTCTAAGAAAAATCAATAAACCCTTTTAATAATGTGGGTGGTCAGATTTTTTCAAACTGTGGTTTTAAAAAAAAAATTTTATCTTTAGGGAGTACGTTTTTTTTTTTTTTTTTTTTTCTATTCTGAAAGTATTTGAAATAACATACCCTGGCTCTTCATATCCTTCTCCCTATCAAATGCTGTCCCTTGAACTAGGGAAACTTGCCAGTACAGCAACACAATTTATTTATGAAAAGAGGTGAAGACTATATTTCAGGTAATCAGACTACATGCAGATATTGAACCGATTAGCTCATCGAATAACCAATGACACTTTTTTTTTTTTTTAGCAGCAGAGAGTGTGACTTCATTTTGTGAACACGACATTTTATTTACCACCTAGAAATTACTCCTTCAACAGGAGAAATTATCATTGCATTTTGGGCCCTAAGTCATGGATGAATCATGATATCTCTGTAATTTCATTTAGTGAAACCATTTACTATCTTGAAGTCCATACCACGATTGGTAATTCCATGAAACTAATTCCATGGGCTACTGCTCCCATAGAAAATATAACCTAGACAGAGGGAGACACGTAAACAACCACAATGAGATTCTTTTCTGAAGAATGGGGAAGGACACTCAACAAAAGGTGAACATGATAAAACAGAGTTGGAAACTTCATTGTGGAATAGCTTTGTGATTGGCTCAAGGGGATAATTAAGAACGGAAAGTCTAAAGATAGTCTAGACAGCTTTCATAGTTTGAACCTAAATTGTATTCTTGGGCTTTTTTTTTAATGTTTATTTCTTTTTGAGAGAGAGAGAGAGAGCACAAGGTGGGGTAGAGGGGTATAGGGAGAGGGAGAGAATCTCAAGCAAGCACCACACTCAGTGTGGCGCTCAACTCAGGGCTTGATCTCATGATCACAAGATCATGACCTGAGCTGATATCAAGAGTGGGATGCTCAACCTATTGAGCCATCCAGGCATCTCTGGGCTTTTGAACTTTATCACACTCCCCAGGAAAATTAGAACTAAGCAAAAAAACATATACTTTTAATATTTGACTATTTCATTAGAATGTAACCTTAAGCTGGGGCGCCTGGGTGGCTCAGTTGGTTAAGCATCCAACTTCGGCTCAGGTCATGATCTCAAGGTTCATGGGTTTGAGCCTCACCTCGGGCTCTGTGCTGACAGCTCAGAGCCTGGACCTGCTTTGGATTCTGTGTCTCCCTTTCTCTCTGTCCCTCCCCCACTCATGATCTGTCTCTGTCTTTGTCTCTCTCTCTCTCTCAAAAAGAAATAAATATTTAAAAATATTTAAAATATTTTAATATTTAAAAAATATTAAAAAATTATTCAATGAGAAAATAGATGGAGAAATTATAGTGCCCTCACTGTCTCACACACATTTTAGACCAATAAATATTGAATCTAAGAATGAAGCTCATGTCTCAAATTTTTAAAAGAAAAATTACTGATTAAAAATGTCTAATCAATAAAAGTATATAATTGTTATGACAATTTGGGATTTATTTATTTGCAAATCACGCATATGTTGATTTATTATAAACATATTATAGAAATCAGCAAACAAATCTATCAATTACAGGAATATTTACATGCCTTCACACACACACACACACATACGCACACATACATATACACACACATACACACATACACACATACACACAACTCATGAATGTTGTCTATTGTGGTTGTTTTAAGAAGTCACCTCCTCTGGTATAATGGTGATAAAAATCAATTTCGGTTATTGTAAATGTAAGTAGTACTTTACATTGTTTGGAGTCGTCATTATATTTCTGGTATTCTAGAATTTTATATCTCTCACCTTTATTTAGTACTCAAACAACTGTGTATAATTTGATGATACCACGATTCCCATGTGATAGATGAGAAAAGAGATACAGATGACTTAAATTATCTCTTGTTACCAGCTATTTAGTGACTGAACTAGGATTGACACACAGAGTGGTGGATTCCAAAGTTTTACTGAGCGTTATTGTATCATATAACCTTCTAATTAAAGTAATTCTGATTATGATGACAATGGTGACACATATTGTGTTTACTGAGCATTCATTTTTTTTGCGTGAGGAATCATGCAAAGTGCTGTTGTTTTGCAAAATTTGCCAAATTAAAACCTCATAAAAAACTTAAAATAGTGTTACTCTTATTGTCCCCAGTTCACTACCAAAGAAACTGAAAGTGTGCTTACAATTACACATCCAGTAAACTCCAAACCCAAAAGTTTGAGTTAATGCCAACATGTTTTTTTATTTAGCAAATATATTGCTCCTGGGGGACAAAGTATTATTATCTTTTTAATTTTTTAACATTTTTATTCATTTCTGAGAGACAGAGACAGACAGAGCAGTAGTGGGGGAGGGGCAGAGAGAGAGGGAGACAGAATCCGAAGCAGGCTCCAGGCTCTGAGCTGTCAGCACAGAGTCTGACACACGTCTCAAGTCCATGAACCGTGAGATCAGGACCTGAGCTGAAGTTGGATTCTTAACCTACTGAGCCACGCAGGTGCCCCAGATTAGAAGTATTCTTAAAACTGCACAAAAATACTGTATCTTATCTGGAAATCAAGTGCTAACCTAAATAAATCCATCCTGGTGAAAGTATCGCTTGATATGAACAGCAAAATCATAACCCTTTTAAAATGGAGTGTACCCAAAGCTCTATGAGGATGAGTATTCCATATACAGTTCCTCCCAGTGTGTTATACCTCTACACGCACACACACACACACACATGCATACACACATATACACGTAGGCTGATGAATGCATCTCTAAACAACATATATATGAAACACACAGTGTTGGTTTGTATTTATTCCTACTGATAACAGCAGACATGAGGGAAAAGAAAATATATTCTATATTTTAACTTAAGTTTTGATGTAGTGAGAAAAGCCCAATGAGTAAAGTACATTAAAAAATGAAGGGACAAGACGTAGAACCAGAGAATTTTGTAATTATAAAAGGTCTTAAAAGTTTTCTCCTTGCAACACCTCTGATTTTTAGTCATTCTACAACATCTTCCTCCATTTTTTACAAGTCAGGCTGTTCTACTTTCAAAAGGTTGTAATTGTTACAAATGTCTTTTGCACGATACATTTAAACTTTGATTCCTTATCTTCCAGTCTCGGTTAAAATTCTTCCTTTTGGGATAATACAGAATCAGATTATTCCCTCTCAAATAACTATCATCTTGTAGCTAAGATTTTCCTTTTGAACTAAACACTCCCAGTTTTTCAGCCATGAATTTGAGACTTCACTTTTACTACTCTTTGCTGTGACGGGAGATTCAGTGACTTTACTCTTCTGGCCTCCATATTTTAACTCTACACTGAGGTAACACCTTTGGTTACTGATATATTTTAACAGGTGAATAACCCTTCAGGCATGGAACAACTGACTAACAAGAAATATAAGCCCCAGAGTGACATTACACAACGTATAAAAGGTCAACAGTTCCTCCATTAAGAGAAGGCTCTTTCTCTCCTCCTTAAATCTTATATCACCTCTCCTTAAATCTCCTCAAATTTAGGATAGTCTTGTGACTTAGATGGACAGCAAAGTCAACATTGTGTGAGTTTCAAACCTAGGTCTCCATAGGCTTTGTGTTTCATTTTTGCTCATGGAAGCCCTGTCCAGAGCTCAGCTGAGCTGAAGAGACCTGAATTAAGCTGTCAGGTACAGGACGAGCCAATTAAGACAATAAGCCCAAATAATAGTAAGCCTCAACTTGTAATCACTTCCTGAAATAATGTGAGGAAGAGGCTAAACTGGAGAAAGTGTGGACTCCTCTCATTTCCCTGAAGGGGAGGAGTGAGGGTGGAGGGCCAGGTAGACAGCAAAGATGTTAGCAATCATCTCACTGCTCGAGCTCCAAACAAAAGGATATTGCAGTTTTTCTGGGCCTAGGGACAAAGAAGAGGGATAAAGGGGGTGAGGTAGGTCTAGAGAAGTGTAGAGGTATGAAGTCAAAGTGGAAAAGATGTCTTCAGATAGGCCACTTCCCATCGCCTGGTATCAGGATCATAGACCTCTGTGCCTGGCCTCTGTGAAAGAGGCCTCTGAATGGGCATACCTGGGTGAGGAACACAGATGAGCATAAGAGATGGTGGGGCCTGTGTCCTTGACTGAAATTCCTTTCAAGGACTGAAATGCACTGGCTATGCATGAAGTCTGGGGTAAGGAGGAAAGCTTCTCCCCTTGAGGCCTGGCAGGAAAAGTCTTTGGAATTGCCTGTGGCGGCACTTGAAAAATCATACATAAATTTCTGGCTGGGAGCTGGACTCTTCACCCCTGTTGGTAATTAAATAAGTCCAAGATGGCCCAATAAGTCATGAGAGATGCTATTGAGCATGAAGGCTGCAGATGACGCTCATGCCTGAGTGAGTGTAGCTGAAATCAGCTAAGTCTGACCCAGATCAGTAGAATATTCCAGCTGAGCTCAGTCTAGATTATCAGCCCATAGAATGAGTTACATAAATGTGTGTAGTTTTAACCCATTCAGTTTTGGTTTGCTTTGCTTTGTTAACATACACACAAAAAGCTAACTTACACAGATATTAACCAAAACCCATTAAATATAATTCACTGATATATTTGAAACCACCTAATCATACTGTTGTCTAGGGCCTTTTGGTTGTATATTCCCAGAGGTATTTCAAAGTTGGTGCTACATGCTTGTCATGTATTGTTCTTTTGGATTTCAATGGTTATTACTTATTTCAACATCATTTTAGATACCCTCTGAATTTGGGTTAATTTTGCTGTTGGATTCTCGTATTTAACTTCTGTAAATTTTCCTACCCATCATCAACTTTTCCTACTTCTTCATATTTTGGTCTCTATGTCTCAGAGAAAGAGATCAGCTAAATAGTAAAACATTACAATATATATTTCCAAAGTTATAGAGCATTGGTCTAAATTTTCATTAATATATAAATATTTCACACACTTACATATCAAATACTTGTAAAGATGAAAAAGTAGCCAAAAAAATCAATTCACAGTTTTTTAGATCAAGTTGTTTTTTTTTAGTATGAGAAAACTGAGGTCCAAGAAGAAAAGAGAAATGATAAATCTTTCCTATAAGTGAAAAAACTGTGACTTCAACCTTGGTCTTCTGAACATAAGTCAACCAAAAAAGGAGACTAAACTAAATTAAATACAAAAGCATTTATTTGGGGTCTCAGAATTGCAATTCAAAGAACACACATTTGGGCTGCAACCCAAAACTGTGCCTTCCGCCTCCCAGAGAACAAAAATCAAGGGTTTTCAAAGACGAGAGAATGCTTGTATATGTTCTTTACCCAAAAAAAATTTGATTGGCATTGGCAGAAAACCAATCTTGGAGGAATCTATTTGGTTACTAAGGTTATGACTAAGCATAGTCTCTACTATAGCAAGTTGCAGGTGTTTGGGCTTAATCTTTGAAATATTAGCGTTTTGGCCAAGTCAAAAGTTCAGGGTTTCACTGAGTGAGGATATGCATAAGGCCCATCTCTTTAATGACTTCCTGTGTCCCTTTTAAAACCACTTGACATAAGTGACCCCATTTCATTTCACCTTTCACAGGTATATCAGCACATTTTTACCATTTGTAATTACGATGGTAGGACATTTCCAGTAAGTTGTTAAATGTGCTAACACTGTCGCTATGGAAAAGCTATGAGAGCAATGAGATGGAATTCAGTAGAAATGACAAGATCATACATTACTCTATTGATTACCCATTGTTCTGAATCCATTTACTAGTTGTGAAAGTTTGGAGGTGTTCATAGTATAATATCTAGAGATTTTCTGGGCTTAGTCCCTGTTTTGATACTCATTTTTGGTGGAATATTGGTAAGTTCTTTATCTTCCTTCATTTTAGTTATTCTAATTTGTAAACTGGAAGTGAATTTAGTACAGATCTCCTAGGGTCATTGCAATGATTATCTGTGATGATATATTTATAGAGACAGGCTGTAAGAAGTACTCAGTCTTACTCCAGTCTTCCTGCTGTTTCAGACCAGGAGGCAAGATTCTTTCTTTCTTTTTTTTTTTTTTTTTTTTTTTTTTTCCAATTTATTTATTTATTTTGAGAGAGAGCATGAAGGGGGAGGGGCAGAGAGAGAGGGAGAGAAAGAATCCCAAACAGGCTTGGTGCCCTCAGCGCAGAGCCCCATGTGGGGCTCAAACTCATGAGCCCCGAGATCATAACCTGAGCTGAAATCAAGAGTCTAATGCTTAACCTACTGAGCCGCCCACACGCCCCCAAGCTGTAAGATTCTTGAGGGCAGGATTGCCTTCTGTTCAGTTTTAAGTCCTCAGGACCTCTGTCAAATGTCACATGCTCTGTAAGTACCTGTGGGAGGAGTAAAGAAGAGAAAGAAAAGGGAAGAAAAGAAGGGAAGAGGGAAGAAAGGAACTGAAGAATGAAGGGTGGGGATGAAGAAAAGAAAGAAAAATTGAGTCCAGGATGATTTCATGAGAAACATCACCAGGTTTATTCAAGGGCCTAAAGTCAGTTAGTAAAAATATTGTAAACCATTGATGAAATAATTGAAGAGAAAGAGAAAGAACTCCATATATGGTAGATGCCTATAATTGTTCTTAAATAATCATTTGGCATAAACATAAGAACTTGGTTTGAGATTCTATTTTTTTATGTTTATTAATTTATGCTATTTATTACTATTTTCTTCTTTTTTCTTTCAAATTAATTTGCTATTATTTTATTAGCTTCTTCCAATGAACGTTGAGACAAGTGATTTTTATTTTTTTCTTCTCTTTAAATATATGTATCTAAAGGCAAGTATTTTTTGTGTTTATGACCATAACGCCCTTCCACAGTTATTGCATATTTTTTATTACCTTGCATCCAAAGATACTTACTAGTTTCAGTTATGACTAAGCCTCCAATGTAATTGTAACCCATTTGACTCATGGGTTATTTAGAAATGTATTACTTAGTTTCCAAATATTTATGAAAGAATTTTCCAACTATCCACTTATTATTGACTTTGTTAGGTAAATGTTTTGGTGTCAGAGATTCTGGGCTAATGATTTTAGGTTTTAAAAACTGTTTGAGACATTCTTTATGACTCAGTATGAGTCGATTTTTTTAATATGTTCTAAGTGTATTTTAAAATAAAATATTTTGGCAGTTATTGAGTAGAGTCATTGAATTTTCCTGCCAATTTAATGAGGAAAATATTATTCTAATAATCTGATTATTCTCATTTTGCAGGAGAGAACATTGAGACAGATAGGTTAAATATTTTGCCCCAAATCAGATAGCTTCTAAGCAGTGAAGCTCTCAGGGAATTAAGTCCAGAGTATGTCCACTTAAACCCAAGCTAAGTTGTTTTCTTTGTTATATAATAGCCATACAAGTATTGCATTAAAGGTTAAAGTACAAATAAAAGAAAACTTTTAGGTTAGGTTAGATGAAGACTCGGTGGTAAAATTATATGTAATCATGGGAAGAAGAATTAGATTTTCCCCCTGTGTGACACCAAGAGGTATGTTAGGAGTAATAAAAGGAAGTTGCAAAG
The DNA here is from genome assembly GCF_014898765.1 of Herpailurus yagouaroundi. Lineage (NCBI taxonomy): Eukaryota > Metazoa > Chordata > Mammalia > Carnivora > Felidae > Herpailurus > Herpailurus yagouaroundi. The sequence goes on along the minus strand of NW_024412376.1, from coordinate 145,855,953 downwards.
AAGTAAAAAGAAATCACATTAAAAAACCATTCCAACATACAGAGCTATCCAGAGAAAAGAGACTTCTTTAAGAATCCTGCAACTCCCCTAACCTAAGACTTTCAACATTGCTGAGGAACCACTAAGTGTAGTAAAGAGAACACTGAGAGCAATGGTGCTTGTGAGTCACATGCATTTTAGTCGCTATCACCAACATCTCCTCCAGCCAGTCCTATCGATGCTGGCACAGTAGCTAATGTTTCATATTCTTACCGATCCCTTATATTGCCCTTGAAATCTTGTTTTTTTTTCTGAGGAAACCGTATTTGAGGGGGTAGCATAATAGTAGATCATCAAATGGTAAGTAAAAGAAATATTGTATTGCGTCTTCGGCTTTTTAGTCAATATCAAAACCCATAAAAACAATTAAACCTTAGGAAAAAAAAAGAGTCCCTGAAGAAAGATGAAAAACAATGTATATCTAAGAAGAGACCAAGCTGAGGAAAAGCATGAGGAAAGTATTAAATATTCACAAATAGAACAAAAACTCATAAAGAAATACTAAAAGAACTCCATGTTTGGCCTACCCATTCCTTTCCTGTAATCACAGGTAATTCAAGTGGTAACCGGACTTTGAAATAAGGGTTCGGTATCTGAAAAGGTTGGTAAACATCTGACAAGGGCAAATTCGAGGTGAATTAATATATACCCCAAGAGCTGATAACAAAGAGAATATAAAGGGCTTACAAGAAAATCAAACTAATTTGCCTTGCAAAAATGAGAAAATCATCTGTAACAGGTCACAAGTAGCTATTAATTCTATATATCACTCTTTTTCCTTCACAGCATCCCGGCTCCAAAGGGAACAGGAAAAATTTCTGTGCGTTTGTGTTTTGGGGGGCAAGATGGTTGTGGTCACTGAGACTCAGAAGGTGTTACAAACCACTCAGACTTGAGGAATCATGGAGGTATAGAGTTAATCCACGTACCCTACACTATGCACCCTGCACAGTCTCTTCAGCTCTGGCCAAATTTCACCATCTCGATTGCTCAAGAGATACCTGGGATTATCGATACTGTTCTCAGTATTAGAGTCAGCCCCACGACCTACTCATTGTCTTAAATGGGAACAAGTGATTATCACCCAACTGTTCCAAAGTATATCAAAAACATGGCTGGATGTGGATAGCTCAGATGGTCCTTTGCCTAGCTAGCTGCGTAGACTTGACCTAGCCATTTTACAGAGCCCAGATTGAAAAACAAATCAAAACAAAAAACTCATTTTGGTGACTGAAAATTTGAAGACCACTGGTCACGTCAGCATAAAGTTACCCTGTACTAACACTGGAGGTCTGAAAGAGAGGTCACAGGCACAATCTTGTATGCCTTGGTGGTCTTTCCCTCTTTAAATGTACTGTTTTAAACTTTGCTCCCCAGACAGCAGGAGAGGAGAACAATAACATGAGAAATTGCATTGGTCAACAATTGCACTTTTAGTCTTTTCATTTATTACGTTAATATTTTCAGTTCTGGGGCAAAGAGGTTACTTGAAGGCTTTTGTTGTGATGGGTTAAAAAAAAAACTGATTGGTGATTTTTCAGTTAATGTTTATGTAATTCAAGAGTGTGCCAATATAACTACAAAGTGTTGCAACCCCACACTACATTATTCAGATATATTTTCTTGATATACTGAAATAACAGTCTCCCTGTATCTGAGAGCTCTTTTGGTAAATAGTACTTTATATTATCGAAGGCTGTGACATATTAAGAATCTCTGGAAGGTTAATCAGCAAGGAAAAAACTTAAGATCCAGTGGCTTATAATGAGATGCAGCGGAAGAATTTAAGGGACTTTAGCTTGGGAATATACTAAGTGATTTCAAATCACTGAAGTTCCCTTGTACAGAGGAATGACTTTTGTTTTGACTCAGATTGGAAAAGCCATGATCAGTAGGCAGATACTCCAGGGAACCAGATTTTGGTTCAAAATAAGGAGGAACTAAATATTAGAACTCATTGAAAATACAAGTCACCAGAGGCTGAAATTTAATTGCAACTTATTAGAGGCAATTATGCTGCCGTGGGTTTGGGGTTGAACCAGTTTTCCACCATTATCCTGTTTAACTCCAAGTTTTTCTGAGGGATGTTTCATAATGGAACTGGAATTAAAGTAGCTAAATCTACTCAAATACACCTGGGGGGGGATGTATATAAACAGCATTTTGCTTTCCCTGAAATCAATACAAAAGAAAAACAAAACTTTGTGAGAGCTGCGTTAAAAAATAGCACTATATAAAGTCGCAAAACTTGTATTTTGCTTTCGTAAAACAAGAAAGTAAAATACTATTCTTTCTAAGCCTCATAGCTGCAGAAGTTGACAAAACACTTTTTGACAATTAAGTTAACAATGTTAGCATTTGCTCAGTTTATACAAGAGGAACATAAATTTGCATGAGGGTGAAAATCACAGATTTTTTTTGGGGGGGGTGGAATGCTCAACTTATAGCAATGGTTTGAAATGTAAATGTTCAATTTGAATGTGGAGGGTCCTGAATTACCATGTAGAGATTGGGACGTATTTCTGCAGATAAAGAGATCTTGTGAAGGTTATTGAATATCATGGCTAATTAACCATCAGACTTAGCTAATAGCCCAGGATTGCTGCCGTTCTATCACCATGTCAGGTGAAAATAATTGTTCGGTGAGTGATCAGAACGATTAGAGAACCAAAGGCAATTTGTTTCAGCTGCAACTTAATCATAATCCTACAGATTGTATTTGAGAAAATTAAATCACTTCCATTTCTTTAAAAAATGTACATAGTAATAGTCTCTGTCCACAACAAATTGTAAATACCAAATGAAATAATTCAAGTAAACACACATTGCTTGTTATCTTCATTATTATTAATCCAACTGCTCTAAATTATTATTTATAAAATAATTTAGTGTTCACTACAACAAAATTTCCTCCTGATATCATTGAAATGTCTATCACACCTATCTACCAATTTCAAATGACTTCAATAATAAAAACATGGATAAAATGTGGTTCCTGGAATGGAAAACAGCAATCCTTAAACTTACACATTATAGGTATCTCTCTCTCTCTCTCTCTCTCTGTCTCTCTCTTTCTCTTTCTCTCCTTCTCTCTCTCTGTCTGTTTGAACTTACCAGAAACTGAACTATTGTAGCCCCTTGATAAATATTTATTGAATGAACATTAAATAGACAAATTCAGGTTTTTTTTGTTTTTGTTTTTTGCAGCAGTGCTTTAAATAAACAAAATATAGTCTTATCATGCAAATTATTTGAGGGAAAAAAACAAAGTAAATTATATATTTTAAGTCAAATAACCCACTTTAGTTTCCACATAGCCCTATTCAAACTTTTAGGCCATAGGGGCGCCTGGGTGGCGCAGTCGGTTAAGCGTCCGACTTCAGCCAGGTCACGATCTCGCGGTGCGTGAGTTCGAGCCCCGCGTCAGGCTCTGGGCTGATGGCTCAGAGCCTGGAGCCTGTTTCCGATTCTGTGTCTCCCTCTCTCTCTGCCCTTCCCCCGTTCATGGTCTGTCTCTCTCTGTCCCAAAAATAAATAAACGTTGAAAAAAAAAATTAAAAAAAAAAAAAACTTTTAGGCCATAACAATTCTCAATGAATTTTATCGTATACTCAGGGTTCTAGGACAATGAAGGGATTTTCTGTTCTTTCGGTGTTGTTTTATCTTGTCATTGTCTTTATGGTGGGATACTCTTTTGCCAACTTTTGCTTAAATAATAATGCCAAATCTCACTGGCTTATAACAACACACATTCAGTTCTCATCCCCAGACTTGTGTATCAGCTGCACAAGCTCTGCTCCAGGCTGCAGGTTTGATTCGGGTCTGTTCGTACATCCTCATTTACCCAGCCGGGTGGAAAGGGCAGCTGCTCCATGGAGCACGCCCGTCTTGTTGCAGGTGAGAGTGGCCAAGAGTCTAGCAACACCGAGCAAGAGCCCAGACTAGATATATGCCATGTCCACTCACATTTCACTTGCTCAAAACAAGTCACAAGGCCAAGTACAATATCTACAAGGTGATACACATATTCCTCCCATGGAGGCTGGGGGAAGGTGAATAATTGCTTCCCATTCATTAACAGCCATCTATTAGAGTCACACGTCATAGGGTCTCCATGCTATTCCTGTAATGCAATAGTTCACAAACTTTGAAAAAGATGTTTTTACAGGATTGAAGTAGAAAAAAATATTCCTGGTATTAAGCTATTATGATATGGGACTTATTTGAATCATATTTTATATTATGTGTCATGTAATATCTAGTAAGCAGTGGGAGGGAAAAATAATCCCTTAGAATTAGTATGTGAATATTATGTGAAATTTAAGTGCTACTTTTCACCTGGAACTCCAAAACTCATTTGACATGAAAGTTGCGACAGAGCCTTTAATTTTCAAATTTAATTTTTAAAATTTATGCTACACGGTAGTGAAAAATTTTGATCATCAGTTTTGATACTTTGCAGTACTTAATAACTCAGCATCAAAATATTTGGGGCAAGTGGGGTTTCACAAAGCTAAGAATATTAACTAAGAAGTTATCTGCCAGCTGGGTCATAACATGTCCCTCCAAACATGGTGATGAATTCCAGGTGGCATTTGGGCAGCAACAATAGTTAGATTCCAAGAAACAACAAGTAGGAATACAAATACCAAAATATTGATAACCTCTTCAATATTTTTAAAGTGTATGGGCTTGGCACGCTTCTGCTGCATGACTCTGCTACTATTTTTAAGCTTAAATATCTGGAAACTTATTATTATAAATTTTAGAATTATTAGACTTTCAATCTGTAACTTTTATTGATAGCCTGTCCTATATGTACAGATCTGTTATGGTATGCCAGTCCTATATATATTATAATGTATAACTCTACTACATACAACTTTAAAATGCTCTCTGCTCATAATCAAGTGATTGAAAGTTTTCAACAGCTTTTGAATGACTTACAAATAATATTAATTTGATTCCTTTCCGATGTCATGAGAATTTAAGTCAATGCCTTATTTGAAAACATAAGCATTAATGATTTATTATGTATGAGTAGATATATTAGCAATTTCATTTGCAGAGTAATTGAATGACAAAAAATCAAGAGAGAAAGAGAAATTCTATGAAATAATTTAATAAATATTAAAAGAACATTTCAAAAACAAGCCTGGCACAACTCTTAAGGTTTGCTCCAGGGATAGAGCTAATGGCTTATAGAATATCGTCTTATTTAATCCTTCATTTTAATACTTGATGTGTGGCAAGAGAAGTTGGACAGGATTGGTGATCTTAGGATCCAGATATATAAGATGAGGCTCTCAGGTATAAATATTGCTTTTGGTGGAACGGAACGAATCCTTCCTTAACCTCTGATTGACCTTTAAGAGATGAGAGTGTATTCAGGGTATTAGAGTTATGCTGTATACATGAAAATAGGACTCATATAAAAATGCAATCATGGTGGAGTTTGACATTAAGGCTACGCCCAGACAAACAAAAATAGCTGCACAACAGTCTTGAATGTGCTATTTCTACTATCTTAATAGCCCATTTGACCTTCTGTAATAAGAAGGATTATTTAATAATCAAATAAAGCAATGTCACAGTATGGACTGTATGTGAATTGACATAACTGACAACTGGGTTTGAATTAAATGTTTAAGACTCCATAACTCTTGATGGCTTGAGAGCATTTTAGAGAAGAGTTTTTTTTTTCTTTCTTTCTTTCTTTCTTTCTTTCTTTCTTTCTTTCTTTCTTCTTCTTTCTTTCTTTCTTTCTGAGTGTCAATATTTGTTGTATGACTTTCTTCTAGGTTTTTTTTTTTGTTGTTGTTCCAATTTGATTTGTGTTGATTTTAGAAGTCAATAGTATAGGCATAACCATTTAATGATGGGCACATTTAGCATTGCGAACTTAAGAATACCTGAAAAACACAATTGTCATAATTGTTGTAAAGGAATAATTCATGTGTCAGGAGAATAAGAAGGGGGGAAACATGCGAGAAATGCAACTAAGCACCAATATAACTGTTTAATATTAGTATATTCTTATGGCTGTTTTTGCTTCTACGTCATCCATTTCTAGATTTTAATTACTCAAAGGATACCCATGTAAATACCCTAGATAATATTATCTTTATTATGAGAATACTAGTATGTAATTTGCTTAGAAACTTCCTTGCTTTAGAAAAAAGTGTACCTGGATTAAACTTTTTTTTTTTTTTTTCTGCCAGTAGTTACATTTTAAATTTTTGGGCAGACACTCTGATTTTCCTTGAAATTTCACCACACTGAAGTAACAAGAAAAACATATTTTCCTTGGACTTCTCTATGTCTTTCACAGAAAGGTGGCGATAATGGTGCCAACTAATTTGCTCAAATATTTACCTCTTCTCTCTATTATTAGATTGTACTTTTCTACCCTGTTGACATAATATTTGCTCATATAATTTGTTGGGTCATAGATTATGAGAAAAACAGCATGTGGCTCTTTCTCATGGAAGTTTTTAATGGCCACTCTGCATTCACACATTTCTTTTTTTCCATGGGGCATAATAAGTTCATGGTCCTTGGAGGGGCTGTTTTTTCAGTTCAGGTCCCGGTACAAATAAGAAACACAAAGCAAGCCTTTGGCCAATTTATGGTTTAAGCAAAACATAAACATGTATTATTATAAATCAGGGAGATTTAGGGATTGTTTGTCACCACAACATAACTTAGTAAAAGAGCATTGATACACAGGCACAATAGCTCTGTCTAAGATGTTTAAAACGATTTTAAGTCCATCTTTATCCCAGATATGCGTCGTCAGTGATTTTTAGAAAATTATCAGATTTCATACAATTTCTAAGCTAAGATGGTGAATTAGGAGGGTCGTGAATTCATTTCTTTCTATGGGCACACAGACTCTCCAGCCACCCATGAAACAATCCCCTTTAAAAGAAACCCAGAAGGACGCCTGGGTGGCTCAGTTGGTTGGGCGACCGGCTTTGGCTCGGGTCGTAATCTCACAGTCTGTGAGTTAGGGTCCTACATCCGGCTTTGTGCTGACGCTCAAGAGCCTGGAGGCAGCTTCGGATTCTATGTCTCCCTCTCTGTCTCTCTCTGCCCTTCCTGCACTCCTGTGCGCACATGTGCGCTCTCACTCTCAAAAGTAAAGAAACATTAAAATTTTTTTTAAAAATTAAAAAAATAAAAGAAACCCAGAAACTAGTTGAGTGACTTCTATACATTGGGAGAATGAGAAAATACTCACATAGAAATGGGTGTTGATGCAACGTCAACTATAGGGAGCCAAGAACAAAGAAGGAGGCTTGGAAAACCACAGAGGTTTGAGAGACAACTTACAGATCTAGCTGAGCTGAATGATAAAGTTCATCTCCAACACAAGACCATTCCATCAAGACTGGGAGAGGAGGCTGTGCTATCTAATGCATACACACCAACAATGAGAGTCAAGGAAAATAAAGAAATAGAGGAATATATTCCAAATTAAAGAACAAGATAAAATAAAAATAAATAAAACAAAAAAAAAATAGTTTAGGGGCACCTGGATGGCTCAGTCAGTTAAGGGTTTGACTTCAGCTCAGGTCATGATCTCCTAGTCCGTGAGTTTGAGCCCTGCATTGGGCTCTATGCTGACAGCTCAGGGCCTGGATCCTGCTTCAGGTTTTGTGTCTCCTTCTCACTCTGCCTCTCCCCTGCTTATATGTATATGTTTATATAGATATAGATATAGATATAGATATAGATATAGATATAGATAGATATATATATAGATATATAGATACATAGATATATAGATATATAGATATATAGATATATAGATATAGATATATAGATATATATGTGTGTATGTGTGTGTGTGTGTGTGTGTGTGTGTGTGTGTATGTAAGGAAGATTAGTGATTTACTTGATAAAGTGTTCAAACTAATGGTCATAAAGGCACTCATTGAAGTCAAGAAAAAAAATTAGTGGACAAAATGAGAATTTCAACAGAAAGAAAATATAAGAATCTGCAATTCAGACCTGAAAGAGCTAAAGAATACAACCATTGAACTAAAAAATCCAATAGACAGCAACATCCAACATCCAACATCCAACAGAACAGATGAACACAAGGGAAGGAAAACAAAAATAATACAAAAAAATGGGGAGGGAGACAGACATAAAAGACTCCTAAAGATGGAGAACAAACAGAGGGTCACTTGAGTGTTGTGGGAGGGGGATGGGCTAAATGGCTAAGGGGCATTAAGGAATCTACTCCTGAAATCATTGTTGCAGGATATGCTAACTAACTTGAATGTAAATTAAAGAAAAAAAAATCCAATAGAGGCCTTCAGTATCAATTAGATCAAACAAAAGATCAGTAATCACAAAGTCAGGGAGATAAGATAGTGGAATTAATCTCATCAGAGGAGTAAAAAGAAAAAAAAAAAACAATGATAAGAGTGAAGATAGCTTAAGATACTGATATGACACCATCAAACATATCAATATTCACATGATAGGGATCCCAGAAGGAAGGAAGAGAGAAAAGGGGGCAGAAAAGTTATTCAAAGAAACAATGGCTGAAAAGTTTCCAAACTGGGGAGAGAAACACACATCCAGATCCAGGAGGACCAGGGAGTTCCAAATAAGATGATCCACACTGAGACACATTATAATTAAACTGTCAAAAGTTAAAGATAAAGAAAGAATTTTAAAGCAGCAAGAAGAACAATTTCTTACCTGCAAGAAAACTCCCATAAGATCGTTAACAGATTTTTCAGCAGAGACTTTGCAGGCCAGAAAGAAGTGGGTATTTTCAAAGCTTTGAAGAACAACACAAAGAACTGCCAACCAAGGATACTCTACCTGATAAAGCTGTCTTCAAACTTGAAGGAGAGATGAATGCTTTTTCAAGCAAAAGCTGAAGGAATTCATCATGCTAAATACACTTCTTCAAGTTTCTTCAAGCTCAAATAAAAGGATGCTAATCAGTAACAAGTAAGTGTATGACAGTATAAATCTCACTGGTAAAGGTAAATACATAGGTCAATTCAGAATACTCTAATGTAATGGGGATGGGTAAATCACTTATAAATCTAGTATGAAGGTTCAAAAACAGATATGAAAAAAAAACTATAACTACAATAATTTATTAATGGATATACAAGGCAAAAAGATGTTAATTGTGATATAAAATATACCCACAAAATGTGGAGGGAGGAAGAGTAAAAATGTAGACGTTTAGTACGTGTCTGAAGTTACGTTATAGGATAAAACTAGACTGTTATGAGGCATTTTATGTCAGCTTGATGGTAACTACAAAGCAAAAACCTATAGTAGATACACAAAGGTAAAAAGAATGGTATCTAAGCATACCACTATGGAAAATAATGAAATCACAAAGGGAAAGAGCAAGAGAGGAAAAAAGCAAGTAGATTACAAAACAGCAAGAAAACAATGAAGGAAATGGAAATACCTGTCAATAGTAATTTTAAATATAAATGGAGTAATTCTTCAATCAGTAGGGAGTGGCTCAATGGATAAAAAATAAAAACAAAACAAAAACAAACAAAACACAAGAAGACCCAACTCTATGATGCCTAGAAGAGACTCACTTTAACCTTAAGGACATACAGATAAAAAGTGAAGGGGTTAAGGGGCACCTGGGTGGCTCAGTCTGTTGAGCATCTGACTTTGGCTCAGGTCATGATCTCACAGTTTGTGAGTTCGAGCCCTGCGTCAGGCTCTGTGCTGACAGCTTGCTCGGAGCCTGCAGCCTGCTTCGGATTCTGTGTCTCCTTCTCTCTCTCTGCCCCTCCCCAGCTTATGCTCTGTCTCTCTCTGTCTCTCAAAAATAAACAAATGTTAAAAAAATTTGTTAAAAAGTGAAGGGGTCAAGAAAATCTTTAAAATAAAAAAAAAGCATCCTACAAAATATAAATATAACTGCACAAAACAACAATAAGGAAAAAGTAGAATTAAAAGACTAGGACACACATGAAAAAAAATTATGGCATTAACATAGAAAATGATTTAATCAATACAAAACATATATTATAGTGGATTAATAGATAATATAAATTCTAAGCAATTGAATAGATGTGAAAAATTAGAAAGAAAAGATTAACATAAAACCATCAACCTCACCGATGACAGATATATATAAAATATTTATAATATATAATATCTATACGTTTTATTTTTTATTTTATTTTTTTTTCAACGTTTTATTTATTTTTGGGACAGAGAGAGACAGAGCATGAACGGGGGAGGGGCAGAGAGAGAGGGAGACACAGAATCGGAAACAGGCTCCAGGCTCTGAGCCATCAGCCCAGAGCCTGACGCGGGGCTCGAACTCACGGACCGCGAGATCGTGACCTGGCTGAAGTCAGACGCTTAACCGACTGCGCCACCCAGGCGCCCCTATATACATGTTTTAAATGGCAGTGTTTACCTACCCAATTGATGTCCAAATATTAAAATAATAATACACATATTTTGTGGAGTCTAGTAATTGGGTAATTTTGTTAAGACATGTTAGGGATGTAATAGGATCCTAATTATAGGAGGGTGATCAAAGACTATATACATAAAGTGTTGAAATTGTTCATAGTAGTGTTTTGTTTTGCTTTGTTTTGTTTTGTTTTGTTTGCCTGACTTTACTTTTTGGAGCAGTTTTAGGTTCACAGAAAAACTGAACACAACATACAGAGATTTCCCACTTACCCCACCCCCCAAATTCAAAACCTCCTCCAATCATCAATATGTCTCATCAGAGTGGTACATCTGTTACATTTGATGAACCTACATTGAGATATCATCCAAAACAGTTTGCATTACAGTTCCCTCCTGCTATTGTGCATTTTATGTATTTGGATCTAAACGTGTAATACCATGTATCCACCTTTATATTATTATATAGAGAAGTTTCATTGCCCTAAAATTCCTTTGTGCTCCAACCATTTACTCCCTCCCCACTAATCCCCAATCCCAGACAACCACTGATATTTTAACTGTCTCTAGAGTCGTGCCTTTTCCAGAATGTCATATATTTGGAGTCATACAGTATGTAGATGTCTCAACTGGCCACTTTCACTTAATAATATGCATTTTATTTTTTCCATGTCTGTTTATGGCTTGATAACTCATTTCTTCTTAGTAATTAACAATATTCTATGGTATGAATGTACCACAGTTTATCCATTCACCTACTGAATTACTTATACGTCACAAAACTTGGAAGCAACCAAGATGTCAAACAGTTATAAATGTCCGTGTGCAGGATTTGCTGTAGACATAAGTTTTCGGCACCTCTGGGTAAATACCAAGGAGCAGAACTGCTATGTATGGATAGTTTTTCAAAAAACCACCGAAATGTCTTCCAAAGTGGCTATATCATTTTGCATTCCCACCCACAATAAATGAGAGTTCCTATTGTTCCACACACTTACTAGAATTAGTATTGTCAGTGACCTGGAATTTGGCCATTCTAATAAATATGTAGTAATATCCCATTGTTTTAATTTGCAATTTGCTAGGTGGCATATATTGTAAGCATCTTTTCTTATGCTTATTTGCCATCTGTATGTCTTGTTCAATGAGGTGTTTGTTAAGTTCCTCAGCCTTTTATTTAATTGGGTTGTTTATTTTCATATTGTTAAAGGTTAAGTATTCTTTGTATATTTTGCACAGCAATCTTTAATCAATCTTTGCAAATATTTTCTCCCAGTCTGAGGCTAACCTACCTATTTAAAAAAAATAATGTTTATTTATTATTGAGAGACAGAGAGAGACAGAGCATGAGCATGGGAGGGGAAGAGAGATGAGGAGACACAGAATCCAAAGGAGGCTCCAAGCTCTGAGCTGTTCGCACAGACACCGACGCGGGGCTTGAACTCACAAACCCAGAGAAATCATGACCTGAACCCAAGTCAGATGCTTAACCAGCTGAGCCACCCAAGTGTCTACCTATTTTTTTTTTTTTGACATCATCATTCACAAAGCAGAAAATTTTAATTTATGAAAGTCTAGTTTATAGGGCTCCTGGGTGGCTCAGTCTGTTAAGCATCCACCTTTGGCTCAGGTCATTATTCGCAGTTTGTGAGTTCGAGCCCCACATAATGCTCTGTGCTGACAGCTCAGAGCCTGAAGCCTGCTTCGGATTCTGTGTCTCCATCTTTCTTTGTTCCTTGCCCATTCACACTCTGTCTCTCTTTGTCTCTCAAACAAAGGTAAAAAACAAAAACAAAAACAAAAACATTTAAAATAAATTTTTAAAAAAGTTGTTTATCAATTATTTCTTTCATAGATTGTACTTTGGTGTTGCATTTAAAAAGTTATTTCCATACCCAAGACCATTTAGGATTCATCCTTTGTCATTTTCCAGAAGTTTTGTAGTTTTTTAATTTTTAAAAAAATGTTTTATTATTTATTTTGAAAGAGAGAGAGAGAGAGCGCAAGAGGGGGAGGGGCAGAGAGAGAGGGAGACACAATCTGAAGCAGTCTCCAGGTTCTGAGCTGTCAGCCCAAGGCCTGGCATGAGGCTTGAACTCACAAACTGCAAGATCATGACCTGAGCTGAAGTCAGATACTTAACCAACTGAGCCACTCAGGCGTCCCACGTAGATTTGCATTTTATATTTATGCACTATAATACATTTTCAGTTAATTCTTGTGAAATGTATAAAGTCTGTGACTAGATTTTTTTTTCATGTAGATGTATAGTTGTTCCAGCACCATTTTTTCTCTTTTTGTTTATTTGATTTTGGTTTTTGTTTAGAGGGAGAGAGAGAAAAGGGAAGAGGGGAAAAGAGAGAGAGACAGAGAGAGAGACACAGAGAGAATCTTAAGCTGGTTCCACCCTCAGCATGGAGCCCAATGTGGGACTCGATCCCACGGTCCTGGGATCATGACCTGAGCCAAAATCAAGAGCTAGATGCTCAACCAATTAAGCCATCCAGGCAACATAGCACCATTTGTTGAAGAGATATCGTTACCATATTGACTTTTCTTTTTGGTCAAAATTCTTTTGGAGTCTATTTACATTTATTAAAGTCTACTTCTGGGCTTTATTTTCTGTTCTGTACATCTATTTGTCTACTCTTTCACCAATACCACATTGTCTTGATTACTATAGCTTTGCACTAAGTCTTGAAGTTGTGTAGTGTCATTCCTCCAACTTTGGTCCCATCCTTTAATATTACGTTGGATATCCTGGGTCTTTGGCCTCTCCACTTAAACTTTAAAATCATTTTGTTGAGCGGCGCCTGGGTGGCTCAGTTGGTTAAGCCTCTGACTTCAGATCAGGTCAGGTCATGATCTCACGGTTCTTGGAGCCCAAGCCCCACGTTGGGCTCTGTGCTGACAGCTCAGAGCCTGGAGCCTGTTTCCGATTCTGTGTCTCCCTCTCTCTCTCTGCCCCTCCCCCACTCATGCTCTCTATCTCAAAAATAAATAAACGTTAAAAAAAATTAAAAAAATAAAATAAAATAAAATCATTTTGTTGACATCCACAAAGTAACAGGTGACTTTGATGAAGATTACATTGAACCCATAGTTCAATTTGGGAAGCAATGGCATTTTGAACATACCGAATCTTCCTTTCTGTAAACACAGAACTTTTCTCCATTTATGTAGTTCTTTAATTATATTCACCAGGGTTTTGTAGTTTCTGCCATAGAGATTTTACATATTTTATTAGATTTATACCTAAGTATTTCATTTTGGAGGTTGCTAATGTAAAAGGTATTTTGCTTTTAATTTAAAATCCTACTTGTTCACTGCTGGATATAAGAGAGCATGATTTTTGCATATTAATCTTGTATTCTGTAACCTTGCTATAATTGCTTATTAATTCTCAGAGATAGTTTCTGAATTCTTTAGAATTTTCTACATAGATGATCATGCCATCTGAAAATTGACAGGATTTCTTCCTTCCCAATCTGTACACCTTTTTTTCTTATCTTATTGCATTAACAAGTCCTTGCAGCATGATTTTCTTACAAGTTATTTTATATCACCGTATAATTTTAAAATTTGAAGAGATATGGAATAACTTGGACCAGTATTTATATTTGTATAAACTGAGCCATAAAGTTGCTAACAGATTTGACCAAAATCGTCCAAATGCATCTCATATGTTGATATTGAGGCAACGTATATAAGAAATTATTTCTACTGTATTATATATATTTTGATAGAGGATTAAGTATTATTAGATTTTAATTTTGATTATGATTATCTTTTCATAAGTTCTTATAAAACTCCTGTCTTTATTTACATATTCACAGATTTTATATTCTGTTATATATTATTTTCTCTGTTTTCATTTAAAAAGTAACTCAGAAACTTGATAAATCTATATAATTGCCAAAAAAAAATCTCAACTTTAGAAAGTTCCATCAGAGTGAAATCAAATATAGAAAGAGAGGTAGTGCAAAATTTAAACTGTTATTCTATCTTTGTAGTTTTGTTTTGATGTTTTGTTGTTTTTCTCTTTCTTTGCAATATAGAACATTAATTCTAACTTACCGAAGCACATTGATAGAATCACAAAGAAGTTTTACCTGTTCTTATTTTGTTCCCATTCTTGAATTTCCTTCATAGACAACATAATATGTACTTCATAATTTTACCCAAACAGGCATATTCATGATGACTGCATTTTCTTCTCTCCCATCTATCATAACATTTCCACCTCATGTAAAGTTCAATTAAAAGAATTCTATTTGGCGGTGGCGGGGGGTGGTGTGGATTAAGAAACTGGAGTTTAATTCCAGCTGCATGACTTTGGCATAGAAAATTAACTTCTGAAACCATGTTTCCTCTTGTACACAAAAATATTACAGTGTCTGCCGTATCTTCCCCAAATGTTCAAAGCAAAAAAAAGGACTTTAAAAATGTAAGATTGTTAGTGTAAGCATGTTCAGAATCCAACATTCCAAATTGCTAGACATTTTTTTTAGGAAATGAAGTGGATAACTTCTCTCACTTCTTAACGAAACAGAAACATATCCAAGGTTATCCCAGTATATTAGGAGCGACATTACCAGAAGTATTTCTCTGGCTTTGCCATGGTTGTTAGTTGTATGCAGTAAGCTATTTATGTGAAGGGAAGAATAAGTACTTTTAAATGAGAATAAAGTAAACGAGACAACAGGGAATTGAAAAAGAAAATCATACCATGACCTGACTTAAAAACATTAAGTAACTGATGGAATGTAGAGTCATATGTAAATCTAGTACTTAATTTCCAGGCGGGTCCTGCATATGAAAGAAACCTCCATGAGATGACAGCAAATACAGAGGAAAGAGCCATCCTTCACAACCGTCCAATCTCCACTGGTACCATTTCAATTCCCTTTGTCATATCACTTGTTTAAAAGCCTATTTCACATGTTTTGAATACAAGATTTTGCATATGCAGAGCTCTAAATGCAGAAGTACAGAATTAACTTTGATAATCGAAACCCATGCAACCTGACATGCATCCTCCTTTTGCTTTTATGCCATCTGTTCATTGGTCAATTCTTCACCTTTCTTGATCATGCACTCTGACCTTAGGCCCCATTGGCTTGCTACTTGTCTTCATTTCACTAATTATAAGCTTCCACGGCTTATTAATTGGTATATTGACTTGTATAATATTCAATCATTTCGATGTGTTGCAAACACTATGATTGAAAAGCCATGTTGGCTTTTTTATTATCTTTGGTCCACTATGTAGGACAGTAATCTGAAACAAGCAGGCATCAAATAAATAAATGTGGAATAAAATTAAAAAAAATAGTCCTACAATTTTGTATATTTTTAGGTACTATTCATTCATTCATTTATTAAATAGATATTTATTAAGCACATACTTACTAGGCAATTGGAATACATCAAAAAATAAGGTCTATAAAAAGTTTAAGGGGAAACAAACCATAATAATAAGCAATAAATGAGTAATTTTATAGTCTGTTAGAAAGTAATAAGTGATTATAAGGGAAAAAAAAAAAAGAAATATATGCCTAAGACAATGGGAATTAGGAATTTTGGACCAGGGCCCAGGGAGAGTTATTATATTTAAAGATATGGATGCGAGGGGAGCCTGGGTGGCTCAGTGGTTGAGCATCCGAGTTCAGTTCAGGTCATGATCTCACAGCTCATTGCGTTGGGCTGTGTGCTGATGGCTGGGAGCCTGGATCCTGCTTTGGATTCTGTGTCTCCCTCTCTCTCTGCCCTTCCCCTGTTCATGTTCTGTCTCTCTGTCTCTCTCAAAAATAAAAAATAAAATAAAATAAAAAAAATTAAAAGATAGAAAAGCCATGTTCATTTCTGGGCTTTACTACTGACCAGCTTCATGACTTCATTTTTCTAAGGTACTTCTGCATAATTAGATATTTGAGGATTTACTCAGGGATACTTAAAACTATGCTATTCCATGACTCTATGTCTAAGCTAAGCAACTCTCCTAAAGAGGATAAATCAATTACAATAATGATAGTTACAACCTAAAAAAAATAAATGGGGGCACTGGATTAAACTTTTTGAAAACCTTGGCTTTGAAAATATATGAACAAAACACGTTTGTTATTGTTTGTGATTCAGTACTAATTTTATTCATAACCCAAAATATGAATATATAAGTTATGAAAATATAAGTTAACCATGTCATAGAATTTTTGCCGTTATTCAAAATAATACAGTGATAAACACAAAAGAAATCATTTCACAGTAGAACATGAATAAAGTAACACTTTATAATGTTATGTAATACGACACTATGTTATATTTATGATGTTATATAATGCCAGGTTTGCTTGGTCTTTTGGAATACAAAATTGTGATGTAAAAAATGTTAGATATTCATAGTCTGGGTTTAATGTGCTGGATGTACTGCCTGTCTGCACTTTTCCAGGTGGTTCTTCAAACTAAAGCTTAACTACTTAAGAATTTCAAATATGACAAATAGCTCTTTGAAGTTGACTTTTGTGTGTGTGTCAGAGAAACACAAGATGGAACATAAATAAAAACAACTCACAGAAACAAGGTTTAAGATGTGACATTTCTAAGCAGCAGGTTTCTTCTGTCCCCAGGGAGATAAACAAAACTATTGAAAACCCCATTAGGTATATTTATAGCCCAGATTTAATGTCTAGGATGTAAACTAAGATGGCAGACGGCCAGCTACCAACTTGGGACGGAAGAAAGCAGCTTCTCAGAATGAACTTTTTTATAATTTTGTCACCAACATTCCAAAGACATGGAACCTAATATTTTATACAGTGCAGGGGGAGCCTTTTTTTTTTTCCGATTACTTCCCATGAAAATTTTTATTTTGTTTTTTCGTAAAACGTTGTCCGGGGAAAATTCACTAACCAGTTTTCCATTATATTTACTTGTTCTTGGATATGGGGAGAGAGGGCTCAGGAGGCCCAGAGAGGGAAAATCAGGCTTCAGAACTTTTCATGGCTCCTCAAATGGAAAAGAAACATGTGAATCAATAACTTATCCTAAAGGAAATGTACCAATGAGCTGTTCTTGGAAGCAGCTACTGGGAGGTATGTGAAAGCCAAAGAGTATCTGATGAGACGTTTCAAAAATTGAGGTTATAGAGACTCTGAAACAGACTTTTTCATAGAATGCCAAGGGGTCAAACCGGTATATGTTATGGACTGAAAGAAAGTCTGTGTCCCTGAAAAATCATATGCTAAAACTCCGATCACCAGCGTGGCTATATTTGGAGTAATTGATATTAGATGAGGTGATAAATGTGGGACCCTGATGAAATGGGATTGGTATCTTTGTAAGAAGAGACACCAGAGAGCTCACTCTCAATCTCTCTCTCTCTCTCTGCCGCCATGCACATAAAGAAGAGGCCATGTGAGCACACAGCGAGATGGCAGTTATGTATAAGTCAAGAGAAGAGGCCTGAGAATGAGATCCACTTGCCGGATCACCTTGGTCTTGGACTTCCAGGCTCTAGAAATGTGAGCATTAAATGGTTTAAGTCACTCAGCCTATAGTATTTTGCTATGGCCACACAATCAGACTAAGATGCCAGATGAAATACAGGAAGAATAATTTAATTGCTATATAAGCAAACTTTCTATATCAGTATCATAAGGGGGAATTGACTGTTTCAAGGAAAACTCTTGAGTTCACTGTTATAAGAGGTCAACAAAAAGCCAAAGAATTCCTGGAGTCTGTTTTTGGTATGGATGGGAATCTGGCACCAACCATATCATTGGATTAAATGGTAGAGTTCAATTCCAAATTGGATAAAATTCTCTAATTCTGTGGATTGAATTGGCAGGTTATTTTTTAAGTTTCTTTATTTATTTTTGAGAGATAGAGCACAAGCGGTGAAGGGACAGAGAGAGAGAGAGAGAGAGGAAGACAGAGAATTCCAAACAGGTTCCACGCTCAGTGTGAAGCTGGTTGTGGGGTTCAATTTCTCAACAGGGAGATTATGACTTGAGCCAGTATTAAGATACCAAATGCTTAACCGACTGAGCCATCCAGGTGTCCTTGAATTGGCAATGTTGTCCAGGGGATATATTTATGGGACAAGTGTAGTCACTGTGATTGTGTAGTTTTAAAATGTAAGAAGGACAAAAGAAACTGCAAAGGAGATTCAGGAAAAGCAATGAGTTCCAATGTTGGTGGAAGAGATGGTTTAGAAAGACAGTAAGAAGTAACACTGAAATATGAAAAAACAAAACAAAAACAGAACTATAAGATATTTTGTGATAGACGCAGGATTGTCTGAATTTCTATGATTTTGCTAATTAACAATTGACCACAATAATGATTGGGGGAGACAAAAATTACTATTACTTTTATTTTGCTATTTCATATAAACCTACATTTTTTTCTGTTTCTTTTCACTTTTTTTTTTATAAAAGGTGAGGGTTCCATGTATCTATTTAAAGGAACCCTTTGAGAAAGTGATCAAGTCCCATGGGTACAAGCAGATTATAAGATGCTTATCTCAAACTAGAAATGGTTTTTAAATATTTTTAATAATCATTGAACTAGAAGAGATTCACTTAAAAATATTTGGTCACTTTTAAAGCCTGACTCTATAAGTAATAGCCTTAGACATGCCCAAGCTGTAATACATTTTATCTATGTTTTCCAAATCCACTAGAAATTTAACAATTTTTTCTCTTCCATCCAAACTCTCTTTTTATGTACTTACTCCTTGGAATCATTATCTTTATGCTGAATTAGTATTTGTCTCAGGAACACTCTCAATATAGGAAGAAAAATAGCCTAGAGAATTTTACTACCCTATGGATTAAACTAACAGTCCAAGAATCTTTGTAAGTAAGCAAAATTCACATTCAGACAAAATTTACATATTTATTAGCCTTTGTATAAGCAAATACCTTTAAGTCTCAAGTTCTTATGCACAAGTTGCCAGTTACTTAAAATTCTTTGCAGCTGTTATGTGACAACTAAGAAATAAAATATTTGACCTTTTGTTTAGAAAGCTGTGAATAAGAATATAGCATAACAAGACATTTTTCAGCTGAGATGTTCAACAGGCAAAATTTGGCTCAAACGAATGTTTGGCAAAGGTTTTTACATTCTGTCTTTACATTGGCAAAGGCAGATTTCAGAGAACTGGTTTCTACAGATCTATATGCCAAGCAAGCCCTTAGCAAGTGAGTGTGAAATCTGGTGTAGAAAACTATCAAGTGTACTTCTCCGTTTAAGAGAATAAAGCATTTGTTTACTACTACATCTGTCTAGAACAAAGCTAATTGGATTTTTAAAGTTTTGGGCTTTTTCCTCTGATATTCTTATGATCAGATTTATCAGGATGGTTTCAATCGCCATCTGCAATTTTGGTTTGTGATTTTACATTCCTTTAATGCAGCTTTCACCTGCTGCCATGGAAGTCTTTCAAAAGCACAAGTGTAATTGTTTTATTGCCAATTTCAAACAATTCAGTATCACCATGGGAAAAAGCCTACAGTCTTTAGCCCATGGTTTAACTGTGTGTGTGTGCGTGTGTGTGTGTGTGTGTGTGTGTGTATGTGTGCGTGTACAACCTGGCTCATGTCTATCTCTTTATTCTCTTTAATATCTGCTTTTTACTCAGGCTAGCCTACTTATGGTTCTTAGAAAGTACCACATTGTTTCTTATTATTTTTTGCTCAGGCAGCATCACTCTCGCTCCTAAATGCCTTTCCTTTCTCAACATGAATAATCCTAAAACATGGGCTAGTATGTTTTATTTCCTTTCAAATTTCATTTCAAAGGCCCATTTATTTATTTCAGGTATGTTGAACACCTTCCTTCTGCAAGATAAAATTATTCAAACTGACACCTGTGACCCTGCTGAACTTTGGAAGGTTTTCTGTCAATATACCTCTAGCATTTTATTACATTGGTTTTCATTGTCTAGGTCCCACTTCTAAGCCAGTGACTCTCAAGAGTTGAGGGTTATAGAAGAATATTTATGTTAATGGGAGGTGAGGGATATGGGGGAAGGGTGTCAAACTCAGAGGTTTAATTTTCTTTACTGATACATGTGCCCCTTGTGTGAAATCAATGTGAGCCAAGGGCAGGGTTTTTTTTTTTGTTTTTTTTTTTTGTCTCTTTATAACCAGTACTCAGCAAAATACCTAGAAATTATAAGCTGCATAAAAATAATTTCTGCACAAATGAATGGATGCTTTCTCATGAGAAGCTTCCAAAAACATCCCGCGTGTGTGCAAACATTTTATTTCTCTCTCCTTTCCTTTTCCTTAAATTTTAAGTTGTGAGATGGAAAGTAATCTTTACATTAATTTGCATAAACATGGAGGAAAGGCTTGTGTGTAATTATAACTGCAATTATACAATTATACATTATTTTATATGGGTGCATGTTTATGTAACGTATATTCATAGACTTGGTAGAGTCTGAACTCTCAAAGGGTGGAGTAATGCCTATTTTGATTATCTTCGTATCTTCCATTTTTTCATCTGAACATCAAATGGGTGCTCAACAAATACCTGCTGATTAAATGAATGCATTTGCTGATATGGATGAGAAAGAAATAATGTTTTAAAAGCTGCCTCTATTTCCATCAGTTGCTCTAGGAATGGACATAACATCCATCCTTGGAAAGATAGCTTCTATTATTAAATCAAGGAAAGAAATCACTCACACATGCATAAACATAAACACATACACACATATACACAATCACATGTTCATTTCCGGTATACAGAGGTAAAGCCCAGGATCTAGGTTTTATGATCTAGATAGAAGAGATAAATTTCTCCGCATTTTAAAGTAAAATGTGTTTTTACCAAGACTGTGAGTTCAAGGGAATTTTGCTCACCTTTATATAGCCCTGACCATAATTTTTGGCATTTCATGCTTGTTCTATAAATTTCTGTTATATTGAACTAAATGCATTGTCTTGAACTGATTTAGGGTCCAACAAACAACAACATCACCTTGTATATTTCTAAGTTTATATTTGTACAGTTTTTTAAATTGTTTTAAATGTTTATTTATTTTCGAGAGACAGAGAAAGATAGAGAGGGGGAGGCACAGAGAAAGAGAGGGAGACACAGAATCCAAAGCAGGCTCCAGGCTCTGAGCTGTCAGCACAGAGCCCAAATTGGGGCTCGAATTCACAAGCTGTGAGATCTGACCTAAGCTGAAGGCAGACGCTTAAGCCACTGAGCCACCCAGGCACCCCTGCATTATCACACAATTAAAAAAAAAAACACGACATAAAGCCTTTTTGTTATATCAAACCATAAGGGCTTACACACTAGCAAAAGTATTAAAACCAAAAGATTATTTTTATATCCGG
This sequence comes from Herpailurus yagouaroundi, assembly GCF_014898765.1. Classification (NCBI taxonomy): domain Eukaryota; kingdom Metazoa; phylum Chordata; class Mammalia; order Carnivora; family Felidae; genus Herpailurus; species Herpailurus yagouaroundi. Next base: position 145,834,126 of record NW_024412376.1, on the reverse strand, counting down.
ATTGAAATTATTTGGAAAGCCACATAACCTCAGCTTCCTGTCAATTACTATGTGCCAAAACATGGTCCTAAAAATAGTTTATAAACATCATCACATTTTATCTTAGAAGTCAATGTTATTCCCATTTTACAGGTAAGGAAATTGAGGCTCATGAAGGGTAAGAGTCTATCTCAAGATGGAACCTCTAGGAGATTTGCCCAATTCAATACCATACCGCCTTTCTTCTAGGTTGGTAATACCTTGCAGTGCTAGGTTGAAAATAAACACCCAAATTTAGTGTCTGGACACTGGTGAAGATCCTCTCTCCTCTGCTATTGAAACTACGTGTTGCTTGTTCTAATTCAAAAGCAAGGGGGAAAATGGATTTTAAACGATTTATGTATATTTAATACTTTATGTTTGACTCAATATTTGGATTCTGAATAATAACAAAAGCATAATTGTGCCTTATATGTATTTTACATTTCTATAGGATAATTGCTTCTTCATCATAAAATATGAAGACGTTTCAGAAATTTTGATCACTATTCTTTCTCCAATTAGTCATGCCCCAACAGATGTTTTCAAAATGATAAAACTGGCTTCATCAACCTCATTAACATTAGTATTTGAGAAATTACTGCCTTTAATATATCTAAGGCTAAAGCACAGCTAATTGCTGTATTATACAAAATTGCTAGGCCCTCCAAAATCCTACCAGCTTTAGAAAAATAGCAGTATGCTTAGAACTCTGTCCAAGAATTTTTAAGGCAATATTTGGTCCTATTTTTTTCTGCAATATTAATGTGAAGTACATGATTTTTCCCCTCAAATAAGTAACTTCATTCTTCTTTTTAAATTTATTTATTTATTTTTGAGAGAGAAAGAGGGAGAGAGAGAGAGAGAGAAAGAGAATGAGCTGGGGAGAGGCAGAGAGAGAGGGAGAGAGAGAATCCCAAGCAGGCTTCATGCTGTCAGCGCAAAGCCCAACACAGGGATCTATCTCAGGAATCGTGATATCATGACCTGAGCCAAAATGGGGAGTCAGGCACTTAAATGACTGAGCCACCCTGGCGCCCCAAAAGTCATTTCATTCCTAAGTTATCTCTCTTTCTTTCCCTTTCTCTCCCTTTCTCACTTCATATGGAATTTAGTTATTGGTGAATAAATGCATATGATAGTTTATGTCTTATCTATTTATACACCTTAATCTTAAAAGTCACAGAATAACGCTTAGCAAATTTAGCTTAGCTGGTTGAAATTACAACCCTGTGTTATGTCTTAATGAATGATAACATTAATTCTAGAAAGAGCTTAACTACTTATTAATGTTAAGAGCTTTAGTTTTCTTTTAATGAACACAACCTTTTAAGCAAGGTAATGTTGTCTGCTAAACAATTTATAATGTCTAACTGGACAGTGTGCCTAATCAATAATATCATATGTGACTATGTCAACTCCATCTGTTGTTGTCTTTCATAGATTCATTCATTCACTCTAGGCATACCATGGAACAGTCATCCAGCTACTGTTTCTAGGTTTGAGAGTTACGGCAAAGAGGGAAACAGATGAAGGCTCTGCCTTGGAGTTTCCGTGGTCTTCTTTGATAGTAACACGAACAGGAGCAACCCTCATCTTATCACTTGCTTCCATCATTTCATCCTTATGCCACAGATGTTTTTCTCACTCAAGTAAAACCGACCTCAGCAGGCATTCTTGTTATTTCAATCATCTTAAATTGCAGGATAGCTTACCAAGGAAGTTTTAACATGGCTCAAACCAAAGTGAATGAGCCGCCAAAGAGCAAATTTGCATCTCCGAGGACCACATGTACACATAGAAGTGTGAAGGGCATGCATCTCATGTATCTATAAGTATCTTCTGTCAGATGAAATATTTTGAACTAGAATTGCTCTGGTAGTTAAGTATTGAGTCAATAGCTTTTGAAACAGGATCATACAACAGAAGGCTTTTTCACGGTCTGTTCTCAAGCAATCAAATGTATCAGCAGATAGATTAGCCAGAAACTTCTGTTACACACTGAATAAAGTGCAACTAATTTAAACATCTCCACATGTGTCATCTGTTTGTTTGCTTTGTTTGCAGCAATTATCTAACTCAAAGAGAAGGAGGATCTGGCCTGAATTATCCTGATGATTAAATCAGTTATATTGTTAAGCCTTATATCTGGATAAATGGTTCTTAAGTGGGGCTGGTTTGCTTCCAGGGGAGATGAGGCAACATCTGTAGACATTGTGGGACTGCCACAACTGGGGGGATGCTAGTGGCATCTAGTGGGTAGAGACCAGGAATACCGCTCCATATTCGACAACATAGTATAGTCCCCCACTTCCCAACGAAGAATTATCTGGCCAAAAACTTCGGTAGCTTTGAGGCTGAGATACCATGATCTAGATAGTGTGAAGGAAAAGTAAAAATTGACCTTTCTGACATAATGTCATTCATTTGTGGATAGAGTTGCCTGGTTTAGAAAATAAAAATATAGGATGCCAGTTAAATTTTCATTTCAAATAAATAACTTTTTTTTAGCATAAATTAATTGAAATTTAACTGCATATAGGGGCGCCTGTGTGGCTCAGTTGGTTAAACATCCGACTTCAGCTCAGGTCATGATCTCGCGGACTGTGAGTTTGAGCCCCGCGACGAGCTCTGTGCTGACAGCTCAGAGCCTGGAGCCTGTTTCGGATTCTGTGTCGCCCTCTCTCTCTGACCCTCCACCGTTCTTGCTCTGTCTCTCTCTGTCTCAAAAATAAATAAATGTTTAAAAACAATTTTAAAAAAATTAAAAAAAAAGAAATTTAACTGCATATCCCATATTTAATCTTACACCCTATTTGTGAAGCAGTCAATAATTACAGACAATAGCATTTGGATGCACTTGTGAAGCTCTTACCATTGTATTTGTCTATCAATGCTGCATTTAACACATCTCAGTCATATACATGCTTCACCTAGACATAATGCAACCTGAGGTACAATTTTGGCTCAGAAAATAATTGTGGACAAAGATGGCCATTTGGAATTAGCAAAATTAGCAATAATTAATAAAAGCAGCAAATTTTTCATGACGAAGAAGCATCTCTCAAATATTCAGATAACTTTCATTGGAAATAAGCAGTAGTTCCATGAATTATGATGAATTCCATTACAGTAGAGTTTATGACAGTTTGTGATCTACATAATTTTGCTAAATTTGTATGATCGTGATGAGTGATACCACAATGGAATACCCCTCTTTCAATAGTTATTATATAAAAATGAGATAGATGATCAGTATTAGTTGGAACCTCCAGACCACATCAGAATCCTAGAGGAGCTATTTCCAGCACTTGCTCTGTGAAACAAATAGTCATGATTTCCTGGTTCTTGGGATTTACATGCTGCTGTTCTGAGATACCCTTTACCTCTTTTATGACTGGAACAGAATTTCTTGGGTTTTGGAGACTGTTGGATCCAGATGGCTCTAAGCTAAGTTCCTCTTGGAAGACTACCTTGAAGAGATCTGGCCCAATTTCAGTGATTCATCCTGGAGGCATTCAACCATGGTGTGAAGTCTGGTCCCTTTTCCTCTGTGGGACAGTGAGGAGCGGCTTTGCAGCTCTAAGACCCTGGAGAATCAGCAAAATTCTCCCTCACAATGGCACTGCGGTCCAACCTCCCTCTGCTGATTCTGACTTCCTTTCCTTTGCAGCTTCTCGCAGAGCTGATCCCAGGAGATTTCTCAATATAAACCTCCTGCTTGAAAATTCCCATCTTGGGATATGTTTCCCCTGGTGGCCAAATTAGGGATCAGATGTGTTGTTTCTCTGTTGTCGAAGGCCCTGACTGGTAAAATGTGGAACTTTGTATACTTTTCACTGTAAATTTTTTAGTAAAATGTGTTCTGTGTGCATACAGACACAGATGCACACACACACACACACACACACACACACACACACACACACATGCATTTTTGTTCGCATGTCACAGAGACACTTCTCTGTTTTTATTGAGTGTAGAAAAGAGGTTTGAGCAGGTCTTTGTCCTCTCTGTGTAACAGGCAATTGAGGAGTTTAACCTTCATTTGATTTCCCAGTGAACTAAAGCCTTCTTATTGTGCGTTAACCACATGCTTCATGTACTTTACCAGGCGCTCTGTGAGATCCAAAGTATGGATGGCCCAAATAATAATTGAAAGAAAAAACAAACCTTTTCATTGTATTATTAATTTTATTTATGATAATATATTTACGATGTATTATGGTTAACAGCTGCTTTCCAATGCTTTTTCTCCTTGTGCTCTCATAAAATCATGGGAGCTGGCGAGTGTTACCCTTCTCCTTTACAGAAGAGTAAAATGAGACTTGGTAAGACTGATTATGTGGCCGAAGATTACCCAGGTGACAAGTCCTGGAACCAGGTGGCTCTGGACTTCTGGTCTTTCCACTGTAAACCCAGCACAGAACAGGCTACTGTAGAATTGAATCTTCTGCTAGGCTGGGGACTTTAGAGCTGAATCTGTTACTGAAGTGTGGAATGTTTTTATTTAGGGAGTGGCAAGGATGAGATACCTGGTGTTTGAAAAGGGAAAATAAGGGCAGCTTTGAAAAGGCTTAATTACATGGCCAATCTTAGCATATAGAATGTTATAGGGCTATACCATCTGACAGGCAATATCTCAGCTTACGAGTCAAGACTGTGAGAAACGTGAAGCACAGAATATGACATAACTACAGATGATCTACGGGCCTCGTACCTGATAGGACTCCATAAGTATCTGTAGAAATAATTAGTGAATAAATCTATAGTAGGTGCACAGATGTAGCCTGATCTGGCCATCTGGCGAGGTCCTGTGTCCTTCAGTGTCTAAAAGAGTGAGTCTTATGGATGCCCATATTATTACACAATGAGGTGTCTCTTTGGCATCAATGACTTGAGTCTGCTGGTAATGGGTCCACCCTTGAGTCTCAAAGGTACAGGGGTTATGCTGCAATGAGTTGTGTGCAAGGAAGTGACATTGGCACTGGATTTATAACATTAGGGGCAGTTTTGGGCAAGGCACTCAGTGCCCATGTGTCCAACATCCTGCCCAGAGCATAGACCTTCTGGCTGCTGGGATAGAGCCACTCCCATACACACAGATTTGTCTTGCCATCACTTCCGTGTCACAGAATTCCTTCCTCACAAAATTCTAAGTATTAGCAAACTCACAGATTTCTTCTTTTGATTTACTCAGATTTAACTATAAGATCCTTGAAGACAAGGAGAATATTTAAGTGTGCTGTCGCTTTCATATACTAGTTACTTAATAAATCTCTTTAAAAAAGTCTAATGTGAGGTGCCTTGGTGGCTCGGTCGGTTGAGCATGTGATTCTTGGTTTTGGCTCAGGTCGTGGACTTACCTTTCATGGGTTCAAGCCCCGTGATGAGCACATCAGTCTCCGTGCTCACAGTGTGGGACCTGCTTGGGATTCTCTCCTTTTCTCTCTGTCCATCTCCCACTTGTGCTCGCTCTCTCTCTCTCGGTCTCTCTCTCAAAACAAATAAATAAATTTAAAAAATAAATTAAAAAGGCCTACTGAAACAGAACTAGGTCTTGAATAATTGAAAGAACGCAGACAGTAGGGACCAGTGGAGTAAGTGTCTGTGATGACCAAATGCACAGTGGGTTTGACCTGTACTGAACATGGCATAGGAAATAATCTGATTGGAAATCATGTAAATGGTAAAGACTTGAGGGAGGCAAAAATTAATTAGGGAACATGTGACCATATTATACAGGGTTTTGATCATCAGAAAGAGGGTCCAGTGTAGTTGGACAAGAGCTCCAGATTAGTTACTGGGCAGAGCAACCATATTAATCAGGAAACATGTGACTATGAAAGGGAGCCTTAGGAAAAGCAATCATTGGTTTTAAGTAAAATAAGACGAGTCAAGAAATATCAGCACAGAGCACCCAAATACTGTGGGAGCCATTTACTATTAATGAAAAGTGCATATTATAGCATGCAAAAGGCAGAAAATGCCTTAAGTTCCAAATTTCACATCACCCTTCTAAAAAGCTACAATTCAGTTCTATGAGATTGGCTACAGTTTTATAAAGTATATGAAATCTTCAAAAAATAGAACATACCTCTGACTAATAAATCTTCAAAGATAAATCAGAAGAAGACCTGGCACATAGTTAAGCAAGGTCCTGAAATGCTTCCAAGTTCCTTAAATTGTCAAGTATTCAGCCACCCAATAATTTCTGATTTATGCTCAATTTTTCAAAAGCATGTATTTTTGCCTCATGGTTAAGAAAAGATAAATGACTATGTATTTTACAATGATGTCTATTAAAATTAGGCTTCCAATGATGTCAGATAAAAGTCTCCTTTCACTTCTAGCAGAAAAAGGCAGATCTGAGATAAAGAGTTCATATGATTTATGTTTCAAGGCAATCACATAGCTGTGTATTTTGGTTGGCATAATATTTTGTTGACAATTGTTAACAATTTATACCATATCTATATAATTTAAATTTTTCTCTTGAAATGGGCACTCATGGTATTTTATGTGTCTTCTCCCACATGCATGTGTCTATAACTAGTGATCAAAACACTTCTCTTTCCCACTCAAGTGGGAAACCAGCCCTGACAGTGCTTAGCTTCCGACTAGCTTCTGAGATCACATGAGATTGCACACGTTCAGAGTAGTATAGTTGTAAATGATGAGCAGAGTAATATATAGAACTATATTATACACCTGAAACTAATATGACACTGTATATTAATTACACTGGAATTTAAAAAAATCCTCTCAAGGCTTATACTATGCTCTTTACTCAACACGCCTTCTGCAATTCAATGGATAGATGATGTGGTGGTGAATTATCTGAGTATAATCTCAAATCTCTGAAGTTTTCCCTTGAGTGAAGCCATTGAACAATTCCCTGCACATCCTGTGTCCTTTATCTTCCTGTCTACATTTATATCATTTCAATGTCATTGTCAAATACTACCTGACCCACGACACTCCCCACATCACTTTCATCAGACTAAATTTCTCATTTATATCTCCTCACTCCTATAGCACTTCGTGTGAACATTTATTGTACTATTTGTACAAACTTGCTTTATATTATCAGAAATTTATAAATAATTACTTCATCTATTAACTTATGAGTCTCTGTGATATTAGAGAAGTGGAGATGGCAGATTGATTTTTAATTTATCACAGTGTCTTAGACATCCAAGTTGAACATCCTAAGCTATTGATAAATATTTACTGAATTAAATAAAATGTCTTAAAGTCAATTTCAAAAATTTTGTTTTGAAAAAAGTATTGATTTTCACAGAAGAAATCCTGTCATAGATATGATTTCAAGAAAAATTGCATATGGTGGACAGCAAGAGATCAAATTATAATTCCTGTCACTTGATTTGCACCCTTGGAAAAGTTTCTTTGGGCACACAAAACACTGACACTGGATCCTGCATATTTTTGTTAGTTTCCATCTTGAAAATATCTGATATTTAAAAGTGACTACCTGTGGATATTACTTTTGCCATTGAAAAAAATAAAAAAAAAATACAATATCTAATTTTCTTTTCTTCAGGTCAATGTGAGTACCGGCTAAGACAAAATGAGTGGAACCACAAGTATTATAACATTTGAAGTTATTGTTAGTACTGTTTTCCATTTTATGATCTACTGTGTTGGATTAATCCTCCTTGCCTTACACAAATTTTAAGAAGATTAGCATAACAATGGTCCCTGAGTGTTTTATAATCTGTAAATCGTGCTTATGTATATTACCCACACAGTAGACTTGGAAGGATGGCACCATCTACACACTCCTAAAAAAGTGTTATAAAACAAAAGTTTGATATCTTATCTGTGTGTGTGTATTTTGTTTTTCCTCCCTTTTGCCCTGAAAAGTTTATATGGTGGCTTCTTTTGAGTTGATTTTATTTGTTCTTCATAATACTTTATTATTATTATTATTTTTTTTAATTTTTGAGAGAGAGCGCATGAAAGAGAGTGGGGGAAGGGCAGAGTGAGAGGGGTACAGCAGATCCGAACCTGGCTCTAGGCCTCAGCAGTGAGCCCTATGGGGGCCGGGGGGAAGGAGGGGCTCTAACTCACAAACCAGGAGATCATGACCTGAGCCGAAGTCAGATGCTCAACCGATTGAGCCACCCAGGGCCCCTTTTTCATAGTCCTTAAATACGGTGCAACAAGTATGGAAATATATAATATGTAAATAGAAAATACTTATCACATAATTTCTATTCCAAACAAAAAGAAATGGAATAAATAGAATGACTCAACATAACAGCCGCCAGTCATCATCATCCCTTGGATATTATCATTGAGAAACAGGTACTGGACTACATCTATTGTGTTTGAGTAACTACAAGATCTCATAGGATGAAATAACGCCTCAATGCTGCTCTTGAATATCTTCAGAAAGCTGCACATTTGTGTAAGCATACCTTTCTAAAAATGTTAACGTTACTATTGTTCAAAATGGAAGAATAATTCCAAACCTTTAGGCTCATTGCATATATCATAGCATAAACTCGGTAAGGATTCTTCTGTTTTCCCATATGCCATTGCTAATGGTCTTTGAACAACTTTCAGAAAGACCAAATGATGCTCTTTATTGAGCAAAACTGATCACTCATTGCACAAAACCTTTCATTTCTGAAATAATTGATGCTTTTTCCCAACTTTGAAAATCAACTTTTTAAATTCTCATTGCCAGTCTCTATTTCTCCTTTTGACCATTATTTGAAACCATCCTAAAATAAATAAGAAATAAATAAATAAGATTAAATAATAATAATTGAAGATAATAATATAAAATAATAAGATGCTAAAACGTAAAACATAGTCCACACCACTCTCAGCCATGTCTAATTGACATTGACCCCTGAGGCAGCATGACCTAGTCCGATATCACCCTCCAGTGACCCATCTGAGGGCCCCGTGTCCAAGCATGATAGCAAAGAGCCCTGGCTCCAGCAAGCTCAGTGACATTCCCCAGCAGCCTTTGTCTCCAGCCACCAACATTCCCAGCTCAGCCTCAGCCTCACCCATCACCTGGTTTTCAGCTGCCATGCAACCTCTGGTGCATCTGTGCTACAGTTGTGTTTGCCTTGAAGTCATGCTTCAGTCTCCAATGGCACCCATGGTTTGATTGCCCCTTGCTGTATGATCACCCCCTGTGCCGCCCATCATCCAAACACCCAGGATCCATGTGGTGTCTGTGTCTCCTTTGCCCCCTCTGCCTATGCCCCCATTCTACTTGTGCCAAAAGCTTTTTTGCCCACTTGACCTTTGGCACTGGTCCCGGCTCCAGCCCCCAAGCCCACTGTGCATCCTAACATCTCATGGAAGGTGTGCCTGCCTCCGAGACACTGAAGACAAAAAGAGGCTCATGTCGCAAGAAGAGCTCGTCACGCAAAACAAGGTCTGGTGTTCTTCAAAGTCCAGGTGCCTAATATACCGGGTGAGAAAGAATGGAAACTGAGAAGGCAGGTGCTGGTGTTCACCCTCCTGCTCACAGATAAAGTCTCTGTCATCATTGAGAAGATTTATGAAACCAGTGAGGGAACCGAAGCTGCCCTAGGAGGGCATTTTCGCCAAGGATTCCAACATACTGGCTTACTCCAACATGGCCAATGGTGCAATCATCTCCTGGCTCTCAAGGAGAGAGGCAGGGGAAGGAAGTAGGTGAGAAAAAGCTGCTGTCAGGTCCCAGCCATGGCCGTTTTTCTTCTCTTGTTCCCTCCACACCCTGCCCCAGCCCCAGGAGACACCACCTGCACATTTATTTCCCTCTTACCAAGTTTGGAAATTCAAACGGTCCCGCAGAGTTTCCTCCCCACTCCCCAACCCTGTAAGGATAAGAAAGCAGGACATTCTAAGTACTCTGCTCCCCAGGGGTCTTGATTTGAAGGAATTAATTTCTTGGTAGCTTATTAGGAAATGTGAGCCCAGGGAATCTTGCAGGATTCTATCATTGTGCCAAGTGGCACCTGGCTGACAGAATATGGTTGTTATAGTCACTAAGCATTCTGTATCTTGCCATGGGCTATCTAATAAACCTCTTGAACCCTTCTTGGGAAAAAAAAAACATATCATTTCTCTAATTGACAAACGTCATGATTTCCTGTTACTTTTCAGCTTAATATAAAGCCTTACATTGGCAACCCATGGTCCATAACATTGATTTAATTTATCCGACCGAATTTGTTTCCTAGTGCACTTGTATATATCATCTATGTCATACAAAACTAGATCATTCGCTGTTTCCTGAACACCACTTGTGAGTCTATGGTCATAACAGTTCTCTTTCTAATTCATCATCACCACCCATCTGCATCTGTCAAAGCTGATCTCAAGTGCCATCCTCTCTAAAGATTGCTTTTGGACTTCCCTGAACTCTGGGCTGTCTCTCTTCCGAGATAGTCCCATAAATCTTTATTTTTATATTTCTCTCTGAATTTATCATAATCTAGGATTTTCAAACTGAACTTTAGGGAGCTGAGGGTTTCCTCAGAAGTGCTTCAGGCATTATGTTGGAGTTTCAGGCAGAGGAGTAAGTGAATATCGGTTTCAATTTTAAGACCCAAGCTTGAATCAAAGGCATAGGTTTGTTTTTAATATGGTGTTTTTCTGCATGACATTTATCTTTGTTATTTTTTTTAATGTTTATTTTTGAGAGAGAAAGACGCAGAGCATGAGCAGGGGAGGGGTAGAGAGAGAGGGAGACACAGAATCAGAAACGGCGTCCAGGCTCTGAGCTGTCAGCACAGAGCCCCACATGGGGCTCGAACTCACGAGATCAGGACCTGAGTCGAAGTCAGGCGCTTAACCGACTGAACCACCAGGCACCCCTGCACTGCATATATTTTGAAGGAAATATTTCTGTTTCTTAAAAATCAAAGCCCTCATTTGATTTATTTTGTGTACTCATTTAGGACGAATGCATTTATATCGTAAGCTTGTTAAGAGATGGAGTTCTATTGCATTCACTTTTGCTTCCTACTCCCTCCCCAGCATCAAACCCAACCCCCGGAGGAGTAAAATAATGGAATGCTATATATCCGGCTATTTTTCAGGGAGTATGACTACCAGCAACAGCATAATTCTTTTAAAAATTTTAAAAACAAATTTTTTAACGTTTATTTATTTTTGAGAGAAAGAGACAGAGCATGAGTGGGAGAGGGGCAGAGAGAGAGGGAGACACTGAATCTGAAGCAGGCTCCAGGCTCTGAGCTGTCAGCACAGAGCCGATGTGGGGCTTGAACCCATGAACCGTGAGATCATGACCTGAGCCAAAGTTGAACGCTCAACATACTGAGCCACCCAGGCACCTCAGAAACAGCGTATTTGTAAGTATGGATCAGATCCATCCAGGAGAGCCGAGTTGAATCAAAAGACCTTTGCTATTCATGGGGAGGGTGTGCAACATAGCCGTGGTTGCACATGGTCTCCAGAACCACTCTGTTTTCAAATCCTAGCCACTATCACTAGCTAAGTGATCATGGGAATTTTACATTATCTCTCTGGAAAACAGTAGGTGATGATAAAAGTACCGACTTCAAACATAGTTCAGGCAAAGAAGAGGCGAGTTAAAATAACCCAAGGCTCTTGAAACAGGGTCTTCTTTTCTACATGGTAGGAAGTGTACATATTAGTTATTATCATTTTAGTATTTATATTTATATACATATATTATATACCTCTATCATATATTTTGTATTTATTTATTAGTGTATATTTGTCATCTTTATCCTCCCGGCATCCGAGTCCCTTTTATATGTGTGAGGATCTCTCACTTGATAAGGACCAAAAGCTGACTCCTAATACAAGACAGCAAAAGGCTTTGTATTTACACATTCTGCTTGGGCAGGCGTATAACGTAAGCTCAGACAATCAGATGAGTCATTCAGTGCTTTGCAATGGGAGCTAATGATATAAACAGGGAAAATGGAGAATCTTTTTGGATATTGGTGCTGATGACAGAAGGCCTTGTGTATAATATCCAGAAGAACTGGTAATGGTGGGGCAGATTTTAGTAGCCAGGCATTGATAGCCTCAAATTTAGGAATTCATTTCAGGCTGGTTCCAGTAGCCTAGCTTTCATTTCTTCCTAATCTTTTTCAGAGCCCATTTTTCTAGTCATCCCAGTGATAATGGGAACCACCAAATGTGTACTTAATGGTATTTACATAACAACATTATTGACATAGAATTCACATATTATGCATTTCACTGCTTTAAAGTATATAATTCAGCATTTTTTAGTATATTCACAGAATGGTTCAATAACCACCACATCAGTTTTAGAATATTTTTCAGGGGCGCCTGAGTGGCTGAGTCGGTTAAACGTCCAATCTTGGCTCAGGTCATGATCTCACGGTTCGTGGGTTCGAGTCCCGCGTGGGGCTCTGCGCTGACAGCTCAGAGCCTGGAACCTGCTTCGGATTCTGTGTCTCCTTCTCTCTCTGCCCCTCCCCTGCTTGCACTCTCTCTCTCTCTCTCTCTCCCTCTTCTCTCTCTCTCTCTCTCTCTCAAAAATAAATAAATAAATAAACATTAAAAAAAATTAGAATATTTCTCATCCCCCCCAAAAGAAATCTTGTACTTAATAGCAGCTGCTCCCCATTCTTCCCCAGTCCTAACACCTGCAACCTTAGGCATCCACGAATCTGCTCTCTGTCTCTACAGACTTGTCTACCCTCGATATTTCATGTACATGCAATGCATGCTATTTTGTGACTTGCTTCTTTCATGTAGCATCATGATCTTAACGTTCATCCGTGTCATGGCACGTATTATTACTTCGTTCCTTTTTTGTTGCAAACTGACATGCTATTTGGAGAACACACACTTATTTTCTACTTCTCAGTTAATAGACATGTCGGCTCCCACTTTTGAGGGTTAGTTTTGAGAGCACTCTGAGATTGGTTCAGACTCCAGGACTGCCCTTCTCTACGGCTGGCCTACGGCTTGCACTCAGACAGCGAGCAAGTTCCCCGTCATGGCTCACCACCAAAACCTCTCCTGTTTTTGATGCCGCCTTTAGATTTGAATTTCTCATACTCTGTAGAGAATAAAGTCAGTTCCTTTGGAGAGAGAGTGAGAATTCTCCGTTCTTAGGGCCTCTTTCTTTTGCACGAGCAAAATCTCTGAGGTAGAACAGCGACAGTGGCCTACCTCTCTCAAAGTGAACGCTGCTGTACCGGTAGGTGCCCAGGGTGCGGTGGGGCGTGGGGGGTGGGGGGCAGCCTCTGGTATTCTCTGGTATTCAACTGCCACGACTACATGTTGGCTGGATATTCCCTGGCCCCAGGAGTCTAGGCCTCCTACGGCTGGCTTGGAACCGTCCTCGTAGGAACCCTAACCTCTCAGAGGCATTCGCTTGGAGTCCAGTTTTCTAGGACACAGAGATGAAGGGCCAGGGTGAATGTTGGTGCATGCCGCTTTCAAGTTGTCATCATCTCCCTTGATTAGGAATGAGGGGCAAAGAAAGCCTTCCTCTTAGCAACACGTGCCCAGACTGGTGTCTCCATCACTCTGAGCTGTGGTGAAGGCAGAGGGTGGGGAGAATGGGCTGTGCTCAACGACCAGAGACTCTTCTGAAATTTAGTTTCTTCTTGAATTACATGCCCTTAGGACCATTTCTAAAGATTTTATTGTCTTCCCCGTGATTTTCCCCACGGGTGATTATTTCACCAGGGGACCGTTTGCAGAGCTCCTCATGCAATTCTGAAGTCCTATCTCTCCGCGTCCTATCAATAAATAAATACCCCTTCTACTTATATAATCAAAATTGAGTTTCAATTTTTTTTATGTATGTATGTATGCATGGATGTATTTAATTACTTACTGTATCTCAGAACATAGCTAGTATGTTGCAACTCTGGGATCAGATATCCAGATAACCAGACCTGCTCCGGACCTGGCCTGTGTTTCTCACCCTCGAAAAAGGTGAACGTGAGACGTAAATGAAGGTACGGGATGTCATGAAATTTCACCCTGAGCCTGCAAAGTTGAAGCCCTTTGGAGCATTTTCTTCCAGTGACATAGTTCATACTTACATATATGGATATATTGAAAGAAATCCTCTCTCAGCCCTCCCTTGTACTCTGCGAGTGAAGGTATGTCATCTACACTTAGTGATATTGAAACTCTTTTTGACAAGGTCAGAATTCGAATGGGATTTTGTCTTCATTTTTACATTGATAGGTACCTGCCTGTAATTAAAATTATTTGAGTTAAGCTGCATTCAAAATTCTCTCATCCCTATGAATCCCTCAGCCCTTGATATGATGTCAAAATATCTCTTCTATGACATTAGTTAAAATTTGGATGATAAACAAAAGTAATAACATGAGTATTTGTTTATTCCCATAGTACAATGCTATTCCTTAAAATGCCAGGTTTTTTAAACATAATTTTTATTTATATTTATGTATTTATTTTGAGAGAGAGAGAGAGAGAGAGAGAGAGAGAGAGAGAATGATGGGGGGAGGGGCAGAGAGAGAGGGAGACACAGAATCTGAAGCAGGCTCCAGGCCCTGAGCTGTCAGCACAGAGCCAGCCGCGGGGCTTGAACTCACAAGCCGTGAGGTCATGACCTGAGCTGAAGTCAGACACTTAACCAACTGAGCCACCCAGGTGCTCTGCCAGGTTCTTCTAAAAAGGGCATTGAGGACAAGGCATTCGGGAAGTGTTTTCTCACTGAACGCAATTTAAAGTTAATTGTGAGAAGATTTTGAACCAGTCTGTATGTTGTGGTGAAATTATCTTGCTACATGAATCCACACTCATTCTGAACACAGGTTCTGGGTAGACCGTGGATGTAAAGCGCAAGGGCATCTATCAGTGTCCGTTGTAGCTTGACACAGCTAGCCCCTTGTCAGAGGTCTCTATCACCACCCATTCCTCATGGTTAGGTGACAGTGTGATAGAATGAAAATTCACCTGACCAAAGTCCCACATCTTAGATGTTGTATTCCAATTATTACTGTCCCTGTGCTTTTCCCACCAAGTGATAAGCTCTTTGTGTTCTTTGTGGGCAGAGACCCTGTTTTATTTGATGTCATGTTTTTAGTATGCATCGTAGGATATTTTTCCCAGATTTTTTTTTGTAGTAAGATAAAAATAACATAAAATCGACCATCTTTTTTTTTTTTTAAGCCATTGATTTTTTTTTTTTTTTTTTTTTTTGCTTTTTTTCATTTGAAAGAGAGACAGAGAGAGAGCATGAGTGGGGTAGAAGGGCAGAGGGAGAGAGAGAGAGAGAATCTCCAGCAGGTCTCATGGTCATCATGCACCCTGATGCAGGGCTCGATCCCATGACCCTGGGATCGTGACCTGGGCCCAGATCAAGAGGTGGATGTTCAACTGACTGAGGCACCCAGGCATCCCAAAATTTATTATCTTAACTACTTTTTTTTTTAATTTTTTTTCAAAGTTTATTTATTTTTGGGACAGAGAAAGACAGAGCATGAACGGGGGAGGGGCAGAGAGAGAGGGAGACACAGAATCGGAAACAGGCTCCAGGCTCTGAGCCGTCAGCCCGGAGCCTGACGGGGGGCTCGAACTCACGGAGCACGAGATCGTGACCTGGCTGAAGTCGGACGCTCAACCGACTGCGCCACCCAGGCGCCCCTCTTAACTACTTTTAAGGGTACAGTTTAGTGGTATTAAATACACTCATAATGCTATGTAAATGTCATCACCATCCATCCATGTAACTCTTGCATCTTGTAAAATTGAAGCCCTACACTCATTAGGAAATAATTCCTCATTCTTCCCTCTCCTTAGCTCCTGGTGACCACCATTATACTTTTGTCTCCATGATATTGGCTTCTCTAAATACTCACATAAGGACGGTTGTACAGTATTTGCCTCTTTGGTGCCTGGCTTATTTCACTCAGAACGCATCCATGTTGTGGCATGTGTCTGAATTCCCTTCCTTTTTAAGGCAGAATAACATTCCATTGCATGTATATGCCATGTTTCACTTATCCATTCATTTGTGGATGGATTTCTTCCAAATTTTAGCTGTCAGGAATAATGAATGTTACCATAAATATGCATGTACAAGTATCTCTTTGAGACCTTGCCTACAATTCTTTAGGGTATATGCCCGGAAGTGAAATTGTTGGATTCAATGGTCGTCCAATATATTTAATTTTTTGAGAAACCACCATACCATTTTCTGCAACAGCTGTCCCATTTTTGCATTCCCACCAACAGTGCGTAAGGGATCCAATTTCTCCACATCGCCAACAAAACTTGCTATTTTCTGTTTTTTGGTTCGTGTTTTTTATTTTGTTTTGTTTTCTTTTGACAGAAGCTGTCCCAATAGGTGTGAGGTGGCATCTCATCATAGTTTGGGTTTGTATCACTCTAATATTAATTGCAATGAGCATCTTTTTGTATGTTCATTGGCTATTTGTCAGTTTTCTTTGGAGAAATGTCTACTTGCACATCATAGGATCTCATATGTGTATAACCCTCTACAAGTGAATAAATGACTCCTTAAAATTCTACTCCTAATTTGCTGAATAGAGTGGTGGAAAATTTTCTTATGTCTGGTCTTTACATGCCAAGAGTGGAAGAAAAAGGTATGATTCAGTATAGAAGTCTAATATGTAACTCACGTGGCATTTCAGTGTGGTAAATATATCCTAACCCGCTCATTTTCTTTTTGTATACTTAATCTCTCTCTTACCTATGTAAAAAAGAACCGCTTTTTTTAATTATTTGATCACCATCTTGCGAAGTTACGCCCGATACAGACTGCTGATAAAGGAAAAACCCAACTTTAAATAAACTTTTCTAACTTTACCAAGCTTTTCCAGAAGGGAAGAGCCTGTGGATTTTTGCCATAACATTCTTCCATGACGCTGTGTTGATCTCAGAATGTCTTGTGCCACTAATCAACTCACAAAACAGCACTCTGTATGACTATATCTGCTTTGTACTCTTTTCACTATTATAACAAAGGCATTTCTACAAAAAAGTATATTCAGTTATTTACTAAATCCACGTATATTTGTTAAATTTTGTTTTATATTATCTTTTTACAGAAAGAAAATAAGGTTGTTCAACCACTGCTTATTTTCTCAATTTGTTTTTGCTCATATGTTACTGCCCAAAGAAGGTCTAAATATGCAGACTTTATTAATATTACAGGGCAGTTTTAAAGGAATTACTCTATTTGCTTAAAACATCCCGTTTAGATCATAAATTGTGCAATGTGCCATGAATTTTACACATTTAAATATCCAGCTAATTTTCATGGTGATTGTAGTCACGTAATGTTCTTCCCTTCCTGGTCTTTTTTCAAAGTGTGTTAATGTAGAAAGATGCTTTTGAAATAATTATCACACAGAACATGTTCCATTAGTAGGATCAAGGTGTTCTGCTTCTGTAATGGAATAATGAGTCTTTTCCCAATTTGTAGGGAAGGAAAACACCTAATGGAGACATTTTTTTTAACTTTATGTTTTTCCTCCAAATACGTTTGTCTTAGAACATTGACCCTTATTGTATATTATTGATCTTGTATGTGTGTAAGATGATATCTGGTTTGCCTCAAAATTGTGTATGTGGAATTTAAAGATGTCTTTTACCCAGTATCTCAGTATTCCAACGGCCTTCCACAAACAGCACTGTGACTTCCAGCTGCTAAACCAACTGAATAATTCTGAGAACCACTGGTCTAAGTACTTAAGGAAAACAAAGGAAAATTATAAAAATGGAAAAATGAAGTTAATATTCCTGAATAGCAAACCTTTTTGAGTGCTATAAAAGGTGCTAACCCATCTAGCGTATACACTAAATCACTCACTGAGTACCCTTAACAAATTTCCAGTAGGGATTTTTTTCTTTAGAAATCGCCAGCCAAACAGAATGGATATTAAAGCTTAGTCCCTCCTTGTTTGGATGAAAAGTCTCCTTAGGAAGAACCTTAATACATTTATAAAAATCTCATTTACCAAAAGTAATGGCAATTCACATACAGAAGCAAATTTTATTTGAATATTTACATTAGAAAAAGAGGCTTATTTTGATAGCCATAGTGCTGCACAGGAAGAGATGGTAATTTACTTTCAGTGTTGGGGATAAGGATTTGTTTCCAGGTTGTAGAATTAAAATTGAGAAAGAGAGAGAGAGAAGGGGAGAGAGAAGGGGGGAGGGAGAGAAGAAGGAAGGAAAGAAGAAAGGCAGGAAGGAAGGCAGGAAGAAAAGAAGGAAGGAAAGAAGGAAGGAAGGAAGGAAAAGAAAGTCAGGTATATAGAATTACATGGGATGGGAGTGCTAGAATATGAGTCATTATTATCCATATTGCACAATAATGTCTAAACAAACAATTTTTTTAAAGATTTTAAGCATTCTCCTTTTATTAGCTTGATTTTCACCCACTATTTAGAAGATTCTAAGGAAACAATGTCATTATTTGCATAATCAAGAAACAGAATATTCTTTTCTTTTCCACAAGTCACCATGTTTGACAAAGACATATACTTTCAAAAGTACAGACATCTGTAGAAATTTCCTTATAATAGGGAATGCCAATAATATTAAATATATTTCTGTATTTATTTGGCATCTAAAATGAAGGTTTCCTTTCGTATGTAGCATATTCATTTTTGAGAACTTTACTGTTACTATTTTACTATTAATGTCACAATTAATAATTAGTAATTTTTTCTATGTATCAATTCCACCTATTACTCTATCATATTTTAAAAAAAAAATAACTTGAGGTTAAATTGTTCACCTCTTATGAATAGTTGGTGTGTATATTTTCTTGGATTTTACCCGAGCATGGTCAGGGATAGCTACCTTTGCTTTCCATATGACACAATTTCTTTGTGAATGAGAGATTTACAAAATTCGTTACCCCAATAGGTAAAATGGGCCATTGTCATAGACTCTAGGTAAATATTAGAGGCGGCTACGGTGTTAAACAAGCTTTCACGCTCAGTGATCTTCCTCTTCACACCGTCCAGTCTTCCTTTCTCACAGCACGATGTGCATCTACGCAATGAAAGTCATGGCCGTCTTGCTAGATGTATTGCTTGGGGTCACGGAGCAGCAAGAGCGATCTGGAAGAGATTGAAATCTGCCTCAAGAAAAATGATGCTAGATTCCGAAGAAAAGCATCCATGAGGCTATTTCACAACTCAGTGTTTGAAGGACCGGAACTAGGCATTACCGCCATAGGTCTTTACTGGAAGGTTTTTTTGCCCTAAAATCCTAACAGGGATCTAATTTTTCTTCAGTTAAATGAGAAATATTATAAAGTGTTACATGTGTATCTAAAGCGCTCAAACAATATCCAGAGAGGTAACTAAACTTTGTATAATACTGAAAAAGCCGTGTCAGACTATCAGGTAAAAAAGAAAATTGCTTTGACATCTTGTTACTTGGTCTCCAAAATATTAATATGGTCAACGGGGGGTGCCTGGGTGGCTCAGTCGGTTAAACGTCCGACTTCAGCTCAGGTCATGATCCCACAGTCCATGAGTTCGAGCCCCACGTCAGGCTCTGTGCTGACAGCTTAGAGCCTGGAGCCTGCTTCGGATTCTGTGTCTCCCTCTCTCTCTGCACGTCCCCTGCTCATGCTCTCTCTCTGTCTCAAAATAAAATAATTAAAAAAAAAAGTAAAATATTAACGTCGTTATTAACAAATAGTTATTTTATAGGCAGACGCATGTTCTCCCTGACACTTTTCCCATCTGCTCTACTGACTTTTGTACAATTTTCTTCGATACTTTCTCAACTGTTTTGGCTTTTATTGTACTGTCAGACAAAATAAAGACTAAATAGATAGTCACACTGAAATCATGCTCAGGTGAGAACGATATGGGAGAGAAAGGATCATCTGGCATATTCTGACAGGATCTCAGAGCATGCAAACCACACTTTCCAACTGTTGGGAATCCATGGGTTTTTCAAGATTTCTGTAGGTAAGTATAACATTCTACTAATTAATACCTAAAATGTAACTCAAGAGCTTTCTCTCATATCATACAGTTTTTTTTTTTAATGTAGTTTGGGGGAAGCAAATATAAATACTTCCTATTTAAGCATTGTCTGAAAACATTGTGTGGGGAGATACGTACATCAGAGAAATATTAGAGTTAAAAAACCCAAAGATGCTTTATAGGGGAAATGTTAACCTATAGAGACTCTGCAGATGACTGTCCAAATTCATATTTGGGTAACAGAAAATTAGCTGAATCTTTTCAGCTTATGTACTGTAGACCCCTCATAAAATTCTGCGTTTTCTCTGCAATGTGGAGGGTATGAAGACATTTATTTTGTGACTGAAGCAGGCAAAGATACAATCTTAAAATATTTGTTCCAGATTTCAGAATTCCAAAATATTTTTTTTCTGAACAAATGCATTCATGTTGTAGTTGTTTGAATTTATTATCTATCCTTTACATCATTGATCAAAGAAGTAAGGGATACCACTGTTTCAAATTCTTGATCAATGCTATGACCACTTCACCCGTGTCGAGTTCACCAAGAGTAGAAACTTCTCTATTCTAGGTTTTTAGCTTTGTTGCATGATTAATCATCCTGCCATACCAACACAATAGCAGCTTAGTTTAATTAGCTATATGGCTTTACAGACAGCTGAATCAAGACCTTCATTTTTCTGCTTAGGATTTATGCCCTTCGAGAGGCAAGTTTTCTCGAGATAAAAATATTCCTGGCCATTGCAAGAAAAAGAGCATCTAGACAAATAGGAACAAAAAATATACATAAAGCATCTCATAATTTCTTTTAAAATCTTCAAATGCTGATCGAATGAACACAGGTATGTTAACCTTAATTGATTAAGACATTAACTGAATTGTCATTCAAGCAAAATTGTTAAACTTGGTTGGATTAGCTACTGCCATCATTTATATTTAGGGATATTTGAGAAAGGAAAGAAAACACAGGTAGGTCAACATGCGTTTGGAAATAGTTATCCATCTACTGAGTAACTTTATTGATGACCCATTATTGTATCATGTATGTAGCTACCAAAATAATACACAAATTATTCTCAATTCAGCAAGTTATTATATATATGAATGGTGACAAAATGACAACAGAAAAACAAACAAATGCTGATAGATATAACATACAGGTTATAGGTAACTACATATGTGCACATTATATACACACATATGTGATCTCTGTATGTTATGCTATGTATATGACCTATAAACGTAATGATTTTAAAACATTAGATTAAGCTTTTATATCAAAATTTCACAACCATTCAGTGCTTCTAAAACTTCTGATTTGAGGACGCCTTTGAAAACAATGGTGACAGTGATGGCCCCTGTTCTTCAGTTTGTTTACAGAGGTGACTTATTGATAAATCTTCAAGCTCACTATATCCAAAGCGCATCCATAGAAACTCCAGATTAATAACCTCCTGATTGAATTGCTTGGGAGACAAGCTGCAGAGTTTATGGTGTTTCAGTAATAGAGGTGCTGGAGATACCATCGTGCTTCTCAGAATTTGAGGGTTGTCACTCTCTTTCTCTGTAGTGTGGCCCAAAAGGATTTGATCTCGGTCTGTTCTGCCACCTTCGAGAAATCCAGGGTCAAATCAGTACTTCTCTTATGCAAACTCTAAACTGCATAAAATAAAACCTCCTCCTACATGTTCCAGTCAAGGTTTATAATGAATTCTTTTTTATTTTTCTTAACCAGAAATCCTTCCATTCTTTTGCATAAAATTGCTAACTGAGGTCATTCTGATTTTTCTTGGCTTGCCCAATTCATGTTATTTGCCTGGTTATTGTTTTTCTTGTACATTATAAAGAACATGTTCAAGTCAATTTGTACTCGTAGATAACTTGTAAATCAGGATATGGGCAGTTTTTTTTTTTTTTTTTTTTTAATGTTCTCTCTCTGTATCTGATCTTTGTCTTGCTCTAAACCACATTGTTTTATCCTTCCAACGTATTCACTTTCCCCTTGCTGGTTATTTGCATGGATTTAAAAGCATTTCAGCCTCTTGCCAAATCTCTTTTTATCTTAGTTTCTCTCAACCTTAATCTATTTTCCTGTACTAAGTCTGTAATTCTGCTTCCACATTCTTTTATTCCCCATGAACTTATCTCTAATCACAGGCATTTTTTTTCCTGCAGAAAACTTGAAATAGCCCGTGTTACTATTCATTCTGCGTGCCTCTCACAGATTCAGTAGATCAGCATTGATATTAGCATTCTGAGCCACACAGACCCATTTTCCCAGCCAGCAATTCTTCCTACAGGTGTCTCAGCCGAAGAGAGAGTGTCTGTACAAAAGTTTGTCACTGTTAATACGTTATTCTTTTAGTCATTTGCGGAAGATATCATTTGCCGAGAGAACAAATTGGACTAGATTGCAAGAATTTGCTACTCTTTCTACCTGAATCACTTGATTCTAGGTTTTGTGGTTTTGAGAAATACATAAACCAACAATTCTGAACACATCAAGTACATATTGGTCTGACTCTGGCTTTGTTTCTTCATTCTGATTCGACTGGCTGCAGATTTACCCTCCTGACAGAATTCTCATAGTAGCAACATGTACAATACCTTTTTTTTTTTTTCTCTAGAACTTTGAGTTTCACCTCATTGTCTAACCTTGCTCATTTTTGTTAAGGAGCAGAGTGCTGATAACAAAACCCAGCTTGTTAAAATTAGGACCGTATATCCCAATGGCAGTGTTTCTAATAGATAATTCCTGCTCTTGCATTTGCCAGAACCCTGCTGTAAGACCTGTGGCAAGATACTGAAGCATCGCATTGACCTTCTAGATGCTACTGCTGTGTTACATAAGCGTGCCTCGCCTCTTTGCCCAGCCACCTGTGAGTGCACGTATGATCTGTTTATGTGGACCCCTCACACTTCATTCAGCTGTTTCTCCAGAGCCGATGCAGTTACAAGGTAGGAAGATACATTCCAAGCACTGGCATACTGAATTTAAAAGACCTTTGACTGTAGGGGCGCCTGTGTGGCTCAGTTGGCTAAGCGACCAACTTTGACTCAGGTCATGATCTCAGGGGTTTATGAGTTCAAGCCCTGCATCAGGCTCTGTGCTGACAGCTCAGAGCCTGGAGCCTGTTCAGATTCTGTGTCTCCCCCTCTGCCCCTCCCCGGATTGCTCTTTCTCTCTCTCTGTCTCTCTCCAAAATAAACATTAAACAGTTTAAAAAAATTTAAAGATCCTTGACTGTAAATATGGCCATTTGGAAACTAGCGATGTCTCCATTTTTTCTATCTATCTTGTTGATATGTGTGACACTCATGCTTTCCTTAGTCAATTATCTCCCCTCTGCTTATCCTCCCTGTTGGCTCTAGCATCTCAGTTGCTTTCTATTTCATTTTTCTTCTCATGTGACTTAGGCTTTAGTGAATCATTCACTCATTCATTCATTCATTCATTCAGTAAAAGTTTAACAAACCCAGTGCCTGAATGGTTCATAGCATTGGGGATGCAAAGGTAAATAAAACAGACACTCTCACTGATGGAACAGACTATCAAAAGTAAATAGATAAGAATTATCATAAATTTATTATCGCAACAGGTGTCAAGAAGGAAATAAAACGGCATGATGTGATAGAACATAGAGAATGATGAGAGTGTGGAAGGGAGCCAACTTACAGTGTATGGTCAGGACCAATCTCCCTATAGAATTCTTTAAACCAAAACCTCGATGAAGTCAGGAGGTGAGCTATTCTAATATACAGGAGATCAGCGTTCCAGGAAAGGAAAGAGAAAGCAAAAGCCCTGTGGTAGGAAAGAGGTGAGTTGTTCGAAGAACAAAAAATCTGTGTGACAAAGCAGAGTGACTACATAGAAACATGGGTCCACAATGACTCTGCAAATGTTATAAAGATGAAAGATGTTGTAAAGACCTTGTGAGATGTAAATGCATATTGTATTTTATTTTTGATGATATTAGGAATCAAAAGAGAATTTTACACAGGAAGTTCGGTTGGCTGCTTATGTTTACAATGAGTATAGCCAATGACATAGTCCAAGGGAGAAATGATGATGTCTTGGACCTGAGTAGTATTAATGACATTAACAGAAATAGACATATTTGGGTATACTGGTAGGCTTAGCTGACCTATCATCCTGTGGTTCTGTGGCATTTGCCATTCATATCTCAATATTACTTTGTAACTTTTACATCTCCAAAAAATATCCAAAGGTTTTATTTTATATTCAGAATGATCCCACTAAGATGTTCAAGTTGCCTTCAGGGGCTAGTTTTGACTGGGCGGAATATGATTATTTAGGAAAGGAGAACAACAGCCACAAACAGCTACCATTAGCAATGAGCGAACCAAATAATAGGACAATGGGAGATGTGGTTGTTGGAAAGAATCATTGGAGTTAGCAATACAAAGACCAACATTATAAAGAAGGAAGTAAACACTGTGTAATGATGGATGACCTTGAAAATAACTACACAATATTTGACTTTGATATAAAAGATGCTATTGGGGAAATGCATTTTAAATATTACTTCCTTAAACCAAAATAAGAAGACCCCCCAGAATGTAAAACCCATTCCCTCTTGGCTCTTTGTTGCTTATAGCATATACTATGTAAAACTTCCGCAATCTACCTTGTTCGCCTTTATTGGTTGTTATTCTGAACGCATGGCTTATGCTTTTCTCACACTTGATTTTTAAACTATTCTTTTAATATATATTTTTTAATAAAAGTACTTATCTTTGCGATCGTCCCTACTTGGAATGTTTTCCTCTTGTTTAGCCAATTCTAAAATTACTATGTCAAGTACCTCTCCAAATATAACCTTTATGAAAACTACTTTATGAAAATTCCTCTGTAATCCCATCGCACTTACTATACATGTGTAGTTTAGCAGAGTCTAATCTTTATATAGATAAGTTTATATCTCTGTCTCTTCCACTGTTAGAGGCTGCTGCTTGAAACCATTGCTTTTTCTCCTTTACACACTGACTCTACAGAGCAGGAGACTACCATTAAATATGTGGGGAATTGAATAAAATCCCACTTCGCATAACCATAATCTAACCACAAACCACAACAACTGAATTGATGTACAATTTGGACTGAAAACAGGAACGATTGTGTTATGGTCTTCCTAGGGTGACCCATCTTGATGGGCTAGATGTGTAATTCCACAGGGGCTACAGTTATGTTCTCATGACACGCTTACTTACATGTTCTTGGTCTCACAAAATAGTGCATCATGTGCCTTAGAAATTTTATCATCATGGAGGCCAAGCCTTAGTAGATACTTTGCTAGTTGTTCCCCTGCATTATCTCAGTGAACCCCACAACATTGGTCTTGGTAGATAATTGCTAATTCCATTTTGGGGAGAGGAAAATAAAAAAAAGGTGAAAGGAGTTAAGCAAATTTCCTTAGGTCTTACAGCAGGAAAATGTAATTCCAGATCGGTTGGACCCCACAGTACTTGCCCTTTCCTTTGCAATTACATGGAGACATGTACATGACATGTACGTGTTAGTGACATAGAGAAGTACAACAGCATCTGGAAAAGGGTAGGCATGCCCATTAAGTCTCTGTTGCCTGTGCTAAGAGACAGAGAGACAGGCCTGCACGTTCTATTTACCTATAAACCTGCGCTTTTTGGTAGGTGTTAAGGTTTGCTGTTGGCCAACCACTAAGGGGCGGTGATACACAACAATCCACTCATGGGCAGTGAGTCATGGAAGCTGCAGGTTCATTGCAAGGAAAATAATTGAATCCTCGGTTTTATTTCTCAGTCGAGAACTGGAGCAGAAACAAAGCAAAACGCTTTGTCTCCCTCCAGGATCTAGTTATACCTTTTACTAAGACAAACACATCACATTCAATTCTTCTCTCCCACTGCTGATGAGAGAGAAATACATTCAAAGAACCATCCGGAGCAGCTAGATTACTCTCCCAGAAAAATAAGCGGTAGCTTTGTTTACAGAACTCTGTCTCATCTTTACCCACTGCCCTATGCTCCTAGAGGCAAGCGCGTTAACATCTAGCATGAAAAGAGAATCGTTTCATGGCTGACGTCTAAGATTCCAAACGGCTATAATGTCTGAATGCTCAGCCCCCAGCAATTAGTGTCCTGGTAGCTAATGTTCCCGGGCTCTATCAACTCCAGATACTTTGCATAATATCCTCAGATATTGCTTTTACGCTGGGCAAGCCTGGATGCAGGGAAATTGCTATTAGAAAGGTTGGGGGAAAATCCTTGCACTGGAGTTGACATGCCGTATTGATCTAGTTTAAAATCCATCTATTCCTGAGACAGATGGGGGAGCTCTGAGACTCTCCATCCAAAACTTGCAACAGCTTATTGCTGCTGCTGCTGCACATGCTGACAATAGCTACAGTCTGAAAAGCAGGGTTTACATGCCTGAAATAAATTGTTTTGATTAGAACCTTTAGGAGAGAAAGTCATAAGGTACAGTTTTATTGACTACTTGCCAAACAACACAGACCCATGCACTGGAAGCTTGTTTTGCTCGTGTAAGTCAAGCACCAACTAGGCTTTTATTTTCTAAGGAATTGGAGTATAATATATTATCATTTACTCTGAATTATTGCACACATGTCATATGAGGAAGTAGAATTAATTCTCGAGTATTGCTGACCTCTGTGTATGTGTCTGTTTGTTTATGACCTTGTTTCCTTGCAGCAGGTGTATCCTAATTTGGGGTAATGAAGGCTGCTTTGATTACTTGGTAATCCATAAGTGTTGTGGCCAACAAAGTGAGCTCAAAAAGCTGCCACGGGGCTCTAAAGAAACAAATTGTGAAGAGAATAATCATATAACTAGCTGTATTAATAATGCCTTCTCTCCTTTTCTGCCCTTCTTCCCTGAAGCATATTTTTTCTCCTGCAGAGAGCTTGCTTTTAAGCTGTTGCTGTTTTTCAAAAACAAGACAATTCAGTGCAATCAACCAAACAAAATTTGGACAAATCGTTGTAAAATGCAAAATTAGAAGCCAGCATGCTTTTTTTTCCCCCCTGAAGCTGGACCTGTGTTACATTATCCCCCAAGAAAGCAATTGATGGTGATGCTCTTTTCCCCAGCAATGTGCATGGAGATTACTTTCTTTCTTACTTTCTTAGCCTGTTTATATGAGTTTCAGAGTTGGCTATTACAGATAGAATTTTATCGTGTACAAAGTTTATCGTATTAATGCCTGTGACGACACCTTCTTGCTCTATTGTGCCTACACAAAAACAAACATCTTGCTGAGAGAGAAAATCGTGTGTGCATGTCTCCGTACATATGCTTTTATGAGAACACGAGATGAATGGTAGGAATAAAAGGAAACCATATATATTATCTATTTTATTATAGACACTATATTGCATGTTTCACACATATCATTTCATTTTATGTCAGTTCACTCCCCCAAAATACAACTAACAAACATATACTAATGTACCTATTAAGCATAAACTTTGGTTAATCAATCATCCGGTATTTACTAATCCTGCTACATTCTAACTTTGTGTCACGTTAATTAATCAATTAATAAAATGAATGTAGAACATAATGACTTCCTCTAGGATTTTATAATCCATTCAAGAGATATGAATCATTGCATTTCGTTGTTAGCTCAGAAATGCTAAATGTCAAATGATTATAAAAGCTATGTAATAAGATATCAATAAGGGCCAGATATTGCTGGTTGAACAGAACAATAATTTATTTCATACAATAAATGCCTATTAAAAAAAGGACACGTATTAATTAAAGTGGCAACAACAGTATATATGACTAACATTTGACCAATAGGTCTCCACGTTTCATAAATTGTTCTTAACATGTGCTGACACCACCAGATTCTAAAGTGGTGAGATCCAGGGTCTCAATTTTTAATAACTCATTTGAATGACAAGTTGCCTAGCTCTCAATTTATATGCTGCAGGAGAGCTATAAAGGTAGAATTAAATCTGCTAGAATCTGCACCTTGGATTTTGGGGGTTAGCTCTGAAATATAGGACCACATATTGTAAATTTCATCATGCAATTTGCATTATCAGAAAGTCACAAATGCTAATTGCAAAGTGCTTGTCATTTTTCTGAATGACGCAAACACAGTATTGCTGTCATTTATACCACGGAGATTTTTACCATCATTATCATTACAAGATAAAATGATTTCCACATGAAATTTGTAAACATTTCTTTATATGCCAGAAATAAGAGATGTGATTTAATGGGGCTCGCTTCTCCAGACAACTCATCTCATTCAGTTATGCTCTGAGAATGTGAGGCTGTCGGATGCTGCAGGGATATGTAGTTCAAGCACACTGAAAGAGTTAAATGTTGTTCCTGTGCTCTTAGCCAGGAGGGTCATAAGCATTGCAGTAAATGGAGCATCATTTATTACCTCTGTCTCTTCCACTGTGTTTTTGAGAGGAAGTATTGGCACTTACTTTGCAACAGATTTGATCTTCTGTTCTCTGAGGAAATGCTGTCACTGGTATTATTTACTCTCTGAGCAACAAATCCTCATAAATTATAATGGTTCTCCAGACAGCCATTTGCAAATTTAATCAGGGATGATTTCCTTGCCTTTTTCAATTAGCCCCAAATTGTATTCAGGCACTGTAATATACTAAGTCCTTTTCTATATTCATTCCAGAAATATGACTGCAATAAGCTTCCAATCTAAAAGAAACGGTATAGATGAAGGCACATCTAGCGTATAGCCTATTTAAAAACAAAAAAAACAAAAAACAAAAAACAAAAAAACACGTTACTCTTTTTGCTTTAAAGTATATAAGTACCACAAAAGATTCTAGGTCACCTGTCTGCCAAATCACTGTATTGCTTCTCAAAGACAACACGCACCGCCCAAATAGCCAATAATCATAGGACATTAACATGAACTAAAGCCTTATCCCTATAGCACAAAGATCTAAATTTGAAGAGAGAGCTTAATTTGTCTTCTGCCTCCACCATTTCCTAGGTATATGCCCACGAGGATATTTCAGCTTCTCTAAGATTCAGTTTCTTCACCTATAAAATGGAATAATGTTAATACATCTCTCACACAATTTTTAAACGATTACATGATATCGTGGAAATAAATCATGTAGAGAAATTGAGATATAGTACTCAATAAATAATAGCTATTTTAAACAGCTCACCTCTCCTTTCTTTTGAAATGAAATAGCCAATGTAACCAGAACACATTTCAATAACTACCCAGGATCATATTAAGAGTTGGGATAGCCTCGGGTTTTGAACATGTGTCTCCAGTTTTGGATCGCTTTTTATTAAACTCTCCGCTGCAGCAGTTTATATTATATAGGAGACTTAACTGTAGATAATTCCCCGAGCAGTTTGCTCACTGTTTAGTGAAGGTCCTACCATTTTATCAAGTAATGATATAGAGGAGTAGTGGTCGGTCACCTCTGGATATTGCCTTAGAGATTTCGATGACAATTTAAGCTTATTTCAAACTGTTCTTACATTTGGACATGGCACTCTTGGACACTGATGCTGGATGGAGTTGAGATGCCTCAAAAATCAATACTCAGCAAGTCTGGGGTGCCTGGGTGGCTCAGTCGGATAAGGGTCCGACTTTGGCTCAGGTCATGATCTCCCAGTTTGTGAGTTTGAGTCCAGAGTAGGGCTCTGTGCTGACAGCTCAGGGCCTGGAACTTGCTTCAGATTCTGTGTCTCCCTCTCCCTCTGCCCTTCCGCTGCTCATGCTCTGTCTCTCTCTGTCTCTCAATAATAAATAAATGTTAAAAATAAATAAATACATACATACGTACGTACATACATACATAACATAAAATACTCGGCAAGTCTGAACGGATGTTAATAAGCTAAACAAAGTGCCCTGAAGCAAGGGACGAGTGTAGGGGAGCCTCAACAAATTGAAAGAACCACATTTCTATTCGAGAGGTGGAGCATGAGGAGAGGGTTACATGGGAGACACCAAGGGAATATGTAAACAGACTAAACAGGTGGACTGAAAGCCAAGCACACACAACTACACAAAGATATTTCTTTTTATTTAAAAAAAAATTTTCTTTTTCAACGTTTATTTTTATTTTTGGGACAGAGAGAGACAGAGCATGAACGGGGGAGGGGCAGAGAGAGAGGGAGACACAGAATCGGAAACAGGCTCCAGGCTCTGAGCCGTCAGCCCAGAGCCTGACGCGGGGTTCGAACTCACGGACCGCAAGATCGTGACCTGGCTGAAGTCGGACGCTCAACCGACTGCGCCACCCAGGCACCCCAAGATATTTCTTTTTAAACAATGAGATTAAATGCTGGTCAAAATTGTGATGGAGACAATAACAATGTTCTTACAAATAAAGGTAATAATTTATAATTAAGTGGGAATATCAGTGACCCTCCCAAATTTTATGGATTTCAAGATTTAGGAAATCAAATAGATGAACTTTTTAGAAATAGGCCCAAGCCAAGAAAATATTAAATATGAAAAAATGTTTACAAAAAAAGTCATTAGTTTTAACATGTCACAGTATCACACAAGATTAAATTGGGCAAAACAGTAAAATAATTGCATTCTAATCTTGTGTCGTTAATTTTGGCTCTGGGATTTCATTATATTTTGACCCCATCTTGTCGATTAGGAAAAAAATGTAGCATTCCATCTTTATCTCCGTAAGAAATGATCCAAAATACACAGACTTTTAACGTCTGAAGTCATTTTTTTTTAATTTACGAAAAATACGTGTTTGTAAGTAAGTACGTATTTCTATGTGTGAGTTGAGGAATCCTGGCAGGTATCAAAAACAGTATGGGGAAAGTATAGATACATGAAGAATTGGAGCCATCCTAACAAATAACACTTCTCTTGCCCAGATTTTTAAAATTGATATCTTAACGAAAAATGAGACGGAGTCCTCTCATCTACTGATAAAGACTAAGCTGGAAAATGTCAGTTGGTGTTGGAATAACAGGTTCTGTTGAGTATCCCCCAACACAGGATAGATACAAAATAGAATAGAGGTGTCACTCCATCCCCGTGGTGCCCTTTGGTCTCATTACAACTCTAATGATTCTATCTCAGAGACCTGGTTCTTCCTAAATCTTTACCCCCCGTTACTATAGATTCTGGAAGGTTTACTACACAATCAAGAACATAAAAATAGGCGATTCTTTACAGCAAAGTGGAACAACATCTCAATCATTTGACCCAATAAGAACTAGAATGTTGCCTCACATATCTTTCCATCTCTAAGTCTGTGGTACGGCAACATCGTTAGCATCAAGATACCATCCATTTTTCACTCAGCTTAACAAGTACCTTCCAGCCGTATTGCCCGTGCAGCATTTACTTTGCGCTGGTAGTTTACCCGAGCAGTATGGATGTGTCCCATCTGTTTAACTTTAATTAGCTTTACACATACAACATAAAAGATGATTTTTGTATCTGTCACACTTTTGCAATTTAATATGACAACAAGTTGAATAAATCTTAAGTTCTTCACCTTTGCGTTCTGTTTTACACTTTCTGTAATGTTGAGCATTTGAAACTCATTGTCTCCACTACTGAAAAAAATATATATAGGTACGTAAATATTCTATGCCAGCACTGTTTTGTTGTCTCTAGTCAAAAATCTCACCTGAGGAATAACATATTTTTATTGCAGTTACTCTTAATCAAGTGGCATAGGCTATGTTCTTTGCCTTCTGAAATCCATCATCTCTCTTTTCCTCAACCAACCAAGCCTGGAAGAGAAGCAAAGGCCCATGAGGACAGACTGTAGTAAGGACTTTTAAATGTCCTATTTTGAATAGCCCTGTCCCTCCTCTTGGAATATACCTATCAAAGCAGACCAAGGAATCTAGAGTTATATGCCTACCTGTTAAGCATTAATAACAACAGCTAAAACATTTATTCATTACTCTCTCCTTTTGTAATAAAGTTAAAGGAATACTCATAGGAGAAGGTAATATGAAGTGATTGCTGTCCTATCAGTATTTGCTCTAACAGTCAAACAAACTGAAACTACCCAGTTGAAATTGAAAACATTCAGATAATTCATCTATCTCATTCCCAATATGGATATGTTTAGAAATCTCAAGAGATTACTGTTATTACTATTGTTTATTAAATTCTAGTAAATAATAATAATAATATTAGTAGTAATAATACCTCCAATAGCATAAAATGTGGACCTCTCGCTATCACAGGAGGAAGATGAACTTTTTTCATGGGTGAGGTTGAGAGCAGATAATTAACAAATGTGATTCATCCTTGTTCTCTCTCTCTCTCTCTCTCTGATACACCTGCTAGAAGAAAGAACATAATGCATCACCTTCCTGAAAGCTTTACAGGGTCACCACCCCATGGAGAAGTGTAAGTTTCCATAGCGCTTGAAACTGGGTAGACAAGTTCAATTTCAGTGTATGATCCTCACGAGCCCGCAAAGCTAAAATACTGAAAGATGATTTCTCTAATTTAGGCTTTATCAGCATTCTTAATGCTCTTTTGATCTCCATCTGTCTGATCCTTTTGTCTCTTAATTGATTCCAGCTATAGCCTGAAAAAAATGATATTTATTGTTCCCCCTCAAGTTGCAACAATAGCTCTTTGAATTTTACAAATTGGTATTGCTCACAACTCCACTGAATTATGATTCAGTGTTTCATAAGCACTTAATTGTTTACCTCTATAGCAAAGTTATAGTTTTCATTATATTTATAATAGATTTATTAACTTTTCATTACTTAGATTCAATTGGACATTAATACAATATCAAACAATGATCATAGACAGGAGACTTAGCGACAATAAATCTACTGCAGAAGAAATTAACTCAAGTAACATCTAAATTTATGGGCCGATTTGCAAGCAAAGAGTGTAAATTGCCTTTTTTATGTGATTTAATTATGTCTACTTCCAGGTAATCATAGTACTATCAGATTTTTAGTGGAAAGAGTACCAAGTTTTTAAATTCTTGAATATTATTGGAGATGCTCCTTTTTTTTTCTTATTTTTTTCTTATTTTATTTCTAGAACTGTTTAAAATCATTACTCTGGTATTTCCTTGATTTTTCATAAATGCATTCATATAGATAAAGTGTCTTCTGCATAAAATTTTGATTCCAGAATTTATCTGAGTACAAACCAATTTCAAAGGATCTTTAATGTGTCTTTTGCTTAATACATTAATAAATGAAACATCAAGTAGTGAACTGCTTATCTGTAGCCTTGAGTTATTGCTCTTCCTTAAGAGCATATATTTAGGTACATACATCTTGACTCTCCACCTTTTTTTTTACTTATTATTTTTATTACATTTTATTTTACTCTAAACTGAATCTTATCACCATCCGCCATAACCCCACCCCCCAAAAATATAGGAGAAAGCGAGAGAAAGAAGAAAAATTTCCAGATGCCCTTGACTCCCTCTTGTATTTTTTGTCCTTCAAATATAAAGTGATACATTATCTGTAGGCCAAGTGCTTTGAGTTCATTTCCCATTTATAAAAATCCAAGCATGCAAATATCCCTGTGCTCTCAGAAATGCAAGCTCAATTTAAGCTATGTCACTGAGGAACAAAGGCAATTAAATTAGCCTTCCCTGTTCTCCTTGATGCCTTTCTCCTGACCATACCACTTTACTGATAATTTGTCTCAAAAATCATGTCAAGAGAGCTCAAGATCAAACTCATATGCTACTCACCACCATAAGCCTCACTTCACCTTGGAAACAAAAAGGTTTGGGTAAGACTGACTTCCCTATTTGCTTTCCACTCTGATGAAAACTTTCCTCAGGAGCCCTGTATCTCTTCACTGACACTGATGTGCTCTCGCTCTGAACTTAAACTTTCATTTCCACTTTAAATGTCATTGATGTGACCTTCATTATGGAAGCATAGTGATTAGAATTAATAAACATGTTTAATATTACCATCAATTTACTTTTGCTGATAATTATCCTTGCCCATCTTCCAATTTTAAACCTGGAAAGGACCTTAGAATAAAGAATAGATAGAATCACTGTGTCATTCCATGACTGCCATGTAATCATTTGGTAAGTTAAAAGATTCAGTGAATGCCCTGAATGGTATTTGGGAATGGCAGCTAAATTGCAATTAGTGTAGTAAACAAGAACAAGAATATAATTTTAAAATCCAGAGTGGGAATCACGAATGATCATAAAATTCTATTCTGAGAGTTTTGTACTTTAAAATGTTGATAGTCCAGATTCTGTGTAGACTAGTAAATACAGCCAACCCAGAGCAGAATGCTTCACACAGTATCAACATTTGTCGATTGATTTACCCACAAGTTTTTGGTGACTGACTTTTTTTTAATCTTCCCTAAATAGTTTGATGAGATAGATTTTTCCCGTCTCTCAGTATGAGGGTACTTACATGTCTTCTCTGAAGTCTCAGAAGCAATTATAAAATATGGAAAATATAATCAAACCCACCAAGACATACTTCTTTATTGTAAAACAAAGCAAATGCACAAAGATAAGATACACGTAATGATATTACTCTGTGGATTTATGTCTGAGAAACCCATTTTTTCTATTATATGATTTTATGTGATTATTTGTTTTTTTTTTTTTTTCTCTTTAGGACTAGCAGAGGGAATGCCCCTTGGATGATAATGGAAAACCATCATTAATATTGAGAATCTATAGACATACAATGGGAAAAAATGTGAATACAATTCTAAGCATTGCTTTGAGTTGGATCAAGAAATTCTGAAATGCTTAACTGTCACTTTTTTAAAACCTTTTTGAACCAACCTGTGCAAAATCACAGGAAGAAATGTCAACCAAGAGACACTGTCCATCAGAGTTTGGCATGGTACAAGCATCTGATAAATATATTAGAGTCCCAAGGGAAATCACTTAAAGCACTGACACTTTATATTTTTATACTTATGCTAAAGGCAAAATGTTAAATGAAATTTGTGCTGGTGTCTCCTTATATCTTTACAAAGACCTAAATTCTTTGGGGGGGATGATGAAGCTGAACAACCAAGAGAGTAGAAACAGGTATTTAATGATGTCCTAAAGAACAAGAATGGGTTTCTCCAAGGAATCACACTACTGTATTAGATCTCCTCTTCCCTTCTTGCTCAAAGGGGCTGTTCCTAGTGACATCAGGAATAGCTCACAGTTCTGCTCACTGTACACAGTTGGAAAAGAAACATCGCTAAATTCTTCTGCCCTGTCTTCTGAAGAGGTCATTCTTTCAAGGAGTAGCTTTAGCAACTCACTTCTATTTGGAGGAAATGAGTTTTTGTTACTTGACTACCTGTTCTCAGAAATACCTTTAGCTTGTCAATAGGAAAGGTCCACTTGGGGTTCAGTCAATGAATAAAGGAGGTTTTTTTTTCAGTCATGGGAGATTCTTACCTTTCAATAGAGCTACTTTCCCACCTTTCCTTTCCCAGGCAATTCCCGGGCTCTCCCTTACAGTTACATTGTTTGAAAACCATTACCCTTAGTAATGGTATGAGGGTTGTGATCTAAAACTTGACTGTAACCATTTCAAAGTGCTCAAGTTAGTGGTAATGCCACCCCAGTGACTAAAGGAACACCAACTGAATTGAAATGTTCTCTTGTTAATGGAAAAGAAAAAGAAAAAAAAAAAAGGAAAAAACCAAAAATAAAAAAAGGAAAAAAAAAACCTTCTACAACTTCAAGGCGAATAAGCAACAATGACTCTCACAATGCCGAGAACAGCAGGGAGCTCTCCTGTATGTACATGTTGAAATAATCATGCCTTGGTCATGTTGGGTATGAATTTCTATTAAGAGGTGACTTGGGTCTTTATGCTGTAGGCTTTTGGGCTCTCAAGAGGAATAAAAAAGGCCTCTCTGGGAAACCTGGGTACCATTAGATAAAGGATATCTAAATGGCCTGGGGTGGCAATATGACACATTTCCTAATATGTCAGAACAGAAGCAGAATCTGACATTAACCTCCAAATGGCACTAATTCAGAAACCCATTTTTAATCAACTTGGCTATTTCCATATGTCTATTTTTATATCTCTTGCCTGTCACCCTAATTTAAAGTCACTTTGACAAGGGTGCTATTTTGGGTTTCCATTTCTAGTCCCTCTCTATGCCTTTTTGTTTTCTGACTTTTTAATGTCAATTGTAAGCCCAACTAGATATGAGAATGATAGTATGCCAGATTGTGCCTTATACACAGTTGGAATTCAGGAAATGCTGGTTGTTTCTTATAAATATGTAATTCGTATCATTCTTGTAATTAATTGTGACCTCATGATTACAAGAGTAGCTTATCTGACTCTAGATCAAAAGTCAGTATTCTGGAGGGATCAGGTCTCTTGCTAGAGACGAATAGATGCTTTAGAAACTGACTGAATATTAATCGATGGTGATGGAAATTTTAATGAATGGTAAAAAAATGATACTGCTAAAAGGAAGCAGATAGTATCTTTTAAGTTAAATTTTAGATTTTTACATAATAATAAATTATATGCTACTATTATCTACTTGAGGAAGGAAAAAGTACACATACACACACACATACACTCCATTTTTTTTTAATATTATTTTTTAGATACAGAGTGTCATGTAAGACCCGGGAGTTCTATTCCTTATTGAAAAATCTCTTCCTATAATCTTTCCCAGTCTGCTTCTAAAACGAGTCAGCTTTTAAATTGTGTTTTCAAGAGGGTAAATTTCTGTACACAGATGAAGCTGTTGCATTAAGTTCAACAGCCATTCTTTTAAAATGAATAGTTTACTAGAGTTGTAGCAACTCTTCAATTTTCAAAAATGCATATCGGTGAACTTTCTCATTTTTATTTATGGAGCCTCAGAAAAAATAATTGCTGAGTTATAAGGCACAATAGCTATGTTTCAGATTTATAGAGCATGCATACATCTTTCAGAATGCAGACCTCTTGCGCAGTATGATGTGCATTGGGCATGCATCAAAAAGAATTTCCAAATCGTATATTGGCATGTGGAAGGGGAGGGCGGATTATCAGTGATATCGAGATATTAATTATTCAGTTTCACTGCCATGCATTATGAATAATGTATATGCCATTCAATGGTAAAACAGCAGGTTCCCATCAGCATGCAATATTCTATAAACAAGTATAGGGACACCAGAGCATTGGTAATATAATTAATTGGTACTGGATCTTAGTATGAAGGCTTCATCTTCATCAGGACAAGTAGGACAAGACTGGGTTTTCATATGTCTCTGCTGTTGGCCTGGCAGGTAGCATGAGATAGAATAAAGTTAACAAGGCCAAGTAGATGAATTCTGTCAAGAGAGAGAACTTAGAAAAGTTTTGAGCAGTGATATGTGGCAAACTGAGGCAGAGAAAATGAACTTTCTTTCCTCTTTCTTTTTTTTTTTTTTCTCTTTTAGTTCTTTTCATCTTCTTACACGTTACCAGTTAATGTTTGCCAGCGTTTACTTAGCATCAGAAAATCAGACGGTAATGGCGACAGGCGCAATTTCTGGGGCGATTCAGAGCTTATTCCGAATCTCGCTCTGAGATCCAGGAAAAGTTTCTTCTCTAATCATTTTTCACTGGAAACACATTTTGAAAATATATTTTGTATTCAGTCTTTGTTCATACAACATTATTTATTAAAAATTTTCTTGGTCATGGGGCGCCTGGGTGGCTCAGTCGGTTAAGCGTCCGACTTCAGCTCAGGTCATGATCTCACGGTCCCTGAGTTCGAGACCCACATTGGGCTCTGTGCTGACAGCTCAGAGCCTGGAGCCTGCTTCGGATTCTGTGTCTCCCTGTCTCTCTGACCCTCCCTCGTTCATGCTCTGTCTCTCTCTGTCTCAAAAATAAATAAACATTTAAAAAAAAATTAAAAAAAAAAAAAAGATGGTTAACAGAGAAAGCTCAAGTTTCAGGCAAAGCAGTTTATGACTCCGTCTTTAGAACGCATCTCTGGGGAAATTAAAGACAGGAGGGAAACATGGACTGCAAGAACTAATCAATCAAACAATAACAATAAAATACGAGTCACCAAGTAACAGCGCAAATCAGACAATCACAGGAAGACAAATCGTATCTTGGTCTAGGGTATTTAGACAGTGCCTGGCTGAAATCTGGAAAAGAAGACATCTGGAAGGAAGAGAGCCTGAAGGAAATGTTTGAGGTTTCATTCCTGTCTTGGCTTCTTCAGAACAAAACCCGACCACAAGAGCCTGGAGTCGTGAGGTTTGTATCTGTGCATTGAAGAAGCCCGGAGCTGATGAACTGAACTGAATGCCGCTTGGATTGTTCCTTCAGCCCTGACCAGGAGGCTTTCCTGATGAACTGACAGAAAATGGGAATGATCAAACTGGCTAAGATTGTCACAAGAAAACAAAAACAAAAACAAAAGGTCTGACTGGAGCCATACTCCACCCATGTTAACAGACAATATCTGATAACCCGAAAGCACCTCGAACCCCCAGGCCAAAAACTACATGTCTGAGGAGGACAAACACCTCAAAAAAAATTTGACCAACGGAAGGATTTGAGGCAGAATTCTTGCAACAGACCATCATTTTTAAGAAGAAAATAAAGGAAGATGGCAAAAATAAAAATAAACAATTTGAAATATAATATATGAAAAATGTAACGGTTAAAGTCAAAACGGAATATGTAGGGGATGCCTGGATGGCTCAGACGGTTAAGCAACCGACTTGATGTCGGCTCAGGTCATGATCTTGCGGTTTTGTGGGTTCGAGCCCCACATCTGGCTCTTCATGCTGTCCGCCCGTGAGCCACGGAAACTGCTTGGGATTCTCTCTCTCCTTCTGCCCCTCCTCACTCCCACTCTCTCTGTCTCTCTCAAAATAAATAAATGAACATTAAAAAAAAAATACATGGAGATCATAATAGTAAGGGTACAATAAAGAAGAAATTAGTGGATTGGAATATTGGATTGAAGAACTCACAGATGACTTAAAAAAAGATAAAGGTGGAAAAATATATAAGATCTATAAGGAAGCTGAAGACATATAAGGCCAAACTATAAAAATTAATAGTATTTTTCTGTACCAGTGATAAATAACTAAGACATATCACAAAGCCCTCGTAATAAAAACGGAGCCATTTGGTTGCAAAAGAGATAAATAGATAAAATTGATTGAAAGACCTAGAGACAGAACCATATGTATATGGACATAAAATGCCATAAATATGTTACTGCAAATTTAAAGGACAAGGGCAGGTTGTTCAAATTGTAGAAGTTGACTCAAAATATGAACTCAAACTGAAGCTGTATGTATCTTTATGTAGCACCAGGTATCTCTTATTGGTGAGTTACTTAAAAATGAAAGATAAAACTATAAAGGAAATGTAGAAAATATTTTTGCCCTAAGGAGAATGAGTTCTTATGCAAACTTTCTCTCAAAAGCCTTTTTGAAAAGGATTCATTGAATTACATCATAATGAACCACTTCTGTCAGTGAAGAACACTAAAGACAAAATTTGAAGGAGGCCAGAATGGGTGATGGTATTTGCGTATCCAACATTGGCAATGGTTGAATACAACCCCCTCTCAAAAACAGAAAAAAAACCACACACACACACAAAAACAAACAAAAAAACCCGCAAAAACCCAAAAAGTTCCTGTAAATCAACAAGGATGAAATAGCAATTCCAAGGAACAAATGAGCAAAACTTACAAGCTGTAACTTACAGAAGAGAAATACTGACCTGTTGACAAACAGATGAAGAAATGCACAAAGTCATGACAAATCAGAAGCATGGAAATGCAAGGAACAATGAGATATTAGCTTATTTCTCTGGAAAAACTTTAAAAAAGCCGCACAATCCTATGCATAGGCATGGATATGAGGATACAGCAACTCTCAGGGCTGGCGGTGGCGCTGTAGACCGTGGAATTTATTCTGGACAAGAACCTGCCAGGACACAGGTTACTCTTCCACATAAATTTTGTCCTAACAATTCTTTCTCCCGGGAATCCATAATGCAGAATTTCTTACACAGGTCCAGAAGGGGCATTTATTAGGATATTCAATACAATGTTCCGAGGATGGTAAAGAATTATAGGCAATCGAGGTGCCCATCACCTGGAGAGAAGAGGGAGAAATGTAATGGATGCACATCATGTAGCAGGAATACACATACACACAGCACAGTATGGTTGGATCTTATAAATAGAGCTCTGGGTTGCAACAACAACAATGAAACAGAACTAAAAAATTAAAAAGAAAGAGAAAAAGAAAAAAAAAAACCCGGGAGATGCAAAGCACATCACTTATGTAAATTTAAAAGCTACTTGCATATATTAATCGATATATATCTTAAAAGAACACAAACAAAAATACACAATATACATGTTAGAATTTTTGTCTCTAAGGAGAAATGGAAGAAAAACGTGTAGTAAAGGAAACGAGAAAGGACGACAGGAAGAAGGAAAAAGGCACCAGTGAGGGAGCTCACAGGGACCGAGAAAGAAGCCAAAGAAGAGAGGGGATTTGAATGGACCAATAATGAGGAAGTACCATGAGTGGTATGACTAGTTCCATTGTCTTTATATGAGGTTTTAAAAAAAGGAACCAATAATTTGTAGGAGAACATGTCTCCTTTCAATGAAAGATGCACACGTAAATATACGTCTTATTTTGTACAAATAAACCCTAGACTTATGCATAGGTAAACAAAGTAATGGTGTAGAAAAAGATGAAATCAAACTTTCTCTTCCTGAAATCTCAAGACTTCAGTATAATTTAATAGCACATTATCTGACAAACAGTAGATGTTTAATATTCAATTAATGAAATCATTGATGCCATAATTAGTTTAAAAGAAAAAATAAGTTTGTTTTTTTCTTTTGAAAAAGGTAGAATAACATTTCAGGGTCCACAGCTGGACACCTATCACCCAATGTCTGCTGGGCAAGACTCATTCCGGTCTCTTGGTATGTGTTGTTGGTGAACCAAAACTAAACAGGGCTGTATGTGAGACCTCAGGGCTCCAACTTAAAAACCCAACTGAGTCTGGGATCCAGTCTGGTCCGATTTGGGCCTGGGTCCAGTGGGAAGACTAAGTGAATATTACATAAGGGCTAATTGTTCATGGGAATCTCAGAAGTCAAAAAAGCTACAAACATTGGTAGACAGGTCAAGCACTTAAAGGTTGTTAGAGTACTCAGTCCTCAAGAAGACTCCTGTGCTAGGTCAACATAGGTTTTAGTTTGGCTCTGGGAGATCTGAGCTCTAACTAAAAGAAATGGCACACTTCATATCCAAATTGTTTAACTCACCACCTTCTTGCATGGCTATTCTTTTATGTTTAAGAACTGTAGTCCTGGAAGCAAAATGGCAAAATTTTACTTAAAATAACCTGGAGATACAATGGCCATCATGGGGAACATTCCAATTAGAAAGGATCACTCATTTAAGAAATGCACTTGAGAGCAAGGGATCCCAAGTTGAATAAACAAAATGGAATTCCTACTTTAATTGGTATGCAGAAACTTCCAAAAGACTTCAAGATTCCAAAACAGCTTCATTAAAAGACTCCTTACAAAAGGCTAATGGAAATTTAAATACACAAGAGGTGCCTAAAACAAAAGATCATAGGACTAATGTGACTCCTACTATCTCTCCCCTCATTCTTTTATACCTGACTACTCAAGTTTTGCTAATTCTTTGCCTGAATTGCCTTTCTACTCTGAAGAGACAATTAGGCAGTTACTTTTAAAAATAAAACTACCTGAGGTTACAGATAAACTTCTTCAGATATCCTTCATATCTTGGTCAAAGATTGAATTAAGAGTTATGGTTAAAGAGTTTCCTAAACCTAAGGAAGAACCCCAAACATTTTTTGAAAACTTTAGAGTTATTACCATTATTAGAGGTCTGTGACCCTGGGCTTCCAGATTTTTGTCAGCTTGTACACAGGCTGGTAGGACCTCAAGGAGCCCAAAAATGGATACAAGAAGCAAGATGTCATAACCTGATGGTTGATATACAAGGTCCTTGGTCTTCAACATCTCAGAGGCCAGAAGAAAGCTCACAAAACAGCAGTTGAACTTTTACAGGCCATTTTGAGTCTTTCCTACCCACCCTGATTGGTCTATTATTCAAAGGTGCAAAACAGACACATAAAAATGTATCTGTGACATTCTTTAAAGCCCATTTGGAAGCTCTTTTCCTCTGGCATTTGGGGTTCCATACCATAAATAAGGTCACACAGCCTGCTGTGGCTGCCTTCTTTGTAATTGGATTATCTCATAAGATTAGTGGATTGATAAAAAAAAAAAAAAAAAAACAATAAAAATAATAAGATGGGAGGCCATAGGCCTGACTGAACTCAGTACTATGGCTCAGCATTTTGAAAGAACCCTGGAGCAAGATGGAAAAGAAAAATCCACCCAAGCTATTAGCTACAAAAGCTCCAAAGCCAGAGATCCAAAACAATACCTGGGCCTCCTACAGTGCCCTTCCCAGGGTTCCATCATCAAAATATTGGTCCCAAGATGGTCTCAGATGTTATCAACTGGGACACTGGAAGAGAAACTGTCCTCAAAAGTCCTATGCAGAATCTTCTCCAATGCCCTCATACTTACTTCCAGAGGAACATAAGGGGATATGGGCCCCTCCCACAGCTGATGAAAATCTGAGGAGCTCTCACACTTCAGATGGATTCATCTCCCAGCAAACTATTACCAGTAATTCCCTTAAACAGCCAATGGGAAACACAAATTAAAATTAATTAGAAACTTTGCCAAATTTTAGTTGATACCAGAGCTACATTTTCTACTTTAAGCCTCCCCTTCATAAGGTAACATGTCCCTTGGGAAAAAAGGAAGTTTCCATAGTTGGTATATCTGATAAAGTTCAGGGAGAATTTCTCTCTCAATCAGTACAAATGACTCTGGGACCTTTTCCTAAAAAAAAAACAAAAAAACAAAAAACAAAAAACATTCTTTTTACCATGTAATACAGTCCTGATCAATTTATTAGGTAAAGATCTCACTTCTAATTTTTTTTTTCAACGTTTATTTATTTTTGGGACAGAGAGAGACAGAGCATGAACGGGGGAGGGGCAGAGAGAGAGGGAGACACAGAATCGGAAACAGGCTCCAGGCTCCGAGCCAGCAGCCCAGAGCCTGACGCGGGGCTCGAACTCACGGACCGCGAGATCGTGACCTGGCTGAAGTCGGACGCTTAACCGACTGCGCCACCCAGGCGCCCCTCTCATGTCTAAATTTAAAGGGCTAATACATTTGCCTCCAAAGGAAACCTCACTTGAGAATTTCCTGATCAACTAGAACTTGATCTTTATGGTCCTTGCAGTCTGTCCTTGACATAGAAGAGGAAGAA
Organism: Herpailurus yagouaroundi; assembly: GCF_014898765.1. Classification (NCBI taxonomy): domain Eukaryota; kingdom Metazoa; phylum Chordata; class Mammalia; order Carnivora; family Felidae; genus Herpailurus; species Herpailurus yagouaroundi. The sequence continues at coordinate 145,790,787 of NW_024412376.1, read as the reverse complement.
CTCCAACAAATGTTCCCTAATTTAATCGAAGTGCCCAAAGATCTGTGGGCTACTTCGTATATTGACATTGGAAGAATAAAAAAGTATGGAAACAATAGATGCAAATAGATACAACTAAATATTTCCCTAAATTACCTCCATATCCATTAAAGTCTGAGGCCATACAAGGCCTTACACCCAAAATGGAAAACCTAATTTCTTGGGGGGCAACCATTCTCCACCCTAGCCACTGCAAAGGCTCAAATCTTGCCAGTCAGGAAACCTTATGGGTGGGGTGAAGATTTGCCCAGAACCTGAGAGCTATTACCAAAGTAGTCATTCTTGTTTTCCAGTTGTTCCAAACCCAAACACTCTTCTGCCCACCAAACTCAAAATTGTTTACTGGTGTAGACCTTTATTCAACTTTTTTCAGCATCCCTGGAGACCCCAACAGCCAATATCTGTTTGCCTTTACTTGGAAAATTTGACAATATACCTGGACAGTTATGCCTCTAGGGTTCATTGAAGTCCTTTCTTATTTTTTTCTCAAGTACTTCATTGAGATTTAAGTGTCCTCTGTTCCCTGGGAAATCAATTCTTGTACAATATGTAGATGACCTTTTGCTGTGCTCAGTTACCAAAGAGCATCCATAAAAGATTCTGTTTATTTGCTGCAACAGTCAGCTAAAAAGGGACACAGAGTCTTTAAGACAAAATTACAATTATTTCTAGACACTATTCATCACCTAGGTCATGGTCTAGGTACTGAAGGAATTCGGCTGTCTCCAAAACAAATTAAACTAATCCAGGAATTTTCTAGACTCACAAGTAAGCCAACAGCTTTGTAAATTTTTAGGCTTAACTGGTTATTGCAGACTATGGATTCCTAACTATTTACCTAACTATTCAAAACCTTTTACTGTATTTGTGCACAAAGGGGATAATTAAGCCCTGGGAACGCTCATATATGAACATGATCATAAACATAGACTATTGTCTCTTATGGCATATGACTTGATTCAGTCGCTCGTGTATCTGAGCTGTCTTAAGGCTATAGATCTGATGCTACAATGGTAAAGAAAGCCTCAGCAGATCTGACCCTAGGAAATGACTTTTATTTGCAAACTGTGCACTCTGTCCCAAGCCTTCTTAACTCTGAATTGACTCAACATTTCTCTCCAAGTAGACTAACTTTCTTAGAGTTCCTTCTGCTTTCACCACCGAATCTACATCTTAAATGTTGTAACAGCCTTGATTCTGGTGTTCTTACCCTTGTCCGATGAAGGCCAGCCTTATGACAGCAAAGCAATGTTACAAGACATCCCTTAATTAATCCTGATCTAATTTTGTTTGTTGATGGGTCATACTGTAGAAATGAAAAAGGGAATTCTCAAGATGGTCCTAGTAATTAGTATATATACTAATTACATAGTAAATAACTATATACGTAGCGCTATATATATATATATATAATATATATTACATATATTACATATATATTATATATATATTATATATAATATATACTACATATATGTAGTAAAGTAATTTGCTATTACTCCCCAATGGGGTAGAAACTTCACAGGAGCTAAATTCCCCCAAAAAGCTAGCTTCATGGCCTTACCTGAACATGTCAGTTATTAAAAGGATGAACCATTATACTGGTTGGTAGCTGGTACGCCTTTGGGGTTGTCCATGATTCGGGATGTTATGGAAACAAAGAGGTGATTTTTATTTTGTTTTGTTTTACCATCCTCTGAGACCCCAATCAAAACTGGGCTGCAAATAAACGATTTTCTTACCGCATTTCCCTTATCTTCTGAAATTGCAGTCTTTAAAATTGAGGTTCACTAAAAGGACTCAGTCTGAGTATCAGCATATGGAATTCTCATATATATCTGGTGGGAATATAAAACATTAAAACCATTTTGAAGAAAAGTTTGCAGTTTCTTAAAACGTTAAACAGACCTAGGATATAGGTTAGCCACTCTACTTCTAGGAGCGTTGAAAGCATTTGTGTATACAGAGACTTGCACACAAGCGTTCATCGCCTCTTTATTTCTAATAAACTTTTTAGTTATGGCTACATACAATCAAATGGATACATTTCAAAATCACTATGGTGAATGAAAGAAGTCCAACAAAAAAGAGGACGTGTGTACAGCCACATTTGTACAAAATCATAGAAAATGCAAATGAATTTACCATAACTGATGGCAGATCAGTGGTTATCTGGGAAAGAGGGTGCAGGTGGGATGGTAAATGGGCAAGGAGAAGAGGCAGGCATCACAAGAGGAATGAGGAAACTTTGGGGAGTAATATGTTCATTATCCTGACTTCCATGGTGGGTTCATGGGTGCAAATGTATGTAAAATCTTATCAATTATACCTTTAAATATGTATAGTGCATTGTGTGTTCATTGTACCTATATAAAGCTGCATTAGAAAAAATGCAGGGGCTCCTGGGTGGCCCAGTTGGTTGAGCATCCGATTTCGGCTCATGTCATGATTTCACGGTTTTTGAGCTTGGGCCCCACGTCGGGCTCTGTGCTGACAGCTCAGAGCCTGGAGCCTGCTTTGGATTCTGTGTCTCCCTCTCTCTCTCTCCTCCCCTGCTCACACTCTGTCTCTATCTCAAAAACAAACAAAGATTAAAAAAAATTTTTTTTAAAGAAAAAAAATGCATAGAGGGGTGCCTGGGTGGCTCAGTTGGTTAACCGTCCGGCTTTGGCTCAGGTCGTGATCTCACAGTTTGTGGGTTCAAGCCCCACATTGGGCTCTGTGCTGACAGCTTGGAGCCTGGGGCCTGCTTTGGATTCCATGTCTCCCTCTCTGTCTGCCCTTCCCCCGCTCATGCTCTGTCTCTCTGTCTCTCAAAAATAAATAAATGTTAAAAAAATTAAAAAAAAAAAAAAGGAAAAGAAAAACTGCATAGGAACAGTATAAAGGTACACTTGAAGAAAATCACCCAATAGTGTCAGAGGGGATCTTTGTTTAATTTCACCAAATGCACAGTTAAAACCAAAGCAACCTAATTAAACCCGAGTGGCATATCTAAACTTCAGTATAGGCTTGTTACAGAACCACTGCAGGTCGATGTCTCAAAAGCCTGGAGTCCCCTGTTAGCCATTTCCCTTGCAGAGAATATTAGGGCATAAAGATCTTGACTTAAACTGATACTTTACTTACCTGTGTATTTTCACTTGCTAAAGCCCTCAGAAGCCACAGGCATAGAACTCTGTATTTGATACAAATGCATGCAATAAGTCTCGCTTTCCACAAGTGAGAGATATCTGAATTTCAACCTAATTCTTCAAAAAACATTTATTTATTTATTTATTTATGTATGTATTTATTTATTTATTTATGAGACAGACAGAGTGAAAGTGAACAGGGGAGGGGCCGAGAAAGAGGGGCAGAGAGAATCACAAGCAGGCTTTGCGCTGGTAGCACAGAGCCTGACGTGGGGCTCTAACGCAAGAACCCTAATATAATGACCTGAGCTGTAATCAAGAGTTGGACGCTTAACAAACTGAGCCACCCCGGTGCCCCATCAGACTAATTATTTTAAAAACAGTCCAATTTAAACTATGTGTCTCCTTCCTGTTTGATAGACAGAAAATTCAACTTTGGCCATAGGGAGCAACAAAATATTCCTAAGAAGTTTCTTATAGTTGGTCATCGCAATGTACTCTTTCCTCAAAGAACCCTACAGATGCATTTCGCTCGGTTCCCTTATTTCCCTCCACTCTGCTGTGTCTCTGACTCATAAATATTTGCCAAGGAAGGGAAGGAACCATGATACTTTTCCTTTTGGAATTCTTGATACTTTCCTGGGAATTTTCAAAAGATCAGATTAAGGAGCCCCATTACTTGTGGTAACCGTAGAACACAGTCTACCCCACTTGGCTTTCTCCAATCTCCAGATTTTGGTTTTTGCCTGAAAGAAATCTTTCCTTTCTTCTCATATTTCTTTCCGTCTCTTTTCTCTAGGGAACCCAGACTGATTGCTTCAGTGGATTTTTGGTTTCAGGAAACAAATTCCAAATAAGGAGAGTGTCATGCAGACAACTTCTGCTTTTTTCTTCCTGCCAAAAATGCTTCAGTTAAGAAAAGGCAGCTCAGAGCCTATTACCTGCAGGACAGAAGAAAGGAGAAGAAAAATTGCAAGGAGAAAGATAAAATGATGTCGCAAACACTTCATGAGAACAAAAAAGTTGTAGTTCCAAACTGTTTTGGTGGCATTTGCTAGAATCTTTCAGTAGCTAATCCAGTGAACAAACTTAATGAATCTGTCAATTCTCACAAAGCATCGCACTTACTCTACGTCATGAGCAAGACCGATAGAACCAGGTTCTACTGTTGTAGAAGTTAGAATGTGCCAGATAACGACTCTAAGGTGAGCCTGTGAGAATTCACATGACTGTGTGAACCTGTGTGTGTGTGTGTGTGTGTGTGTGTGTGTGTGTGTGTGTGTGCATGTGTGCATGTGAAGAGAGGGAGACAGATAGAAACCTAACTGCATTGCACATGAAACAATATGCCTTAACTTACATTAATTGTTTTCTCAGATATTGTACTACTTTATTCTCACTTCAGCCCTTATGAAAAAAATATTCTAAATTTAATATCTATTTTATTTTATTTTTATTTTTTTAATGTTCATGTATTTTTTGAGACCCCCCCCCCCACACACACACACACAGTGTGAGAAGGAAAGGGTCAGAGAGATAGGGAGACGCAGAATCCGAAACAGGCTCCAGGCTCTGAGCTGTCCTCACAGAGCCTGACACGGGATCAAACTCACGAACCATGAGATGAGATCTGAGCTGAAGTCGGATGCTCAACTGACTGAACCACCCAGGTGTTCCCTAATTTAATATCTTTTTTAAAAATTAGGGTTAGGAAAGTGAAATGATTTGCCAAAAAGATGCAATTTATATGACAGCTGGGATTTGAAAACATGTTTCTGTCATTTAAATCTCTTAATATCTTTTTTTTTTAATTTTTTTTCAACGTTTATTTATTTTTGGGACAGAGAGAGACAGAGCATGAACAGGGGAGGGGCAGAGAGAGAGGGAGACACAGAATCGGAAACAGGCTCCAGGCTCTGAGCCATCAGCCCAGAGCCTGACGCGGGGCTCGAACTCCCGGACTGCGAGACGTTACCTGGCTGAAGTCGGACGCTTAACCGACTGCACCACCCAGGCGCTCCTAAATCTCTTAATATCTTAGAGTTATCAGCAGAATTGAATTCGGATTCTGGCTTGACAATTTAGTGTACTTTTCTATAAATGGGGATAACTAATTAGGTAACTACCGTGCTTACTACTCTTAGGGGAAATATGCTCACATATACAAAAAGACTGGTAAACCCCATTTCATTGTCTTAACATGATCAATTCCTCTGATCTCCCTGGAGAAATTGTAAAACTGTTTCCAAGCTATTTTGATGGTATATATCCTTAAAAAATTTAAAATGTTTTATCTATTAGGTACAATTCCAGGTTTAATATTAATGGAATAACTAAACTTAGGTGAGACAGACTGTGAAGATCTTTCTAAAATAAGTTATCTACATGTTGTTCTGTTAATTTTTTTTTTACTGGAAAACTATTGTTATGAACATTTTTTAATAAGTAAACAAGATCTACATATCTTAGAAGAAAAGCTATTTACCTTCCAAGACACCTAGTGAAGCAGAGTTGATAGTCGTGTGGTAGATTTCTTCCATTTGCTCCCCCAGAGCTGCTTTCCACCCCTTCCTCCCTCTTCTTTGCTCTGAGAAGCTGACCCATGTGAACAATATAACCAGTACACTCAGGATCTCAAGATTGGTTTTGTTGAGTTGGGTTTGTTGGGTCCCAGGTAAAGAAGAGGGAGAGGAGAGTGAGTTCAAGGTCCTCAGTCATCTTGTTACCTACCAGTGAGACCAACTTCAGTTGTCCCTTAAGAGACAGAGTGGTTTTTTGTTTATTTGTTTGTTTGTTTGTTTGTTTTTGAGACAGGGTGTTCTATAAGACTCTTCCTCTTTCTGGCATTGGGAAGCTTCCTTTTCCCCTTATTCTTTCAGCCCTGGGGGTGGTAACAGTTCTGTTGCTAATTATCAGGAATCTTGCACTATCTTTTTCTTTCAGTTTTCTATACCCATCCTTACCTGGTAATTAATTTCTGTGAAAATAAACCTTCTTCAGATTACCTTAATTTGAGTGTGCCATCTGTCCCTTGTTTGGACCTTGATTGATACAATTATTTTGTAAACTTTCAGAAATTTGTTTGCATGTAAAAGCTTATATCCAAACATAGATACTTTTTTCCTTCATAATTAGTAACATTCTTGACATACTTTTTTTTTAATATATGAAATTTATTGTCAAATTGGTTTCCATACAACACCCAGTGCTCATCTGAAAAGATGCCCTCTTCAATGCCCATCACCTACCCTCCCCCCCTCCCACCCCCTATCAACCCTCAGTTTGTTCTCAGTTTTTAAGTGTCTCTTATGCTTTGGCTCTCTCCCATTCTAACCTCATTTTTTTTTTCCTTTCCCTCCCCCATGGGTTTCTGTTAAGTTTCTCAGGATCCACATAAGAGTGAAAACATATGTTTTCACTCTTATGTGGATCTTGACATACTTTTTTTAAAAAAATTAGTAACATATCTTGTAGATTTCTTTCTACATCAGCACAATAAAGATTTATTATATTAAAGTATGCTTTAAAAAGTGCAAAACTTGGAATCTATCAGAAGAAACAAATATTATATATAATAGAAATTCTTATGCTCACAAAAAGAGTTTAATACATGATATTTTTGTTTGTTTGTTTTCCACAATTTCAGAATCTATTGAATGAGAATTAATGTCACCCCAGGATTGAAGTTTATTCAGTTTTTTTGAAAAAAAGGAATTTTTCTTTTTAATCCCTCGTGTCAATGATTTCCTTCAAAGTAAATCCTTTCATAGTCACTTAGTAAAACATTTACTACCTCAATAAAGAGTATACATCATTTGGGACGCCTAGATGGCTCAGTTGGTTAAGCATCCAACTTCAACTCACAATTCCATCTCATAGTTTGAGGGTTTGAGCCCTGCATCATACTTTCTGCTGTCAGCACAGATCCTGCTGTGCTCCTCCCCGCCCCTCCCCACCTCTCTCTCCTTTTCTCTCAAAAATAAAAAATAAACTTAAAAAAGAGCGTGTTTCATTTGACAGTGAAAAATATGAAGAAGCAGCAAACTTGGAGGTGGGCCTCATTACCACTGGGATGAAGGTTGAAATGTATCAAATCAATACATTGTACACCTTAAATTTATACAACGGTATACACCAATTATATCTCAACAAAAACATTTCTAATATTTTTTTTCAAAAAATAGTTCAGATTGGACCTTATAAAACCATTGCTAATATCACTGATGATAGATCTTTTCTATATACTAGTTTATACTTTGGGCACATTTAAGAAAAATTATGGAGGATAGGGAGGGACTGAGGTCATGTTTTGACTCTGAGAATGACTTAGCAGGGTGTGTGTCTCCTTTCTTCACCCTTTAGGCATCTGTAACAATCATCTTCTGTGTTTCACTACACCTCATTTACATTACTCAGTTTCATGGGACTTCTGAAGATGATATATTTATTACCAGAATGTTCTAATAAGGCATTGGAATGCCTTAATAACTATATAAATATTCTGGAGAAGTGTTAAGAAACATTAACAAAAGAAATACAGTATCTTGGAATCTGAAAGGAATAACATAACTCTGAGCAAAAATTATATTTTCACAGAAAATAAAACCATATGGCCAAGTGAGAACCACTTTTCCTTATTTACATCATCTTATTTATTAAATGTTCCGTATGCTATTGTCTGGGAGACTGGAACCACATTATGTTTAAACAGATTCAATCTATTCATTTATTTAAACTGACAAAACAGAACAATTGTTTATTTCCAAAAAAAAAAAAAAAAAGCAAACCATTTTCTCCATGGCATTTTTTTTTTTCCTCTGTGGATTCCATCAGTTTTTGGCTAGGAAGTGTAGTCTCTGCCCCGAAGGAGTCTGCTTTCTTTTCGTTGGCAATTAGCCCTTTCTCAGTGTTTATTTCAGCACTAAGACTCCAGAGTCTTGTGAAACCTATCTCTGTTCTCATATAATTCCTTTCACTATTTTAAACCTACATTAGTCTTTTACACCAAAGAAGAATGGGCATTCTCAACGTATATTATTATAAAGAACACTGTAAAAACCTATTAAAGTACATGAAAACACTGACATAGTCCTCACTGAGATTGGAATTACATATGCAATCGAAATGACCATAACATGTTATCAAATAAATAAATTAACAATTGCAGAACTATATACAACTACTAAAAATATTAAGTGATCCTTAAGATAAAAATGGGCATTAGGTAACATGCACATTAATTCTACCAGAGGTCCCAATGTATTTCAATGTTCATACATGGTAAGTAAAGTATGCAGTTATAGTATCTTTTAACTCTAACCTAAATTTAGGATGGTGCAGTAGGCATAATAATGCTGCCCCATCAAAAAATCCGCAAATCCTAATCTCTGAAACCTGTGAATATGTTACATGTCATATTCACATGTTATTAAGGTTACTGACCTTGAGATGGGGAGATTATTCTATTTTATCCAGGTGCACCTGAAGTAATCCCATGGGTTCTTAAAAGTGGGAGACAAAGAAGACAGAAATCAGATGGATGCAGCCCGGGGCGGGGGGGGAGTCGGGGACAGAGAAAAGATCCAAAGTATGAGAAGGACTGGACCATCATCACTGGCTTTGAAAATGGAGGAAGGGGTCTCCCAAGAAGCTGAGAAAGCCTCCCAGGAGACAGCCAACAAAGAAATAAGGACCTCATTCCTATAACCACATGGAACTCAATCTGCCAGCTGCTTGAATGAATATTCCTGGGAAATTAACTCTCCCCCAGAGCCATCAAAAAGGAAGGCAAGCCCTGCCAGTGCTTCGACTTAGACCTTGTAAGACTGGAGCTTTGTAAGACTCAGGCAGGCAGGCCAAGTCCACTGACCTACGGTAGTGTGAGATACTAAACCGATGCTACCCAACCCACTGACTTTGTGGCAATTTGCTAAGGCAGCAAAAAAAGAAGGAATCCCATAGCTGAGCTTTGCTTGCGACAGTTTTGCTGGTCCAGAGACTTTTAAATGACTGGATCAATGTTATTTTAACTCATTTTATTTTATTGTTCTAACTGTACCTATTTTCAACAGGTAGAAGGAGGCCATGAAGGAAGATGCTTTTACTACCCAATTAAGACAATTTTCCCTAACTTTGCAAATTTTTTTGAATCATAATATCCAGTTTCAAAGTTTTCACAAACACGTAGATGGTAACTAATTGAATATATCGGTTTGTTAGGGGCTGGAAACAAAGTACAACAGAGTGGCTAACCAACAAAAATGTATTGTCTCCCAGTCCTAGAGTCTAGCAGGGCTATCTATGTTCTTTGCTGAATTCTGTAGGGAAGAATCTGTTTCCCTGTCTTCCAGCTACTGGAGAACATCCTCATTCCTTGCCTCATGGCCTCCTTCCTTCATCTCCAAATGCCAGAAACACTGCATCTCTCTGGGGCTTTCTTTTCATGGTGACATCTCTCTCTGACTCTTCTGCCTCCCTCTTCCACTGTTAAGGACCCTCGAGATTAAAGTGGCACCAATGGTGCCTGGGTGGCTCAGTCTGTTGAACTTCCAGCTGTTGATTTCCTACAGTTCGTGGGTTCAAGCCCCATGCTGGGCTCTGCACTGATGGTGCGGATTCTCTCTCTCCCTCTCTTTCTTCCTCTCTCTCTCTCTCTCTCTCTCTCTCTTTAAGGTAGATAAATAAACATTAAAAAAAATGGGCCCACCAAAATAATACAGAACAATCTCTCTATTTTAGGGTCAGTTGATTAGCAAGTTTAACACTTTAATTTCCCATTTGCCATGCAAGCTAACACATTCCCATGTTCTGGGAATTAAGACATAGATACCTTTTTGGGGATCTTACTGTGCTTACCATAGGCACTGAGGGTTCATGGAGTAATGGTCAAGGGAATTGGCTTTGAAGTACAGACAACTGGGGATCATATTCTGCTTCTTCTGTTGTATGACCTTGGGCTATATTAATATATGCTGAGCCTTAAGTTTTCCAACTCTAAAATAGAGGCAAGACAAGCTACATCATAGGTAACTTTGATAATTAAATTTATATAAAGTTTTCAGAAAAGTGCTAACACAGTAACAATATGGTACACAATTATTATTTTAAGTGCAGAAGAAGACAGGAAAATTCCACTAGAATCCTGACTCAGAGGAAAAGAAGACAATGACCATGATACGGGAAGAAAACAATGACTCCCCTAACCCTTCGGTATATGAATGCTAAAGAAAAGAAGCAAGAGAGAGAGAAACACATTTTCATTACCAATCCTATCATTTAAGAATTCCTGTCAGCTAAGAGACACCAGCTTAGTGATTTCTTTGTTGGGTTGAGTTGAAAAAAAAATGGACGCTAATAGTAGAAATGGAAATTGACTTAAAGGATATCTGGTAGTGTCTAGTAAAGTTGAAAAATGCACATACCCAATCTGTTCATTTTCTAGGGCCACCACATCAAGGCACCACAAGTTCTTTGAGTGACTTAAACAACAAATTTATTGGCTCCCAGTTCTGAAGGCTAGAATAAAACATGTTTTCCATGTCTCTTCTTCTCTAGCTTCTGGTCATTCGCTGGCAATTATTGATGATCCTTGGCTTGTAGAAGCATCATCCCTACCTCTGCCTTCATCTTTGCAGGTGTCTTTCCTGTGCACATGTGTCTGTATTCAAATTTCCCCTCTTTGAAGGGCACCAGTCATATTAGAAGAGGGTCTGCCCTACTGACCTCATCTTAATTTGATTTCTGTCTAAAAACCCTATCCCCAAATAGATCACATGCTGAGGTACTTGGGGTAGAGAATTAAACATATGAATTTTGGAGGGACCCAATGAAACCATTAACAATTCAACTCATTAACAGATTTCCTTTTAGGATTAACAGTAGTCTCCCCTTATCCATAAGGTATACATTCCAAGACCCCCAGTGGGTGCTTGAAACTGCTGATACGGCCAAACCCTATATATGCTATGTTTTCTCCTATACATATATAACTACAATAAAGTATAATTTAGAGTATAGTTGGAGTCAGAGAGAAAAATTACTAAATAATAAAATAGAACTATTATGACAATATGCTATAATAAAGGTTACATGGATATGGTCTCTCTCTCCAAATATCTTAGAGTACTGTACTCACTCTTCTTGTGATGATATGAGATGATAATATGTCTACTTATGAGATGAAGTGAGGTGGGTGATGTAGGCATTGATGATGTGGCATTAGCTTACGATTGACCTTCTGACAGTGTGTCCAAACGAGGATCAACTCTTTCTGCTCCATGGATGACCATGAGTTACTGAAACCATGGAAAGTGAAGTCATAGATAAGGGGAGAGTACAGTATACTAGAGAAGGTATTGCATCATTACAACAGAACATACGCATAAATATATTCATTGCTACATTGCTTTTCATAGTAAACTACTGAGGGGAAATTTCCATTATGTTCATGGGTAAGTATTTTAAAGTTTATTTGTAACTTATACTTATCACACATCATTCAAAATTCTCAAACTCATATGCTTTAATGTGGCTAATCATCAAAGCACAAGGTAAGTGGAAAGAACAAGTTACCATAAGAGAGTTTAAATGCGATTTTTTAAAGTAAACAAAGACATTGCATGCATTATTTATGCAAGCACAACCACGTTTTAAAAATCAAAGAAACAAAAAAAGAACAAATTTATGAAAATCAATCTGAGTCTGGATAGGAAGGAGGCAAACTGGTGAGAATAAAACAAAACAAAACAAAACAAAACAAAACTCTGGTTTACCAGTAATGCTTTATTTCTTTGTTGTAAAGAGTCTGAACCATTAAAAAATGATATAGGTAATTCTAATATAATCATCTGGTATCTAAGTTGGTATATTATTTACTTACTTTTCTGAATTATTTAACCAAAGCAAATTTTATCAGAGGAGAAAAAGAATGCCATGATAACTCTGAACTTGGAGTTATTACATTAATGTTTCTCAATTGTCATGGTACCCATGGATAAGCCACAGCAAATGAGCAAGCTCTTAATACCATCATTTCTATCTTAAAGCTACCAGATGTTTGTGAAAACACTAGGTAAGCACATTTGCATTTTATTTGGCATAGATATACATATAGATTTGCTTAATCTGCATACTACTTTGGAGTTTAACATGGAGTAAGGCAAAATAAAATGCTACAACTTTTCAAACTGAATTAAAAGTTCAACTTTCAAATACAAAATTAAAACAGAATTTCAGAAGGATTCCAACACAAGAGTGTTTTTGAGGGACAATGTGGTTGTATATCTCTCTTGGAGAACACAGCTGAAGGAAGAGAATGAACAGATTATCTAGGGGAAGTTAGGAGGAAGGATAGTGTAGTGGCTAAACACACAGTTAGAACACCACATAACTGGATGCTAACCCCATTATTTTTCCCATCCAAAAAAAAGTTGAATAAAGATATATACATATTAAAGTTATAGACCTATAGAAACAATTTTTGTTGAGAACCTGGTACGTGGTAACTTAAAAAAAAATGGGTGTCGAAATATTTATTTATTTTTCTGAGATACAGGTGCATCATTTTCTGGAATGTGACATGGAATCGCCTAAAAAATATTTCGGGGACTGTCAAGTAAAAAACAAATCTGAACGTTGGTAAGAAGTTGTTTGATTCAAATGTATTATTGAAATAGGAGGAAAGTGACTCTTGTAATAGTGACGACACCCCTGGGGAAATGTCTATGCTTATCTCAAAGGTTAGGCAGAAGAGACTTTTGTATAAGAAGGAGTAAAGTAGGTTGAAAGAAATGGTGTGGGAAATAGGATGAACAGATGGCATGATCTCATAGTTGATCTAGTAATGTTTTTCCCTGAGGGCAGTCAATTTTCTGGAGTACCCAGTGAAGACGGGTTGTTCTTAATTCCAATACTTTCTTAAATTCAAGGGTGAGTCAAGGTCCAAGGGCCTGTGGGGAAGAGAGAAGACTGACTAGAATTTGGCCAGGTTAGAGCATATTTTATCCAACTTGCTCAGGTCAGTCAACGAAAGAGGGAAATAATCAAAATAACTTACAATAGAAGCTGAGTAATCCAAATATGAGTGTAATTGATTATAATTTAGAAAATACTTTTTCTAGACAATAGTTGCATACGTACCTTTCTTAAAGGCAAACACAATTTAATTAACATAGGTTTACTCATGAGCAAATAGCACTGGCTTTATATTCCATTAAAGGTGTTAAAGTGAAAAGAAAATGAATGCGATTTTTTCTTAAATGTTGGTTCCAAAATTATTGGCTCAACATTTATTACAGTGATTTTAGTGGAAACTTGATAAAGATTCCTTATGATTATTTAAATCCACTTCAAGCCACTTAGAATCTTACCCTCTTTCTATGTTAGACCTTGGTGCCCGAGTGCTAGATTTACCTTCGGAAAGTGTTATCTTGGAAACGATATGATGTCATCTCTTTGGCATTATAGGGCCGAAAGGAGGAAGAGGGCTGCTTTTGGAAAACATAAACCTTTGTTTAAACATGGAGAGCTTTAGTTAAGACAGCACTAAAGAGTAGAATAGTTATAGAGGCGTGACTAAGGTGAATGGAGTTGAACAAATTTCTTTGGAGGTGTTCTCTTTTTCTCTCTCATGCACGAACTCAAAATATTGAACTCACCAACTTTGTCTTATTTTGCTTTAAAATTTTACTGTTATGGCTGAAACTATTTTTTACGTATTCATGGAAATAATCTTTGGTGTATTAGCCAGATAGGTTATTGAATTGTATAAAACATGTAAATAAACTCAATGCAAATGAGATCTCCTGGGATTACCAAAAGAGGATGCGATCATTCATTCTCCTATGACAAAACAGCTCTATGAGGTTATAAAGATACTAAAAAGGAACAGACAAAGGGGAATTAAACAAACTGTTATATATAACAAAAATGTACACGCATATACATACCTAAAATGTATATACATATACATGTACACATACGCACATTCTGATGGTTCCCTTAGGGGAAAAAATGAGAAAGGTATTTGACACATTTAACTAAACGTAAACTGGATTATAATCATCTCTTTTCCTTAGTTTAGGATTCTGAAATCCAAGCTCCGTATTCGTCATGTCTTCCATATCTTCCTTACTGGTTCAAAACGGACCTATGTGGGGCACCAGGACAACTCACTCAGGGAAACATCCGACTCCTGATTTGGGCTCAGGTCACGATCTCACAGTTTGTGACATGGAGCCCTGCGTCAGGCTCTGTGCTAGACGTGGAGGCTGCTTGGGATTCTCTCTCTCTCTCTCTCTCTCTCTCTCTCTCTCTCTCTCTCTTTCTCTCTCTGCCCTCCCCCCACTCATGTTCTCTCTCTAAATAAGTAAACAAACATTAAAAAAAAAGGATAGACCTATAGATTACGTAATTTTTAACAAGCTATCTTCCCTTAATGTATGGTTGTAAAGAATGATCATGTCACATTGGAATCTCAAACTTGGGATTGCTAATGTTTTATGCTGCAAAAGTATGAAGCATAGCCCTCCCTTTCTCTGTTTGAAGGTCCTTTCTTTCACTAAGAATCTGGATCTTTCATTTGTCAGTGGGTTCGTTCATTTGAAATTAAAAAAAAAAAAAAGAATAGAATAAAAGCAAATGAACTAAGGAAGAAAAAAAAAAAAAAAAACCTCCACTGTCTAGATGTAGATCACTGGAGGTGCCTCTTCCTCATCTTCTTATCAAAATTCTTATTTCATGTAAAATCTGTTTAGCTCTAAGTCTCTTTGAATAAGCAAAGCAGAAGTGAGGTGAACTTAGAGGTTTTCTCCTTAGTGGAAAGTGTACATAAGTACGATGGGCAACAAGGCCCTTGAGGTCTCTTGATGACCCTCTATAAATAATCTGGCTGAATTAAAAGAATCTTGAATTAGGAGTAAAAGGCTCAGTGTGAAAGCAGCCACCTTGAGAGTCCTAGATAAATGTCTCAGAGTCTCTCTACCTCGCAGAGCCACGGCAAGCTTCAGGGACTGGAAAAATGCCTTATAGATTTGTTTCTAAAAGATCTATACAGGGGATGATTAGCTTAACATGGGAAGTGGAAAGTGGGTCATACTCATTTTTTTTCATGGTAGTTCAACACCTTTTATATGTCAGACACTAATCAGGTGCTTGACATCCTAATGTAGTTCGGCCAGTTAAATGCAAGAGACAACTATATCAAAAGAAACTTCCAATTTATGTGAAATCAGATAATATATTTAATAATAATAAATATATAATGTAAACACACACAGAGTGCTAAGGGAGTACAGGACCAGGATCCAGCCTACCCTGAAGAATCAGGGACAGTTTCCTGTATGACATGGTGCGTTAGGGAAAACATAGAGCAATACTCAATTACTAGAATTAATTTCCTCTGTCATTTTCTTAATTATGTCTATGACTACCATCATATGATAAACATGGCATTTGTAAATGTATTATGTTTAAGTCCAGTTTTTGAGGAGACACCCTAAAGTTCCAAATCATAAAATATCTAATTCTCCTAAAAATGATTGAAAACCCAAGTGAAACTAGTTTAAACAATAAAGGGAAGCTATTTTAGAGTATCATACATGCTTTAGAGGTTTCGTGTTTTGATTCCTTTATTTAGCTCTGTGTTTTAATTGTGTTTTACTATATCCTCTGATGCTGCCTTTTTTTTTTTTTTAATGAAACTTTCAGAATCAGGTGGTTTTTCGTGAGGCAAACAAAGTAACTTCAACTGCACTAGTCCACACATTTGTACAGCAACCATTCAGAAGAAAAAAATTATCTCACTCCATCAGGTATCAATCCTGGACATCAAGATAAATGTTCTAAGTTGGGTCTACTTGTGAACCAATCTCTTCAGATGGAGAAATGTACAGAGAAATTGGATTAACTCTAGGCCAGTGTCATCTCTGAAATAATCGTAGGGACAAATGAAGGGGCTTGTGCCCTTGGAAGAAAAGAGTCACCAGGATTTGGCTATAGAGCAGGACCTAGAGTGAGGTGCAGTCTGGGCGTATGGAGATTCTGGTGATGTCTTAGCCTCTGGAAGAAACTAGGCAACTGCCCAACATCTGTAATGAAAGGTCTCTTTATCTCTTTATTATTCTCTATTGATCTTGTATTCAACACCTATCAACATGTATGTTCTAAGCTTTTGGTACATGTAAACTAGAAGGTTTTGGAAGATCTCCAGGTGTATCATGTATGAACATCTATGAACTTCAATGCTCAGGTGTATTGTTCAACACCACAAAGCAATTCTCCAATTCTCAGTAGACACTGTATGGGTGTCTTATAATCTTAGTCAATTCTGACACTATCTACTTTGCCTGAGCTCCCACAGGTTAAAGACACAGTCCAACAAGACTGCCACACCCCTAGCCTTTGAGCCACCAATCGCAAGCCCAGATTGTCAGATGTGCTTCCGATCAGCTGGTTATAAATAGGATGTTCCCATGATCTCCTCCTTGAGTGTAATTAATTTGCTAGAGCAGCTCACAAAACTCAAGAGAAACATTTACTTATATTTATCAATTTATTATAAAGGATATTAGAAAGAATAGCTAGTTAAAGAAGTACATGGAGTGAGGTCCAGAAGCCACAGTACTGAGATGCACTACGCTCATAGCATGTGGACACATACACCGATCTGAAAGCTCATCATCTTCTTCCTTCAAGAGTTTTCTAGATGTTAATTTGTAGCCCCACTCCTCCGTTTCCCAGAGGTCAGGGCGGGGTTGAAAATTCCAACCACTTGGTCTTTTTGGTGATTCACCCTATCCTGAAACTATCAAAGGACCCCACCCTAAGTCACCTTATTAGCATAAACTCAGGAGTGTTCAACAGTGACTCCTTATGAATGACAGGCCCTCCTGATTTCTCAGGAAATTTGAAAGATTTTAGGAGCTCTGTGCCAGGAATAGGGCACCAAGACCTAACATATTATTTATTATACCACAAATATTTAGACCTAATTTTAGAAAATTAACTTCTAATATGAAGGTGAAATACATTAAGTTAACATCTTCACTAGGTTTTCAACGGCTGCCACAATAAAATACTGCAAACTTAGTGATTTGACACATTTAAAAAAAATTAAGTTTAGTTGTTTTAAGAGAGAGAGAGAGAGAGAGAGAGAGAGAAAGAAAGAGAAAAGTAGTGAAGGAGGGGCAGAGAAAGAGGGGGATAGAGGATACGAAGTGGGATCTGTTTACAGCAGAGAGCCCCATGCAGGGCTTGAACTCACACACGGTGAGATCATAACATGAGCCAAAGTTGGATGATTAACCGACTGAGCCACCAGATGCCCCCATTGTTTTTTTTTTTTTTTTTTAATTTAACTTTGTGCCTGTAGTTGTAAGTAGGGCACGTGTCTGAACAAGATAAGATAAATGTGTCAGCAGTGTTATGCTCCTTCTGAGGGCTCTAAGCAAGAATCTATTTTCTGCTCAATTGGGTTGTTAGTTGAATTTATTTTCTTATAGTCGTAGGACTGAGGTCTCCAGTTTCTTCCTGATTATAAACTGAGATCTGTTCCCAACTTCTAGAGGCCACTAGTTTCCTTGGCTTATGCCCTCCTCCTCCATTTTCAAAATAGTAATGGAAGGTCAGATCTCTCTCACTTTGAATCTTCTGTTCCTCCTCTGCCAGGAAATATTCTCTACTTTTAAATGAGGAATAATGTGATCTAAATGGACTAAATTGGGCTCATCCAGATAATCCAGGATAACCTCTCCATCTAAAAGTTCCTAAACTTTACTACACCTGCAAAATCTCTTTTGCCTTATTTACAGTTTGGGAAATTAGAACATGGACATCATTTGGGGGTTATTATTCTGCCTACTGTAGCACACTAATCTCCACATTATTTCCAGAGTGATCTCCTTAAAACTATTACAGTTACTGTATAGGAGTGTCTTTGTTTGCCTGGGGACTTTGATAGTCTGATAGTGTGAATAAGAATAGGGACTTTGGGTCATGTGGTATCTTTTTGACCTCCTGAGGGGCTAGAGCCTGAAACTGGTCATGTGGTCAGTAAGCTATGCTTATTCAGTGAACTCCCCAAAAAATCTGGACATTAAGGCTCATGTGAACTTCCATGATTGGCAACACTCTGTGTATATAGTCACACACTCTTTTTTTTTTTTTTTTAATCTCAATTCTTTTTTTATTTTTATTAAAAAAAAATTTTTTTTTTAATGTTTATTTATTTTTGAGACAGGGAGAGACAGCATGAACGGGGGAGGGTCAGAGAGAGAGGGAGACACAGAATCTGAAACAGGCTCCAGGCTCTGAGCTGTCAGCACAGAGCCTGATGCGGGGCTCGAACTCACGGTCGGCGAGATCATGACCTGAGCTGAAGTCGGATGCTTAACCGACTGAGCCACCCAGGCGCCCCTCTCAATTCTTTTTTTAGACAAAGAGAGAGAGTGTGTGTGTGCATGTGGTGGGAGGGGCCGAGGAAGAGAGAGAGAATCTTAAACAGGCTCCATGTTCAGTGCTGAGCTCCATGTGGGGCTTGATCCCATGACCCTGGGATCATGACCTAAGCCAAACTTGAGAGTCAGATGCTCCACTGACGGAACCACCAGGGGACCCTATAGTCACACATTCTTAATGAAAACAGTGACACTGTTCACAGCTCCACAGAGAGAAAACAACTGTAAGTTCTGTAACTGGCACTTTCTTGGACTCTGCTGTATGCAGTTCTTTTCTTGATGGATATAAATCTGTATCCTCTATCTATAATAAACCATAACCGTGGGTATCACAGCTTTCAGTGACTTTTCTGAGTCATGCTAGCAAATTGGTGAAACTTTGGGTGGTCTTGGGAACACTCTAACTTGCAGTTGATGCCAGAAGTGAGAACAGTCTTGTGGATTGGGCTTGCTCTAACTTTGTAGCTCACCACTGATCATCTTTCCATTTCTTAATCCAATATTTTACCATCGGGTTTCTATATCCAGCCCCAATCTGATTTCCAGGCTGTAGATACGTACCTTCTAATTTGGGCAAAATGCTTCGAAGTGATTCCAGCTCCCTCTTGCTGTGTGTATGGTGGCAGTAATGTCCCATGCTATACACATTTTTTTTTTTTTTAATCCACACCTTTCTACAGTGATTTAAGGTTTACTCTCTTACTTGATTTGCTAGTGGGCAACCGATAGTATGATGCAAGCAGTCTTAACAAGTGCTTACATGTCAGGATCTCCTTCTACTGCTCTTAAAACCCTTGTGCTGCCATGCGAATTGCCTGCAGGATCGTGAGAGGCCTTTCGTGACCCAGGCACCCCCAAGACCCCAGCTGGCACCCTGCCAACCAGCAGAACTGTGAATGAGGCCACACTGGATTATCTAGCAGTCAGCTGACCTGCCACTTAAATACAGGTACATAAACAAGTCCAGATGACATTCTTAATCAAACCTCAAGAAGGCCCCGGAACTGATTAGTACTTAAAAGGGAAAAGGAGGATAAAGGGGATGGTCCACCTTGAGTCATGTTATCAAGCATATTATGCAATGGGAAAAGAAGTAACTTATCGCAGACCCATTGAATGAATAGAACTTGTATTGACTGGAAGATATACGGCTCCTTGAATAAAAAGGATATTGGATAAAGGAGTTACTTATGCATTATAATTGCTCATATTTTTAGGGTTGGACTTGGAATTCGTAAGGTACACGATAGCGAAACATTATCTCAAGGTAGGCATTTTCAGAAAATAAGATTGTTTAAAGAAGTGCAGTTATATTCCAATTATATTCACCCTCTAGTCTGTCATTTTTCCCCCCTGGGGGCATACTTGCAATCCTTTAGAGGACAATACAAGAGCAGTGGCTTCTTACTATTACCCTAGGAATAGTAGGGTAGATACCACACGTTAATGTCTAGGTGGGTTTTATTTGCTACACTATGCAATATATTTGAAGTTTGTGCATAAAATCTTAATACAAATCTTTCTAAACCTTACATATTCAAAACTATTGCATGAGATCAGTCTCCCAAAATTCATATGTGGAAGCCTTATGTGCAAGATGACTATATTTGGAGATTGCGCCAATTAGGGTTCAATGAGGTCATAAGAGTGGACACCTAATCAAATAGGACTGGTATCCTGGAAAGAAGAGGAAGACACACCCCAGATCTCTCTCTCTCTCTCTCTCTCTCTCTCTCTCTCTCTCTCTCTCTTTCCACACACACACAAAGGAAAGGCCAACTGAGGACACAGCAACAAGGTAACCAACTTCCATGTAAGAGAGATCTCACCAGACACCAACTAGGCTGTTCCCTTGATCTTGGACTTCCAGCCTCTGGAATTCTGAGAAAACTAATTTCTGTTATCGAAGTCACCCAGTCTGTGGTACTTTGTTATGGCAGCCGAGCAAAGTAATTATACTCCCTGTTTCCCTGTTAGTTAAAATGGACCTTTATCATTTCTCCATCATGGGTCCGTGCCTGTCAACCATTCTATTTTACTTTATTGCTGTTAGGAACTGCATGACGCTTGTCTTCCTAAAACTGAATTAGAGCTTGTAAATCATTTTAATTAGACCTTTTAAAGAAATATTGAATGATGGAAATGTCATTATCATTGCATCCTTTAAAATGATAATTAAGAATTTTAGCAATCTTTCAATAATATTTATGGTTGTATATAAAGCTTGTTTTATGTGCTTAAAACAAACTAAATGATAAGTATTATTTTTTAAATCTCCATGTACATGCTGAACGTTTGTGTTTAGACTTAGAAAACTGGAGGGCATATTGAAATGAAGACAAATTTGTAAGTGAAGTTCATTAGTTCTGCATGGTTTTGCTTTGCATGCACTTGAAAATTAATATCATTGGGGGTGCCTGGGTGGCTCAGTCAGTTAAGTGTCCAACTTCGGCTCAGGTCATGATCTCATGGTTTGTGAGTTCGAGCACCTCATTGGGTCCTGTGCTGACAGCTCAGAAGCTGGAGCCCACTTCAGAATTTGGGTCTCCTTCTCTCCCTGTCCCTTCCCCACTCTCATTCTGTCTCTCCCTCTCAAAAATAAACATTAAAACATTTAAAAGAAAAGAAAGAAAATTAATATTATTGCAATAGGTGAAAGAGCAATGGAATCTTAAAAAAAATTTTTAATGTTTATTTATTTTTGAGCGAGAGAGAGAGAGACAGACAGAGAACAAGTAGGGGAGGGGCAGAGAGGGAGACACAGAATCAGAAGTAGGCTCCTGGCTCTGAGCTGTCAGCACAGAGCCTGACACAGGGCTAGAACTTGTGAACTGTGAGACCATGACCTGAGCTGAAGTTGGACGCTCAACCAACTGAGCCACCCAGGCACCCCTAGAGCAATGGAATCTTTAGGCAAACTACGGACTTAGATGATTGTGATGTATCAATGCCGTTTATCAATTGTAATAAATGTATCACTTTGCAGAGGAGTGGGCTATGCCTATATGGAGCCAGGGGGTTATGGGAAATCTCTTTACCTGCTTTTTAATTATTTTACTGTGAATCTAAAAGTGCTCTAAAAAAGTAAAGTTTTGTATACATAATGACAACCTAATTTTTAATACAAAATTTTACAAAAGCAACTGACAATAATAACATATAATAACAATACTAACAATAATAGCATATACGGATGATGTTAAATTTTCATAAATCAAAATTGAAAGCATCATAAGCCATGGAGGAAAAAAGAGTAATGGGTCCTATAGTTATCACTATACAAACAAGTGGAAGAACTGTTATCCCTAAAGCTGTTTTGTCATTTCATTCATTCAAAAAACGTATTTTAAGCACCAGGGAAATATTTTCTGTGTCAAAAGTGTAAATTTCACTGATCTTATCTTAGCAGGAAAAATGATGAAACAGGTTAAAAAATAATTTTCTGCTCAGAGTGGTTAAAAATAAATTACGAATTAACGAAGATGGTGTATAATTTGAATGAGGGATATGGAAATCTCAGGAGACAAAGGAATAGTTTAGGACTCAGTGTAGTAAAGGGCCCTCTAAGGGGAGAAGGAATCTGTGAACCAGTCAATGTGTCAGGACAACATATGAGATATGGGAAATTCATGCTTAAAGAGACTTTCTTTTCAGAGGAAAGAAACTGATAGGCAGTGAAGTTATATATACTAATAGAAAAAGTAAAATTTTGCCTTTGTTTTTGGCTGGTTGGATCATACAAATTGTGTAGAAATCTGACATACAACCACACAACCATTTTCAACCCACAGTTGTGTTAAAACCTTGATGGGGATTAGAAGCCAATGGTCCCCACCTAGAGTAAATTTTTCTCCTCTTCACTTTTGTAGCATCCTATGTAGACATTCTCATAGCTTCTACCACACTGCATTGAAGATAATCTTTTTATATACCTGTCTTTTGTATCAGATCAAATTCACCACAAACCAATTATTAGGATTTATCTCATTGCCTCTACAGTACCAGGCACATGGTCTAACACCTAATAGGTGCTCAATCAGTGTTTACAAATGTAAAATTAAATTAATCCTCCCAATTAACTAAAGAACTATTTTCCAACAGTGGGCATGGTGTAGAGAAATGCTATCTTTATAGGATTTCAAAGACGTTAGATTGAAATAATGTAAAATCTAAACTCCAAAATAGTACTAGAGAAGTGTGGCAATCTACCTTCTCTTTTTAAAAATAGTTTTCAGTCATTCTGTTTGATAGCTTTATACTTATCTCACTCTTATTAAATCATTTTAAAAATTTTTGAGTTTCTAATGAACTTCTGAACTAACAATTGATGTAATTATTGGCTTCTTGTATGTATGTTTGCCTGAAAACAAATAAAAATTTCTACTTGCATTCTGGACTTCCACTACTTACTATCCTGTTGTTAATGTGATGAATGAATCATTAACGAGCTGAAGTATTTAAATGTCAGGATCAAGGACTTTAATGGCATTAATTAAAATTTAAAAAAAAATCTCAGATCAGTAATTTGTTTTGCTTTGCTCTGAGATGCAAACAAATCCACTTAATTTTCATAATCCAATTTATAAGAGAATGAAAGAAAAGATAATATATGGCTATATCTAAAATTTAGAAGATATTTGTTGATATGTAAAATTAAGTACAGTATAACTAGAGAAAAGGCTTTTTTACCAATATGAAATGGAATACGCCATAGAATGATTTTAAATGTTTTTATTGCTGTTAGAGATTTTTAAATGACATCTAAGGTAGTTGAATAGGTTTTATTACCAAAATAATACTTTTATGATTCTGCTTTGGACTAAAAATAAATTGTTGGATGAGTCAAATATACACTGGCTGGATTCTTAGTTTTACAAAAGGTTTTCAGAGAGAAAGAACACATACACACACACTGCAGATGTATGTTAGACCTTTTAATTTGAATATTTTATTTTTTTACTGTGGAATTCTTGTTAGTATATAGAAAAATTAATCTATTTTTAAGGAAAAAGATTGGTTTTTACTAATCAAGTCTCACTGTATTACTTTGCTAGGACTGTGGCATATAGACAGGATACATTTGATGGATTTGAAAAACAAACCATCAAATTGTATACTTACAATAGGATATAAATATTTGTTCTTTTATCTCTCATCTAATAAG
>NW_024412376.1:145765368-145766598 GCF_014898765.1 Herpailurus yagouaroundi | reverse complement strand
AAATCTAGTTTTTTATAGAAAGGTTAAATCTGTTTTCTCATTTCTTTTTGTTGGTTAAATATTGATTTGTTTGCTTGTATAATTTTACATTCTTTATTGTGAATTATTTTAAATATGTATTTTAAAAATCCCCAACAAATATTTAAAATATAAAAATATTCATAATATACAGCAAGCCTTCTATATTATTGAGGACTTTTTATATTATTATTGAACTAAAACCTACAAATATAGGAGGAAAAAACCAGCTGGGCACAATTTGTCATAATATTATATCTCTTCCTTCTTCCCCAGTAATAGCCATATGCTACACTGGTTGTTTATTATTCAACAGGTCAAATATAAATAAATATTTGCTGAGTGAAAACACACCAAGCATTCTCATAGCCATTCCATAGAGAACAGAGTACATTATTTACAAAGTTTACAAACATTACCCAAATTTATGCATCCATAAAAATGCATAGTATTATTTTCATGGTTTTGAAATATTTTAAATAATGACAGAAACCTACTTCTATTATATTTATAGTAAATTTGTTTATAATATAAATATTAAAAATTAAAGTATAAAAATTATAAAATACGTAATTATATATTTACATATCTAATGTATAAATACATAAATTTTTATATAATATATATTATATATGTATACATTTTATATAAAAATATATAAAATATTTAAAAATGTATATATTTGTGTAAATATATATATGAATATATATAAAATATATAAATATAAATATATAAATGTATATTTATGTACATAAATATACATTAAATATTATATATAATATGTATTAATATTATATTAATATAGTAATTAATATATTATATTATATATAATATAAAACATATATATTATATTATATATTATATATTATATACATTATACTATATATATTATATTTTATATATTATATTATATATTATATTATATTTATATTATAATATATAAATATTATGTATTTATATAATAAAAATATTATATTAGATTATATATAAAATATATAAATATCTATATATTTATAAATATATAAATATATAATATAATGTATATATAAATGTATAAATATAAATATATGTTTATATATAAATATATATAAATGTTATATATTTATACATATAAATACATATAAATCTATTTATATTATATGTTATATATTTTTATTATATAATATTATATATAATATATATTGCCTAAATATATATATTTATTATATAAAT
>NW_024412376.1:145733202-145765268 GCF_014898765.1 Herpailurus yagouaroundi | reverse complement strand
AATATATAATATAATGTATATATAAATGTATAAATATAAATATATGTATTTATATATAAATATATATAAATGTTATATATTTATACATATAAATACATATAAATCTATTTATATTATATGTTATATATTTTTATTATATAATATTATATATAATATATATTGCCTAAATATATATATTTATTATATAAATTTATTTATATTATATATTATATACATATTTATATAATTATAAAAATTAAAATCTATAAAATATATATTTATATAAATTTGTAGTAAATATATAAATTACAAAATTTATACTAAATACAGTTTTTGAGATAACCCATTTAAAATATTTTTCTGTAGTTAATTCATGTCACAGCCTATATTGAATTCCAATGTATACCTTACTGATAGAAAATACTACATGTATTCACATATTATATATCTCTGCTCGTCTGTTGATGATTTGTTTCTTTTGTTATGAAAACAATGATGCCATGGACATTCTTAAACATGTCCTTACAAACACATAAACTTTGATATTGCTAAGCTATATAACTAAGAGAGAAATTGCTGGCCCAAAGGATGTACCCGTTGTTTACATTAGGTAATACTGATAAAATGCTCATCAAAGTGTTCATACCAATTTACTCTCCAGAAAACAGTGAGGGGGTTTGCTTCAACATATCTTTGCCATCAATTATTACACTCAGTTTTTCCATCTTTTAACTTTGACAATATAAACTATTTAAATATATATATATAATACATAATTTTTTATCTTAGAGAAAGAGAGAGAGTGGATAAGAAGAGCGAGAAGGAGAGAGAGAATTTTAAGCAGATTCCACATTCAGCATAGAGCATGACTTGAGCCAAAATCAAGAGGCAGATACTTAAACAACTGAGCCACCCAGGTGCTCCTAAAATGCTGTCGTAATATGATTTTGAATTGTGCTTTCTGGATTATCGGTAAAATGAGCATTTTTGATATGCTTACTGTTATATTATCTATGATCAGATTCCCCTCTTGCCTATTTTGATAATTACTCTTTTGTTGTTAACAGTTAGGAATTATAGGTATTGCATGCCATTAGTTTGTTTGGATTTTCACTTTCTTTTCTGTACCTTCTGTGGAATACATTTTTAATGTTAATGAGATCAAATTAATTTTTTTTAATTCTTTGTGCTTTTAGTATCTTGTTAACATAAGACCATAAATATATTATCTAATATTTTATTCTTGATATTAAAATATTTTGATTCTCTTGAGTGAATAATTTATTAGTTAGCCTGATAATCTAATGTTTGTGGGCAGTAAAAAAAATAGGAAATTAATTTATTTTTCTTATATGTGTAGATAATCCCTTGGATAGTGTCACTTATTGAAAAATGTAGTTATCACCTCTCAGATTTCATTCCATATATAGTAAATCAAATTTTAATACAAGCATGTCTTATTTATAATCATTCTATAAGTATATTCTATATTATTCTTTCCATTTGTTTATTGATCTATCCCATAGTATCTTCACCAAATCTTTAACCAATCCAAATAGATGATCCATATATTTTCTTACATTTTCCCAGGTGCAAATTTTCTGTATGAAATCTGCATTTGGGATTTTCTTGTCGTATTGCTTGGCTTTTCAGGGTAATTCTGGACATAGGCAGAGATATAGGCTAGAATTATAGGCTGCATTAACATATTTTAAATACAGAGCCATTTTACAAGCCTGGGTTAAAACCCATGTTGATAAGACATCTTTTTTTAAGTTAATTGTTTGATGAATGAAAATGAGAAAGTTTTATTTCTTCTAATATAATTATCCACTTTTCTATCAATGATAGCATAGATGATAAATTAAGTTAGATGATACCCTTACTTTTTTTAATCTGTGAAACATTTAACAAGGCACAAATTATCAATTCTTACCTAAAAAAGTACTCATTTGGTAATTTTTGCCATTTTGGGGACAAAACTTTTGGGAACCTGCTATTTTTCATCGAAGTACTTTTCTCTGTTCATGATATGTAAATATTAAGGATTCTTCATAGATATCAATTCATTCATTCAATAAATATTATAAGAGATAAATAGATCAATAGACAAACTTTGCACAGCAAGAACAATTAGCTGCTCAGTATTTGTTGAAAAAAATGAATAAAATAACAAGTCATGGGGCAATGTGACCAGAGAGATAAACCCTGGAAGATTGAGGACTGTTCACTTCTGGGTACTCCATGTAAGTGATGAATCACTGGGTTCTACTCCTGAAACCAACACTACATTGTATGTTGACTAACTTGAATGTAAATAAATAAATTTTTTTTTTAAATTTTTTTTTTCAACGTTTATTTATTTTTGGGACAGAGAGAGACAGAGCATGAGCGGGGGAGGGGCAGAGAGAGAGGGAGACACAGAATCGGAAACAGGCTCCAGGCTCCGAGCCATCAGCCCAGAGCCTGACGCGGGGCTCGAACTCACGGACTGCGAGATCGTGACCTGGCTGAAGTCGGACGCTTAACCGACTGCGCCACCCAGGCGCCCCGCAAATAAATAAATTTTTAAAAGAATGCTATTGCGACCACATCAGTGAGGATTTGATCACCTAAACTAGGTCCATGATAGTTTAGATAGAGGATAGAATGTGCACTCTCTCTTTATATGTATTCACACATGTACAGATAATATGTACAGACAGGAGTTGAAACAGCTGAATTTGTTTCGTAATTCAATTTAGGGAATGGGACAGAAGGACTCCAGATTTCTAGTTGGGCTGACGGAGTGAATAATGGTTTATTACCAAAAATTACTGGAAAAAAATATCGAAGTGTGAGCAGACGGAGGGCATGGTAAACTCTGTTGGGGTAGACTCTCCTCATTAACCATCTTTCATACATGTTATAAGTCTCAGATGAGATAAGGAATGTGAAAAGTTTTTAAGAAATTTAAGACACTGGGGTGTCTGGGTGGCTCAGTTAAGTGTTCGACTTCAGCCCAGGTCATGATCTCGCAATTCATGAGTGTGAGCCCCCACATGGGGCTCTGTGCTGACAGCTCGGAGACTGGAGACTGTTTCAGATTCAGCGTCTCCCTCTCTCTCTGCTCCTCCTCTGCTTGCACTCTGTCTCTCTCTCTCTCTCGAAAATAAGTAAACATAAAAAAAAATTAAAAATTTAAAAAATAAAGAAATTTGAAACATTAAAACCATCCGGGTATATAAAAGATACCATTATCATTTGCGGCTGAAGGGGAAATGATGTAAATCAGAAGTAACGATGGTAATTTTCTTTTACCTGAGAAGAATGGAATAGAGAGGGGGGCATACTGGCTAATTAAATTAAGGTGGAACCTATATATCAGGATAATTAATTTGTGTATGCTGATCTTTGTACCCTCAGAATCTAAGAATCTGTGTTTTAGGTCTATATACTTTTAAATATGGTTTACTCCATAATGTCTTGATTAATGTTTTTCTCATAAAACCCAATTTAAGAGAAAATCATATTATCTATGGGCATTACTGGCTACGGTAAAGGTACCACACTTTAATGAGACTCAGCCTATACTGAGGGTAAAAAAACATGAAAGATTATTATAAAACTCACCATCATATCTGCTGTAAGGAAAGGACTATGAGGATTATACAAAGTCATTGCGATTAGCTTCCCCCCCCAAAAAAAAATATGGCCTAATACTTAGAAATAGTATTTCACATTTATTTAATTAATTTGGAATTTCAGGCTAATGCTAAATTGTGTGCAAGAATCACCTCATAAGGTAGATGACATTAGTAAAGTTTATGAGATCTGGGGCACCTGGGTGGCTCAGTTGGTTAAAGTCTGACTTTTGATTTTGGCTCAGGTCATGATCTATTTTCAGCTCAGGTGGTGATCTCACGGTTGTGGGATACAGCTCCAAGTCAGGCTCCATTTTGGCTGTGGAGCCTGCGTAAGGTTCTCCCCCCCTCCCTCTGTCCCTGCTCTGCTCGTGCTCTCTCCCTCTCTCAAAAATTAAAATAAAAATAAATTTATGAGATCAAAGTCTATAAACAATTCTGTGGAAACAGTTCTGTGGAGTCCCATAGTTAGCATGAAGTTTATTTTGAAGGGAAGACACTTGAGATTCAGCAGGTGCAAAAAGAAGTATTCTCTGAGCTTCCTTTATAAGACTAAAAGCAGCAAGTTCTGGAAATAAGGCTGCCATAAATTCCCTCTCTAGGATGGTCTACTCCCAGGAGGAAGAACCAGAATAAATCTAACAGAAATCCCTTCTCCAGGGAGTTGTAGGGCTCTGTAAAAAGTAGAAGGACCACCCACACGTGTAGAGACAAACATTATCACAAACCTTCTTATCTCTCCTTTGTTCTCTTAAGGAAAAAAAAAAAGTCTTTCAAAAGAAAAAAAAAAAAAAAAAAAACCTTTTCATTCTCCTCCTTTTCCTCTAACAAATTAGGTATATAAACCTCTAACTTGAACTATTTAGCAAGACAGCTACTTCATTTGTTGCTTCCCATATGCATATGTATCAACTTTTTTTTTTTTATATTAATCTGTCTGATGTCAGTTTAATTTGCAGGCCCCCAGTCACTCCACTGAGAGGGTAGAAGAGATTTAGTTTTCCTCTTTTGCAGTTCCAATATACACAATGAACGACTGGTGGAGCTCAGGCACAAACTCTAGTTATCTGGTTCTAGAGTCTGTGTCCTTTTTATTTTATTTTATTTTATTTTATTTTATTTTATTTTATTCTATTTTAATTTTTTTAGTGTTTATTTTTGACAGAGAGAGAAAGACAGAGAGACAGAGCATGACGTGGGAGGGGCAGAGAGAGAAGGGGACACAGAATCTGAAGCAGGCTCCAGTCTCTGAGCGGTCAGCACAGAGCCCGACACGGGGCTCAAACTCACGGACCGTGAGATCATGACCTGAGCTGAAGTCGGACACTCAACCGACTTAGGCACCCAGGCCCCCCTAGTCTGTGTATTTAAATAACCACGTTCCTCTGGCTTATTATTCATTTGTGATTACTGTTTTTCTTTGTTTATGTATCTTTAGGTTTTAAGTTTCGAATCTTATTGGCCCTGTGAACAGTGTCACAGATGATCTCTTTGATTACCAAATGTTTTGGAACAAGCCTATAAATCTGGCCCAATAAAATACAAAGGTTGGTAATCTCAATATCAAATTCCTAGGAGCATACTAGCTCAATAATCTGTTTCCTTATTAGCAAAACAAAACTTAAGGCTAGTATTTCACAGCAAATATATGAGATTGTTAGTTTACTGTGACAACACAAGGATTGGTATTCATGGTATAAAGCCAGGGAACTTTCAACTAGACTGAAGGTAGAATTTTATGTGATGAAATATCAGTAGTTTTGCAAGTTTGCTGTTTAAACAAAATGACAACTCAGGGTTTACGGGTATGGGAAGCTAACAAGTAAAGAAAAAGAGTGACTCTGGCCATATATATTTGCCTCTGTATATACTTTGTCAGTGGTGAGAAATAGACATAACAGCATGGGGGGAGTGCCCTACTAGTCAGTTTTAACACATATATTTCAAAGCCTCAATTCTGGTACTATGTTGTCTATATTTATTTCCGCTTGTAACTTTTGTTACTTTATTATTATATTTTATATATTTGAAAAAAAATAATGTTTTATTTTTAGTTTTGAGACAGAGACAGGGTGTGAATGGAGGAGGGGCAGAAAGAGAAAGGGAGACACAGAATCCAAAGCGGGCTCCAAGCTCTGAGCTGTCAGCACAGAGCCCTAAGGGGGGCTTCAACCCAGGAACTGTGAGATCATGACCTGAGCCAAAGTCGACACTTAACCAACTGAGCCACCCAGGTGCCCTTATATTTTATATTTTGTAAGTGTCCTTAAGTATTTCCTAAAACTACAGCGAAGAGGAAAACTAATAAATTAACCAATTACATATATGTATAATACATATATATGTGTATATCTGTATTTACTACCCTTTCCGTTTTGCCTTTAAATAGACCATTTTGTCATGGAAAGCGACACTACCCGGGAATATATATGGACCAGATAGTATCCTAGTATACTCAATTTTATTTTTATCTTACTATTTGATTAATCCTATACTTGAATGGGTATCACAGTAGTGATGAGGTTCTCTTGGCTGATAATTATCAAGAGATAGATTAAATAATATCTAAACTACTCAGGCTGATTTCTGGCTTTGCTGAAAATAAAGACTTTGTGAACTTTTTTTTTTTTAATTTTTTTTTTAACGTTTATTTATTTTTGGGATAGAGAGAGACAGAGCATGAACGGGGGAGGGGCAGAGAGAGAGGGAGACACAGAATCGGAAACAGGCTCCAGTCTCTGAGCCATCAGCCCAGAGACTGACGCGGGCTCGAACTCACGGACGGCGAGATCGTGACCTGGCTGAAGTCGGACGCTCAACCGACTGCGCCACCCAGGCGCCCTGAACTTTTTTTTTTTTTTTTAATGTCTTAGGCTACTTTCTATAACATTTCAAAATGTTTTTCATGCCTTTGCAATTAAATCGCTTATTAATATGATTATATTCTAAATGATTTTTCAGCTTTTAAACCCATTCTTGAAGCAGCACAAATCTATATTATGATTAAATACCCAGGCTAAAGATGTGAGAAGCAAACTGTTAATTGTGTGCATATATGGACGGTTTCTTAATTACATAACTGGTGAAACCGGAGGAAGTATGTGATGTTCTCCTTTCTTTTGCAGACATTTTTGAAAATCAAAACCAGTGACTGTCTTTGCAAGACAAAGAACTGATTATGCGTTTAGTCAATAAATGAAGAATGGCTGGTTACATGTTATGTTTTGTTCCTTTATTTTCCCAGCTGCATTGACAAGGTTTCTTTTGAAACCGCAGTCAAATGAGATGGTCTCTGGGTAGAGAATACAGAAAACGGTGTTTTCTCTTTTTCATAACGTTAGACCAGCCCTGCGGCAGCGCACCATGTTACAAACAGACTCTAATTGTAAGGGGGTGAGGGCACAAAGTAAAGGTTTCCTATGGTGGAGGTTATGATCTACTGTAAGAAGGATCTACCGCGGGAGGAGCTACCCTGTGTGTGAGCACGGGGGCCAGCCCACGAAAAGTGCTACAGGAAGGGCTTCTAGGAAAACGTGCAAATCAGAGAACAGGAAGATGGCGATGACCTTTAAATTCATTCGTTTCCCGGGAAGTGTGCCCATTACCTCCTTATGTGCATTCTGGCTAAATTTCCTGGGCCATTGATGCAAGGAAATCAGGTATATCGAAGCACAGGGACCTAACTGGGGTAAGTGTCTAGCCCAGGACAGAACCTCGCACCAGCTCCCACAGTCATTAGTCACCAGAAGGGAGCTTCAGTCTGTCGCCCTCGCTTCCCTCGAGCTTCGATATCAGAGTGTTCGTGTTTGGGAAGAAAGCAGGTGAGCCCGGCTCATTTGCAGCCAAGTGAGCTGCGCTTGACTATTGTGCTGGAAAATCTAGCACTTTTCTGCTACTGGTCGAGTTAAAATAGTCCTTCCTGGCTTTCAACAACCCTTGTCATTTGAAGGTGGGCTGGAAAGGGTCCCTTTATCAAATTGACATTACTCCCACCGCCGAAATGTGGTTTCTACATGGAATACTAAGGCTTAGCCCTGAAGGTCCGATCTGCCCTGGACAAAAGCCTAGGGAAATGACCTCACTGCCACCCACTGCCAGGGACAGAGCCATGGATCCCGCTTACTTCTTTCTGGTTTGGAGCCAGGTGTCCAGTGATTCAAAACTGAGAAAAGAAAAATGCACACACATATCCAAAATATTCGTATTTTCAATACGAATGAAGAAATAACAACGAGAATGAGAAAATAACAATGATCTGACCTCCTATTTCCATTTCCTTTTTGTTTTCTTTTTCTTGCCTCTTTCCCCTTTGGATAGTAGAATTCTTTTTTTTTTTTTTTTTTTTTTTTATGCTACAGGTCCCATAAGGAGAATCTTACACATTCAAGTGTCGTAGAAAAAATTATTTGATAAAGTGTTATTAGATTTTTATATTTATACACACACACATATATCCACCCATGGGCGTATATATGTAATCTCTAACTCTATATTAAATAAGCATAATGGTTCATCTGTAAAATTTAAAGGTTTTGCGATTTTACCAGATTATTTCATATAGGTGGTACACTGAAAACTGATTTTTCTGGAACAAAAACCATCGCATCAGAGGATTGCAAAGCTGGAATCTGAGGTGTCAAATAAATGCATTTTTCTATGTTTTTGTAAGAATCAAAGATATTCCCTGTGATTCAAATGACAATGACAAAGGTGACTTAAGGGTTTCACGTTATGATTTTGTAGGGAGTGCTCTCTTTGTTACCACAGCCTTAAAGATCCCCCTTTCTATAAATCTGACAGTGGATTATTCGCCATAAATCTAAGAGGCCAAGCATTTGGAGCTTAAAACTCCTGCATCTGTCTGACTTGGCATCACAGTGAGAGGAGTCACAAGGCCAGACACTATCTCATTGGGAAAGACAAATTATCATGTCTGAGTACCAGGAATAATGATTCTAAATATGGACAGGTCTAATTCATTCAACATTTCAATGATGGCTGAATGACACGTGCTGGGTGGGTTCAACCTCCAGCTGGAATTTTAGCTCTTTGGGAAGCTGCGGCAGGACAGATCTGTGGCAGATGAATGACAGACACATTTTGGGAATGAATGCATTTTCTAGCTCAGACAGGGACCTTTCAGAAATCTTAGGAATTATGTCACTTTCTACTTCTTAACCATCTACTTCCCTTTGTCTGACAAAAGCCACTCATACCCCACCCACCGCCTCGGCACAGAGCTATTCATGATACTAATTTTTATACTTTTGCACTTAAGATACTATTACAAATACCCATCTTTTATCTTCTTTGGCAATTGCATTTTTGCGTGTGTGTGAAGAGCTACTAAAAACAAATGGAAAAGAAACTGATTTAAACAAAGGTTATATGAGCGTGTGTATTCCAAAGAGGAGATTCTCAGAAATATAAAGTAAATAATGTAATATCTTTTATTTGTATCCTCCCCCAAAAGCAATAGATTAAGTGCTAATGACAGATTCAACAAAAGCAAATATCATTTTGCTGTGGCCAATCCTCTGGTGTTACCTGAATGGTAACTTTACCACCATTATCTTTGGAGAACCATCTCTAATGTATATTTCTGCAGGACTTTGTGTCCCAGAAAATTGATATTCAAAAAAAGAAAAAAAAAAAAAGAAAAGAAAAGAAAAGAAAAATTTTTTTTCAACATTTTTATTTATTTTTGGGACAGAGAGAGACAGAGCATGAACGGGGGAGGGGCAGAGAGAGAGGGAGACACAGAATCGGAAACAGGCTCCAGGCTCTGAGCCATCAGCCCAGAGCCCGACGCGGGGCTCGAACTCACGGAGCACGAGATCGTGACCTGGCTGAAGTCGGACGCTTAACCGACTGCGCCACCCAGGCGCCCCGAGAAAAGAAAGTTTTTACAAAATCAACAACATACCTTTATTCTTTACATGGTCTAATAATAGGAAGATGTGTTTTATATGTGTTTTTGGTATCTCCTTGTGAATTTGGCATCTCCTTGGTCAATGACAAAACAAATCCTCTAGCACTGTCCCTGGAATCCTAAATTGAAACTTATCCTATGACAGTGAGGAATAAAAGTATATATAGATGAGGAATATACACAACAGGTAAAACTAAACTTCTAAAGCCAGAGTAGTAACTTCAGAAGATATAAAAAATGCAATCCCGTAAGTAATTATTATTATGCCTATTATCCTTTTATATCTGTAGAAATCAAAATGCTGATTCTAGTTGATGTTAATTAAATCCAGTTCTAATATATGTATGTATTGTTTTTCAAATAGAAGAGCTAATCAGTGGCTAATGTCTAAACAGGAGTTGAAATACTGTCAGAAGAAAAATTTTTAGGAAGATACTAATTTGTTTTGATTACGATATAGCTCATTAATGGGCTTTCATAAACTATATTCTTTAGTTTTCATTGCTAATGTAAACTGCCTACAATAGGTTTCACTATAGGAATATAGTCAGATAATATTTCCAATTTATTTAACATGTTCTTGTCTACTATCTACTATTTGGCATAGTAAAAGACACTGGGTATACAGCAGTAAACAAAATATAAATAATTCTCTCAGATGTACTAGAAATAATTTTCACTTAGTACTAATAAAAATTTGCTAACATATGTAAATTTTTCTATGATTTATAAAATGCTTTTAGAAGCATTATCAAATTGATCCTTTTTGTGACTTATGGTAAAGTATAAATAGTTATTACCATTATTTCCATTTTCATATGAAGAAATCAACCTCCAAGAGCTTAACTAAATTTACAAATATTTTTTGGCTGGTAAGTAGCAGAGTTGGGATGTAATTTTATACTCACTGCATCATGCTTTGCAGGTGCTGTCTGAAATGTAAAGAAATGCTCGTTCACTTTCCTGATGTAAATATGCTTTTCGTATTTTTCCTTTAGCAGAAAGTCCCAGTAAAATGTCCCATGATGACATGT
Organism: Herpailurus yagouaroundi; assembly: GCF_014898765.1. Lineage (NCBI taxonomy): Eukaryota > Metazoa > Chordata > Mammalia > Carnivora > Felidae > Herpailurus > Herpailurus yagouaroundi. The sequence continues at coordinate 145,754,700 of NW_024412376.1, read as the reverse complement.
AAATAGCTATGTATTTAATATAATTTTAATCAACAAATATGTGGAATTATTCACAGAGTCCTGGGGTAAGGAGGAATTGCATGGTCTGGTCTCACTCACTTTTTTCAGGTAAGTAAAAACGTCAATAGTCCCAAATCCAAACAATTTATCCTCATTTTTTAAAAGCTTCAGCAAACCTTTTAGCTGCTTGTTTTAGGATTTAGTCAGCCTTGGAAAGAAAAATTAGTTATTTTGGACACAACATTTTCTAGATAAAACTAAAATCCATTATTCCCTGGCTTAAAGTTAAGAACAATTGATGAAACCCAATTAAAATGTTGCCCATCTCTTTAGAGTCAGATAATTTTCATCTCTCACTACTCCAAATGCCAATAATCTGTTTTCTTTGACTCCAAATATTTACAGTATTTTTAAAAGTTTATATTACATAAATAGAATAGTATGTTTTGGATCTTATTTTACATCCATTATTAGAGTTTCACGTTCTTATTTCAAAAATTGTAAGCTTATTAGGGCTTTGTATTTTGCTGTATACATTTTCATCTAATTGCATATTACTCGCAGTTGATGTTTCATTTGGATGGTTTCTCAAATGGATTATATAGAGGCTGAACTCCAGAATTATATTTCATTTCCCAGTTTTCTACTTTGGCTTTAGGCTAAGGTCTGTTATATCCATGGTTAATGAGGAAACCTTAGAGGCAATGCCCAATTCTAACTAATGAGCTCAAGTGCAGCCATTCTCCATAGTTCTCCTGGATTAATAGCATCCAATCTCATTTACTAGACATATGCATTTTCCAAAGTTAGTGTGTTCTATCTCAAAATGGCACCTGAAATCGTAATAACTATTTGGTAATACCATTTTGCACATAATGGCAATTAGACAATAATCAAGAGACCATACATGATAGAAGTCATGAAGTGCCAAAACTGCAGAAGTACACAATTTTGGAAGGGAAAAAAATGCATATTTTTGCATTGAGTAGAAAAGATTTCATAGAGATTTCAGGTAGACATGAAGAAGAAGCAGGGCTTAGACAGATGTTAACAGACCATGAGTATAGTGAGAGAGCTGCTGTATAGGAAATAGTTATCATCCATTAATTTTCTATTTTAGTCATTACGACACCATCCAAAAAATAGAAAGCTATTCTAGCACTATATGTGGAGGGGCAGTGATGCAGAAGCAAGTGTGATAGAAAGTAAAAAACAAAAAAACAAAAAAAACCCTGAATTTTGTTCTTGATTTTATTTCTAATTAGGCTTGGATATTGTTAAATCTGTGTAGGATCTTCAAAATTCAGTTTCCATACCTGCAAAATAAATAAGATGACTTAATATTTATTAACTTCCCACCAGAATATTCAATAAATGTATGGTATTTAAAAAAATTTTTTTTCAACGTTTATTTATTTTTGGGACAGAGAGAGACAGAGCATGAACAGGGGAGGGGCAGAGAGAGAGAGGGAGACACAGAATCGGAAACAGGCTCCAGGCTCCGAGCCACCAGCCCAGAGCCCGACGCGGGGCTCGAACTCACGGACCGCGAGATCGTGACCTGGCTGAAGTCGGACGCTTAACCGACTGCGCCACCCAGGCGCCCCAAGTATGGTATTTTAAAAATGAATGCAATTAGATTTTTTTTCCACTTGTCTCCCCTTTTTCATCTAACCTGAATATTTTAATCTCAGAGTCTTTCTCATTTCTCCTTGCTTATGTCACTACATAATATTGAATGTAGCAATGTTTGGTATTCACTCCACACTACTCCAGTTTGACTGAACGGGGCTGAGGCAACAGGAAATAAGAAAACAAAAGGGTGAGAAAATCAGGGTGAGGTCAGGTAATTGGAAATGTTTTTGCGAGGCTGGCTTGTAAGAAGTTAGACAGAGATGTTTAAAGCAGGACAAGCAGTCAGGGTTATAATGTGTCATGTTGGAGAGTTTGGATTTAATTCTCAAGAAACAGAAAACCATTGATAGGTGTTAAGTGGGGGAAGTGGCATGGTAAGATTTGCATTTTAAAGAGCTGACTTAGGACTTCTTATTTCCCTGTCTGGCACCGAAGGAGCTTACAAGTGACCACTCCATCGAAGAAGCTAAAAAATCACCATCCATGGTAATAACAAGTAAAAAGCTGAACGGACTGAAAAACCAACAACTCTCCTTAGATCCTTAAGAGAAGTGAAGCTATGGCCAACTGGTGACACCAAAATTGAACAAAAGAGACCTGCAGATACAGAGAAGCGAAACTTACCAGAATGGAAACACAGCAGCTAAAACTTCTGGCACGGGTGCCAATGCCAGGGTAGGAAGACCTGAGCTAAAATTGGTGAATAGTTGGAGACTCGGTGTGGAAGAGTATCCGTGTGGTCCAGGTGGACCCAGTCCCCACAACCCCAGGAGCTCAATCAGGTTCTTGAAAAGATCGGAAACAAATCCTCTCACGCTCCTGTCAAGGAGAGTAGAGAAGTCACCATTTTGAAAACACCAGTGCATTTTGTTCTTCTTAACAGGTCCGGTCACAAGAAAAAGTAGTGAACCAGAGCTTTACCTGCTAGTGTTTTTTTCAGAGCCTAACCTACCTGGGGGAAAGGGAAATACCCAATTCTACCCGTAGTAGATACCCTGTCCCACCTAAGGTAGTGCTGGTGAGAAACTGAGAAGCACGTGCAGGGTTCCCAGTGCAGAGACGCAAGCAAACTAAAATACCGAGACTTGAACACCGGACATGGAACACTCCTTTCGTCCCTAAGCTTTTCTGCCCCCTTACTGAAGGTCCTTCTAGAAAGTTCCTTTTGCCTAGTGCATATCTTTTCATAGTATCAAGAAAAATATCGCAAGGTACACAAAATGGCAAGAACCAGAGTTTGACGAGACTGAGAGGAGATCAAAACCAGACTCAGACATGACAGAAATATCAGAATTATCAGAATCAGAAGCCTATCACGCCTTAGAGGCAATTATGATGCACACTTAAAATTTGAGAACCGCTGATCTAGAAAAATGATTTGGATACTAAATTTTCTATATGTGATTTTCCCATTTGTTTTTTTGTGTCTCTGTGTGTGTGTGTGTGTGTGTGTGTGTGTGTGTGTTTGTGTGTGATTTTACTCCCAATTCTACTCACTATAGACTTCAAGTAATCTTCACTTGTTTTGCTCCTGTAATCCTTTCCTATATAGTGACTGTCAGTCCTATAAGAGGTGTATCTTGGATGTCTTTTACATTCCTTCATGACCTAGCATGATGATGCTAAAGAAATATTCAGTAAATCTTTTGTGAAAGAAAGGTTAATAACTTGACATACTCACTGGCTAAAGCTGGTTATGCCGACTGTTTTTCTGCAGAAAGTCTGACGTGGAGACAGCATCACTTTCTAGATGATGTTGAGTGTCAGCGTGAACACCCCTAAGTTTCATGAACCAGAGATGACTCCCACTTATCCAGAGACACATTGCCTCATTTAACATTACCTATGGGGCTCCCGGGGGACTCAGTCTGTTAAGCGGCCGACTTCAGCTCAGGTCATGATCTCGCGGTTCGCAAGTTCGAGTACCGCCTCGGGACCTGTGTTGATGGCTCAGAGCCTGGACCCAGCTTCGGATGCTGTGTCTCCCTCTCTCTCTCTGCCTGTCCTCAGCTGGCACTGGTACTCTGTCTCTGTGTCTCTCAAAAATAAATAACATTCAAAATTTTTTTTAAAAAAGATTATTTAGGGGCACCTGGGTGGTGCAGTCGGTTAAGCGTCCGACTTCAGCCAGGTCACGATCTCGCGGTCCGTGAGTTCGAGCCCCGCGTCAGGCTCTGGGCTGATGGCTCGGAGCCTGGAGCCTGTTTCCGATTCTGTGTCTCCCTCTCTCCCTGCCCCTCCCCCGTTCATGCTCTGTCTCTCTCTGTCCCAAAAATAAATAAACGTTGAAAAAAAATTAAAAAAAAAAAAGATTATTTAAACCAGAAATTCCTCCTGTCCCCTCTGGCTGTTATACAGGAAGTATACAGCAGAAAGGAGAGAAAATAAATTTGGCGTGGTACTTGACATGTTGCTGTTTGCTAGCAGCTCTGGGAAAAGGTTGGATGGAAGATGAGTTATGAGCGTTTGACAAGAATTGAGGGTCCTGACTAAGCAGTAGGTACCTTTCATTCATTGGGGTTGACTGACTATAGTTTAAAATACCATAGGGAAAAATGATATTTCAGGCCAATTCTATCTTATTCTCAGGCACCTAAATGAGCATGTACTTGGATCTTACCCAGAATTTGTTATTCCAAATATACTTTTGCCATGGAAATCCTGAGCCCTGTTAAGAATCAAAGAAAGCTGCTCGCCAGTGTAGATGGGTCACCTATAATTGTGCATACCTTCTAAATGAAAATCAAAATGTCAGATTGCTCTTTCTTCTTGTTTATCAACCATGAAAACACACTCTCAACTTGATAATCCAGCCTCAGTGGAAGCCAAATATATACAATTTGTTAAGGTTTAACTATGTTTGTTCCACTGTTCTCAGCAATTTTCACGCATTTAATCCATATGCAATTGTAGTAAGGGATCATTCAGTTACTGGTCGATGGAAAACTGAGGGCCAGAGAGGTTGGTTAATTTTCAACAGATCACACAGCTAGTAAAGACCAAATAAGTAAATAAACAAACCAACAAACAATCAAATCAACAAACACACATTTCTTGTGGCAGAAAACCTGATTTCTTAACTGTATTATTTAGTGTTCCCTTACAGATCAAGTCTCCTGTGAATTTCCTATTTCCTTCTGTGACCAGGGGAAAGAGGGATGTTAGTTAACTGGCTTGTAAACCCCACGAGTTGGCCTTGTAGGTTCCCTTCTGGTCTTGCTTATTGGACATTGTCCTTTTCCGTCCTGTTTTTGTTTGTCCTCTCTGAGCCACTGTTTGCATTCAATTTTACAGGGTATCCTTCCATTATCTCCTCTAGTTTTCAAAGCTTTTTTTATGCCCCCTTTATACTTTCCATACTTTCTAATTCATCGAAAACTTTTTTTAAATATATTCCAGAACATGAGAGAAGATGCCAAATGGGAGTATAGTCAATGAAGAAGAAAAAGAAGAAGAATTAAAGTGGACAGAAATGTCACAAAGATGGAAATACGAGAAATATTGAGTTTATACCTGAAAAGTTCCTGAAATAGAAGTAAAAGAAATAGAGGAAAAGGGAGAAAAATGTCATGGTAAAGAGTTTGGGGCAGCAATTGTCTGGGTAAAGTTGCTAGAGATTCACCATTGAGGCTTAGAAACATAAACTGTGGGTTTGTCTCTACATAAATAGGAGAGAAGAATTTGAACCAACCTTGTGTTTACATGAGGGGGCAAAACACGTTTGTATAGAAATGGGCATCATTTTTTTTTTAATAATCCTGTAAACGGGACTGTGACTTAAATGGTGCTACCTAATACTCTAAATATTGGGAGGATCGTTGATGTGAGAAGAGGCAACATGAGAGGCAGGTGTTCTCACTTACTGAGGTTGTCAGAGACGTTAGGGCTAATTTCTGTCACAGGTTGGGCTAACCCAGAACAAAACTGCATGATCTGTTTCTGGACTTCCCATTTTCCGGTAACTTTATGTTTCCTCTTATAACAAAATTCTTCTGGGCCTAACTTTATTAGAATATTAAACTGTCATTAAATATACAGTAAGAAATATATATAGTAAAAAATATACATATAATGATCCATTGTACTTTTGTGTTCTGTAATGTTGGATAGATCGTAGTTTAGGGCCCACTAGATAATGAGAAGGTATTGTATATTTGTCACGTCATTTAATTAGCACCACAATCCCATACGGTAACCATGGTAATGGCAGTCCTAAAGTTTTAGAATACTTTCAAGTTATAGACAGTGAATCTTGAATACTTACACTCAGATTCAGATTCAGCTTACTCACTCTGGCTTGAAAAAGCGAGAACATATTACCAGGGGTAGATTCAGGTTTTGGACCATCTGAGGCATATGCAATTTAGGTAAGCTAATTAAAAAAAAAATAGTGATTTAAATGATAAATGCAGAAAATGCATTTAAGATTACGAACACATTGTCATTTTCTATAGAGATAATAGTAAGATAATTCAGTCTCTCCACTCTCAAGGTTGGTCCTCTGTATTGTTTTATTAAAACGTTTCAAAAATCTTTGAGCTTCACTACTCATTATCATTATATTACAGTGCTACGACTGCCATAACGAAATACCACAGACTAAGAGGCTTAAACCATGAAAATTTATTTCTCACCGTTCTGGAAGCCGAAAGCCCAAGATCCCTGTGTCCTCACGTGGCATTCTCTCTGTGTGCACACGTTCTTGGAGTCGCTTCTCATAAGGAAACCAGTTCTGTTGGTAAATCCACCCTTAAGAGCTCATTTAATATTCTTTGCCTCCTACAGGCCCTATTTCCAAATAAGGTCATGATGACGGTTAGGCCTCAACCTATAAGTTGTTTGTGGGGGACACAAATTAATCTATACGATTGATATTGTCCTGCAAATATTTCAAGATGTTATCCATTTTCAAAAATCCTTTAGCAAGTGTCGTGCATATATGAAAATTACACAAAGATACTTCTGTCACACTACTGCTAGAAATTTGTGCTGTGTGACAATAGATTCTGATAAATTGTACTTCCTTAATTTTTATAAAAAAATTGATGGTACGTTTATAGTTACATATGGCATATTATCAAGAAGACCACAGACAGAGATACGTATGGTATATTATTAAAAATTACAAACCAGGAAATTAAAAAAAAAAAAACTTAACCTATCTGGGACAGTCATTAATACTCTAGAGTTTACTCATAGGGAAGCCACAGCCTAATTTTAATGGCACACTGGTCACATTTTCTTATCTTACTCGTGCAACATTGTCGAACTCATTTCATCTCATTCTCTTCTCACCCATTGCTTGCAATTCTTCAGTCACACTATTTTTTTTTATCTCCCTCAAAGATATAAATTCATATCCATCCTTAAACTTTTTCTCTGGTTTGTTTTTCTATCTAGTATATTCTTCCAGATCTTCATACAACACTGCAATATGACTCTTTCCAGTTTTCTTCCAGAAGAATTAGTGTAACAAGGACCCAAGTTACTTCCTGCCTAAAACAACACTAATACTTCATATAAAACATACAACTGTTTTTTTCAATATAGAACACTATAGGACAGGGACACCTTGGTGGCTCAGTCAGTTGAGTGTCCAACTTCGGCTCAGGTCATGATCTCACGGTTCGTGAGTTCTAGCCCCATGTCGGGCTCTGTGCTGACAGCTCAGAGCCTGGAGCCTGTTTCAGATTCTGTGTCTCCCTCTCTCTGCCCCTCTCCCACGTGCACTCTCTCTCCCTCTCTCTCTCTCAAAAATAAACATTAAAAAGATGTTTAAAAAATTAAAGAAAAAGAACACAATAGGACAGTGATCACTTAGACAAGAGGAGGAAATGAGGTGATCCCTAAAATTGTCACAACTTCCTAAATGGAGAGTGGTTCCTGGCATTGGGTGAGGGAAGATTTACTCAGTTACAGCATGACAGTCTCCCTGACCTAAGATTTGGAGATGAAAATCTAGGAAAGGCAAAGCAGCTAGACTCTAAAGGACCATGCCAGAGAAGAAAAGGCATCACAGAAACAGTTCCAGAGATCTCTTCCAGAGTTGTAAAGAATCCACTTTAAGTCTTCAAATGAGTACTGATCAGTTCAGGTGGGTATGAAAACTACCCAATGCTTTGGAAAATCTACCAAGAAGGAACAGAGGGTAGAATCCTGGCGCTTGCATAAGTCTGGATATAATTTGTGTTCCTCCTAGACAGAGTTGAAAATATCGTAATTTATGGACCATTGAGTAAGATAGTCAAAAGGTTATTGCCTTGGCAATATGACAAAATCAGTCCCAGAACCAAAGGATACTCTGGTTGCATCTAACAGAGTTTGAAAGCAAGTCTCAAAGCGATCAAACTTCTAAGTAAGTTTGATCAAAATTTGATCAGACTAAGTTTGATCAGAATTCTAAGTAAATTAACTGTATTATGAAGCAAAACTTACTATATAGGAATACAAAAATATCCTGCTTTTAATATAGTAAAATTCACAGTACTTATGATCCCGTCAATAATTACCAGGTATGAAATAAAATAAGAAAATATATGCCATATTAAAGAGAAAAAAACAATCACTAGAAATAAACCCAGAAATTAAATAAATGATAGAGTTGACAGAAAAGTATATAAAACAGTTATAACTATAACGCATATGTCAATAAAGAAGAGCAAAATTAAACATTTTAAGTAGGAATATGGAAGAATTAACAAAACAAATTGAACTTTTGAAAGGGAAATCATGCCTGAAATTAAAAAAAACAAAAAACAAAAAAACAACAAAAAATACAATGCTTGGAGGAGATAGATTATACATTGTAAAAGAAAAAAAATTGCATATGTAAACATAGCAACAGAAGATATTCAAAAGAAGAAAAAACAGTAAAGACACTTAAAAAATAAAGAAAAAAAATCGAAAAACTGAGGAACAACTTCATATTAATAGGTGTTTAATTGAAGTTCCCATGGGGATATTGAAAGAGAAAAAAATATACGAAGACATAATGCCTGAAGTTTTTCCAGATTGGGTTGAAACTGTAAATTCATAATCCAGTAAACTTGGCACATCCTGAGCATGAGAAGAGAACTACCTAAACAGTAGAAAACATTAAACACAGCCAGAGGGTAAGCATGAACATGTGCACACAGAAACACGTACCATGAACAGAGGGACAGAGATGAGGAAGGCAGCAGATTGTTACAAAAAAGGCAGATCAGGGGCGCCTGGGTGGCGCAGTCGGTTAAGCGTCCGACTTCAGCCAGGTCACGATCTCGCGGTCCGTGAGTTCGAGCCCCGCGTCGGGCTCTGGGCTGATGGCTCGGAGCCTGGAGCCTGTTTCCGATTCTGTGTCTCCCTCTCTCTCTGCCCCTCCCCCGTTCATGCTCTGTCTCTCTCTGTCCCAAAAGTAAACAAACGTTGAAAAAAAAAAATTAAAAAAAAAAAAAAAAAGGCAGATCAGAAGACGGTAAAACGACAATTTCAAAGACAGAGGGAGGGGCTCCTGGGTGGCTTAGTCAGTTAAGTATCTGACTCTTGATTTCAGCACAGGTCCTGATCTCATGGTGCAGAACTGGAACCCCACAGGGGCTCCGAGTTGGGCATGGATACGGCTTGAAGAGTTCTCTCTCCCTCTTTCTCTGTGCCTCTCCTACTCTCACTCTCTCTTTAAAAAAATAATAAATAAATAAATAAATAAAGACTGAGAGAAAAATGTCAGCCCACCACAACCAGCAAAAATATCTTTCAAAGGCAAAGGGAAAATAAAAACATTTTCAGACACAGAAAAACTGAAATAATCACTAGCGTCTAACATGCGAAATGTTATGGGGAATCTTTTAGGAAAGTTATTAGAGATGGAAATTTACATTCTTCACAAAGTGATGAAGGACACCGGAAATCAAAGACATGGTAACAAAGCAGTAAATAAACAGTATTTTCTTACACATTTAATATGAAAATTTTTGACTTACTAAGGCAAAATAATAATACTGCATTATGGGGTTTAGGATCCATAGAGGCAAAATATAAAAACCAGTATAATAAGGCCAAACTATGTGTGAAATGGAATTGCTGTGTTGTAAGGTATTTTCATTACAACTGAAGTAGTATAAGTTTACTTGAAGGTAAACTTTATGAAGTTAGAGATGGATATTATAAACTGTAAGACAGCCAGTAAAAGGAACAATAGGAGGAGATAGCTAATACACCAACAGAGAAGATAAACAAATCATAACAACAAATTAAGCCAAAGGAGGTAGAAAAAGAAGACATTGAGAATAACAGCAATAAAACATGTGGGACAAGGAGAACACAAACAGAATGATGGCATACTAAAGCCCAACCACAGTGGGGCACTTGGGTGGCTCAGTTGGTTAAGTGTCTGACTTCATCTCAGGTCACGATCTCAGGATTCATGGGTTTGAGCCCCGCGTCGGGCTCTGTGCTGACAGCTTAGGGCCTGGAGCCTGCTTCTTATTCTGTTGTCTCCCATTCTCTGCCTCTCCCCCACTCTCACTGTCTCTCTCTCAAAAAATGAATAAACATTGAAATAAAATTTTTATAGCCCAACCACATCAAGAATCCCGTTAAATATAAGTGGTTCCATCATATTATTTAAAAGGTATGATTGTCAAAATTGATTAAAAAAAAACCCTAAGACCCAACTTTGTGTTTTCTACAAGAAACAAACACATATAACAAATATGGGTAGTTGAAAATAATAGTTTGAAAAAAACTAGCATGATAATCAAAATAAAAATACTAATCAAAATAAACTAATCAAAATAATCAAAATAAATACTAATCAAACTAAACACTAATCAAAATAAAACTGAAATGGCTAAAATAATATCAGGCAAAGTAGATTTCAGAACAGTATTATAAGGGATAAAAAAATAATGTCCTATATGTGTGCATGCATCAAATCAGCCAGAGGACAACATGTTGCTGAATTTTTTGAACCGAACAAAAAAATTCAAAATACTTGAAGAAGAAATTTATAGAATTATGAGATTATAGACAAATCAAGAGTTACAGTAAGAGATTTCAACCTCCCTTTCTCAATAACTGGTGGAAAAATTAGACAAAAAATCAGTAGAGACTTAGAAGACTTGAACAACACTACTAATGAACTTCATCTAATTTACATTTATGAAAGACTCTATTCACCCACAGCAAAAAGCATATTTTAAGTTGTGCATGGGCACTTAGCAGCATAAAATATGTATTAGCCATAATGAAAATCTCAATGGATTTTAAATGACGTAATAACACAACATACAACCTTGATCACAATACAAAGTTGAAATCAGTAACAGGAAGATCTCTGGAAAGTTCTCAAATATTTGGAAATTCATTAACACAAGTCTAACTGACCTGTAAGTCAAAGGATAGATTGAGGACGAGATTAGAAAGAAGTTTGAACTGAAGGGCAAATAAAAACACAGTATGGCAAAATGTATGATATCAGCCAAATCAGTAGTAACAGAAAATTTTATTAGAAACAAATCAATAATTAGAAAAGAATCAACGATCTCAACATATTTTCAAAATTCACTTACATTAAAGCACATATTAGTAATGTATTTCTTTTCATGACTGGCGTTCTGCTGAGTTGATATACTGCATTTTGTTTATAATTCAGCAGTTTATAAACATCTGAATTACTTCCACGTCTTGGCTATTATAAAATTGTCTGTTATAAGCATTTGTGTACAAGTTTTGTTGTCGTTCGACTGCCTGTTTTCAAATCTAGTTAGAATATCCTCAGTAGTGATGCTGCTGGGTCCCGTGGTAATCTGTGGGTGCCTTTTTGCGAAACGACTACACTGTTTTCCAGAGAGGGTGTGCCATTTTATATTTCCACTTGCAATGTACGAAGGCTACGATTTCTGTACACTCTTACAATTTTTTATTGAAACTGGGATATTTTTGTTAATATGGCACCTGTGGAACCCATAGTCTTACCCCCCTCAGACTTTGTTATTTATGCTTTTTGTGGGTTGTTTTGTAGTGAATTTTCTAACATTTTTTTAGGGCATCTACATTCTTTGCATATGTGACCGCTGAAGTCCTTGTTCCGTTGCATTGAAGGCCACCTAGTGATTTGGCACAGATTTCTTTAAATACTTGAAACAACAAACAAAAAAACAAACAACAAAAACGCGAGTAGCTCCTTTCTGTCTTTGTAGATTGCCTCTGGATCAGGACACTGCCTCACAGCTTAGCCAGGCAGCTGACAATTCTGTCTTGTCTTTTGCTTTCTACATATTCCCCAAAATTCTCTGTCCTTATCCTCTTCTTCTCAGGATTTTTAATCCGTCTATTGCTTGCCCTGTTATTCCTTGTTCTAGGTGGCTCTGTTATTCCTTGTTCTAGGCGGCTATGGATAATATATTTGCTTACATGCTTTTGACCGCGAAGCTACTCAGCTTGTTTGTTGCTCTGTGGAGTTCCCTACTCTGCCATTTTCAGAGATGTCGCTGTTGGTCTTGTAAGTTTTCACTGAGCATAATCTCCTTCACTCATGTTATTGTTTCCTTTTTTTAAAGTGTTTATTTATTTTTGAGAGAGACAGATCAGAGACAGAGACAGAGACAGGGAGATAGAGCGCGAGCAGGGGAGGGCAGAGAAAGAGGGAGACACAGAATCCGAAGCAGGTTCCAGGCTCCGAACTGTCAGCACAGAGCCTGGTGCGGGGCTCGAACTCACGAACCGCAAGATCACGACCCAAGCTGAAGGCTGACACTTAACCAACCGATCCACCCAGGTGCCCCATTGTTATCTTTGATGTACACAGTTCCTTTCAATTGTTGACTCATGTTCTATGGTATAGATGTACAAAGTTTTCTTAACCAACCATCAAGTGAACTTGGGTATGGATATTAAGGAAATATAATTTTTCTTTATTCCGGAATAAATGCTCAAGTTTGAGATTTTTGGATGGTATATTAGTTGTAGGTTTAATTTTTAAGAAACTACCAAACTATTTTTAATAATTTAATAATTTATAATTTGAAAATATAATAATTTATATTATTTTACATTCCTTCCAATAATATATAAGTGATCAAATTGTGTCCACATCTTCACCAGTATTTGGTGTTGTTGCCACGTTTTCTTTTAGTCATTCTAATAGAGGTCATTGTGATTTAATTTACATTTCCTTAATGGGTAATGAAACTGAACATCTTTTCATGTATTTATTTGCCTTCTGTATATTCTACTGAGTGAAATTTCAGTCTATATATGTGGTCCATTTTCTAATTGTACTGTGTATTTTTCTATTATTGTATTGAATATATATGTATATATATATACATATTCTAGATAGCTGTTATTTGTTGGAAATGTACATTTCAAAGTACATTCTCCTAGTCTTGAAATTGTTTTTCATTCTCTACCCAGGGTTTTTTGTCCAGAAAAATAATTTAATTTTAATAAAACCAAATTTATCAAGCTTTTCTTTCATAAATCATAGATATGATGTGCAGTTTAAGAACTTTTTGATTATTCCTAGAATCTGAAGACTTTCTCCTAGGTAACTGTTATAGAATATAACAGTTTTACATTTAAGGTCATGATCTAGTTTGAGTTTATTTTTGTATAGCATGTGAGGTCAGTTTGAGATTTTATTTGTTTTGCTTTATTTTGTTTGGCTAACAGATGTCCATTTTCTCCATCATCATTTTTTTTTTTCAACGTTTATTTATTTTTGGGACAGAGAGAGACAGAGCATGAACGGGGGAGGGGCAGAGAGAGAGGGAGGCACAGAATCGGAAACAGGCTCCAGGCTCTGAGCCATCGGCCCAGAGCCTGAGGCGGGGCTCGAACTCCCGGACCGTGAGATCGTGACCTGGCTGAGGTCGGACGCTTAACCGACTGCGCCACCCAGGCGCCCCACCATCATCATTTTTAAAGACTATTCTTTCTCCATTAAATTTCCTTTGCAACTTTGCCAAAAATCAGTAGAGCATTTTTGTGTGGATCTATTTTTGGTTTCTTCATCATGCTCCATTGATCTGTGTATAGATCCCTGAACGAATACTATGCTGTCTTGATTGCCGTAGCTGTGTAGTAGGACTTAATATTTTATAGAGTGGTTTGTCCCATTATAATCTTCTTTTTTTTTTCACTTGTTGTCTCTTGTGTTTTTATTTTATTTTATTTTATTTTTTTTATTTATATATGAAATTTATTGTCAAATTGGTTTCCATACAACACCCAGTGCTCATCCCAAAAGGTGCTCTCCTCAATACCCTTCACCCACCCTCTCCTCCCTCCCACCCCCCATCAACCCTCAGTTTGCTCTCAGTTCTCAACAGTCTCTTATGCTTTGGCTCTCTCCCACTCTAACCTCTTTTTTTTTTTTTCCTTCCCCTCCCCCATGGGTTCCTGTTAAGTTTCTCAGGATCCACATAAGAGTGAAACCATATGGTATCTGTCTTTCTCTGTATGGCTTATTTCACTTAGCATCACACTCTCCAGTTCCATCCACGTTGCTACAAAAGGCCATATTTCATTTTTTCTCATTGCCACGTAGTATTCCATTGTGTATATAAACCACAATTTCTTTATCCATTCATCAGTTGATGGACATTTAGGTTCTTTCCATAATTTGGCTATTGTTGAGAGTGCTGCTATGAACATTGGGGTACAAGTGCCCCTGTGCATCAGTACTCCTGTGTCCCTTGGATAAATTCCTAGCAGTGCTATTGCTGGGTCATAGGGTAGGTCTATTTTTAATTTTCTGAGGAACCTCCACACTGCTTTCCAGAGCGGCTGCACCAATTTGCATTCCCACCAACAGTGCAAGAGGGTTCCCGTTTCTCCACATCCTCTCCAGCATCTAGAGTCTCCTGATTTGTTCATTTTGGCCACTCTGACTGGCGTGAGGTGATACCTGAGTATGGTTTTGATTTGTATTTCCCTGATAAGGAGCGACGCTGAACATCTTTTCATGTGCCTGTTGGCCATCCGGATGTCTTCTTTAGAGAAGTGTCTATTCATGTTTTCTGCCCATTTCTTCACTGGGTTATTTGCTTTTCGGGTGTGGAGTTTGGTGAGCTCTTTATAGATTTTGGATACTAGCCCTTTGTCTGATATGTCATTTGCAAATATCTTTTCCCATTCCGTTGGTTGCCTTTTCGTTTTGTTGGTTGTTTCCTTTGCTGTGCAGAAGCTTTTTAACTTCATAAGGTCCCAGTAATTCACTTTTGCTTTTAGTTCCCTTGCCTTTGGGGATGTGTCGAGTAAGAGATTGCTACGGCTGAGGTCAGAGAGGTCTTTTCCTGCTTTCTCCTCTAAGGTTTTGATGGTTTCCTGTCTCACATTCAGGTCCTTGATCCATTTTGAGTTTATTTTTGTGAGTGGTGTGAGAAAGTGGTCTAGTTTCAACCTTCTGCATGTTGCTGTCCAGTTCTCCCAGCACCATTTGTTAAAGAGACTGTCTTTTTTCCATTGGATGTTCTTTCCTGCTTTGTCAAAGATGAGTTGGCCATACGTTTGTGGGTCTAGTTCTGGGGTTTCTATTCTATTCCATTGGTCTATGTGTCTGTTTTTGTGCCAATACCATGCTGTCTTGATGATGACAGCTTTGTAGTAGAGGCTAAAGTCTGGGATTGTGATGCCTCCTGCTTTGGTCTTCTTCTTCAAAATTCCTTTGACTATTCGGGGCCTTTTGTGGTTCCATATGAATTTTGGGATTGCTTGTTCTAGTTTCGAGAAGAATGCTGGTGCAATTTTGATTGGGATTGCATTGAATGTGTAGATAGCTTTGGGTAGTATTGACATTTTGACAATATTTATTCTTCCAATCCATGAGCAGGGAATGTCTTTCCATTTCTTTAAATCTTCTTCAATTACCTTCATAAGCTTTCTATAGTTTTCAGCATACAGATCCTTTACGTCTTTGGTTAGATTGATTCCTAGGTATTTTCTGCTTCTTGGTGCAATTGTGAATGGGATCAGTTTCTTTATTTGTCTTTCTGTTGCTTCATTGTTAGTGTTTAAGAATGCAACTGATTTCTGTACATTGATTTTGTATCCTGCAACTTTGCTGAATTCATGTGTCAGTTCTAGCAGACTTTTGGTGGACCATTATATTCTTCTATCTCAAGGTTGTGTTAGTTACGCTAGGACCTATGCCATTCCACATAAGTTTTAGAATAAGCTTGTCCACGTTTTCAAAAACACTTGCTGGTATTTTGATAGGGATTGCACTAGACTTTTAGATCAATTTGGGAAGAATTGACATCTTTACTATCTTGAATCACATATGCTGTGATCTGTCTAATTTTTCACTGGTTTCCACAATTACAAAATGTTTTCACATAGGTAGAAGTTTGGGTTTTTTTTTTTATAGTAACTTAATCTTCAGCAAAATTATGCAAATGTATGCATAAGGAAATTATCTCAGGAATACAATTTTGGCAGTTTGGTAGGGGCAGATGTTCTCTGTTTAGAATTTGGCTTATTTAAAAGAAAGATAATGGGGCAAAAAGATCTTTTATGTCTAATGTGAAAATCATGTAATTCTTCAGCTCATGGATCAGGAATATTCATTTATTCATCACATACCACTTTGCCCTCCAACAATGCTATCAAGGTTTCTTGAATAACTGGAATTGATCTACTTCCTTATTCCTCCATCTTGCTTTATTTTAATTGTATTTTTAAAAGTTTCTGACTATAGCCATAGTTCCCTTGAAATTTTCGTATACTTGTGAGAGCCATCATTTCCCTCCATGTAGCTCCCGTGCAAACAATTCTAACTACTTGAAACTGCTTTACATTTTTCCACCAAAAATGACTTTTCATTCTGTCATATTGTAGTTTATATTCCTAAATAGGTGAAAGAGGAACACGGGGCATATCCTGGGGTGGACATATCACCTGAACTGATCACGTCAGAGGGAAGGAAACAGCTTAAGTGCTTGGGGTGATTGCTATCTCTCTTTGTCTCTGTCCCTGTAGCTTGCTGTGTCTCTTATTCCTTCCTACTGCACCAGAGATTTAGTGGTCTCAGTGGGTCCCGGAAGACTACTGTGACAATAAAAGACAAAGATGACATCATAAGGAAGGGACCCAGAAATATGATGTGATGAACAGACCCTAACCATGTGATACTCTGTACTCCTTGCTATGTAAAATTATAAATTTCCTAATTCCAGTTCCAGACAGATTTTTATAACATTCCCAATGAACTCTAATGATTAATAATTCTTAAAAAAAAAAAAAAAGAGTTCTCAAGTATCAATGAGGTAATGAAAAATATCTCAATAGGAAAAGGACAAAGACAATGAAAGCAAAACATATAAAGGAAGCATAAATAACTAGTGAATATGTCTTAGTAAACTTAAAATTAAAAGTATTTTTTCTCTATTAATTTTATTTTTTCTTTCATTTTTTCTCTATCAATTTTAAATGTTTTTATCATTTAATACTAATGCTTTTTAAAAGAAAAATATGGATGTAAGTGTGAATATGTTCATATTAAATGAAAAAGACTGAATTGTTTTTCATGATTAAATTTGAGGATATTTGAGGGCTTTTTTGTCTTTCTTTTACATTTATAAACTTTCTAAATATTTACCAAGTTCAAATAACATTTTTGTGCAAATAGATGAAATAAAAGGTGTTTCTAAAATATAAATAAATAAAACATGAACAAAATACTAAATGTGTGCATTATAATCATACTATTTTGGGCCATTTTTCCCTTCACAACTTGCACTAGTTATATCAAGAATTTCTAGCATTCTTATCAATAACTTCTGTATGTTATAGTCAATAATTGACTTTTTATCTACAGAATTTTTTTAAGAAAAAACAATTTTTCCCCTCAGCATAAGAGCTATATTTGCATAGTAAGAGCCATGACTCATTTATGAACTATATCTCTGTGTTTTTAATAGCTATATCATCTATATTTATATATCTATATGTATATCTAGATCTACATGTAAAGCATCAGATCTACACTTCAGATTATTGAAGGAGAAATAACTTGTTTGCAAATTTACCTCATCCAAGCATGTCATGAATAATATGTAAGACTGAATATAACAAAGTGAATGAAAACCTAGAACAAGCATAAGACCTTTATATACATGTGTGAATGTATGTATTAATTTATCTTTTATTTGGGCAGGACCAATTTACAAAACCGGGCATGTTAGCATAATCTTATCTATTGTTAATAAAGATTTGTTGTTGGTCTTATTTGGTTTTGTCCGTCATTTGTTATGCACATACCATGAGTAATCTCAAAGAATATAGATGGTTGGATTACTTCTGGTTACTATTGAATCCTAACTCTCATTTATTTATTTATTTATTTACACCCAATGTGGGGGACATACTAGATAGGTAGGAGAACCTTGGATCAGTGTGGTATACTCTATATGTTTTGTAAATACCTAATGATACAATGATAACTTGTTAAAACCACAATTGGAGAGGATGAATTTAAATAACCTGTTTTAGATTTGACATTTCAAGAAAATGAAATATGTTTGAAGAAGTAGGTCCTTTTGACAATATGATCAAACAACCAACAGTCTTGAAAGCATATTTTAAGATTTTATACACCATACAAAAATTATGAAACCATAATTTTATGACAATACTTGAAATTAACATTTGAAAAATTACCTTGGGTATAAAGTAAATGAAAACTAAAATCACATACTGTTTTAAATTTAACAAAGAGACTATCATGTCAAAAGTCTAAAATAGGACTAAAACTTCATTTGGAGGAAAATTAAGAGTCTTGAATGATTTTATTTTTTTAAAACAGAAACTAGATAGAAACTTCAGTAATAATTTAAATAAATTGGAAAAATAATTTAAAAATCTAAATAAAACGGGAATAGAAAATACTAATAAAATGTGTGAAATCACTAGGAAAGTTACAAACATTAAATATTGAAACTTACAGATTTTGGGAATAGACTGTGAATGTCTTCTCACTACTCTTATTTAAAATAAGACAGAAAGGGGCGCCTGGGTGGCGCAGTCCGTTAAGCGTCCGACTTCAGCCAGGTCACGATCTCGCGGTCCGGGAGTTCGAGCCCCGCGTCAGGCTCTGGGCTGATGGCTCAGAGCCTGGAGCCTGTTTCCGATTCTGTGTCTCCCTCTCTCTCTGCCCCTCCCCCATTCATGCTCTGTCTCTCTCTGTCCCAAAAATAAATAAATGTTGAAAAAAAAATTAAAAAAAAATAAATAAAAAATAAAATAAGACAGAAAGAGGGGAACCTGGGTGGCTAAGTCGGTTGAGCATCCAACTTCGGCTCAGGTCATGATCTCACAGTCTGTGAGTTTGAGTCCTGCATCAGTCTCTGTGCTGACAGCTCAGAGCCTGGAGCCTGCTTCAGATTCTGTGTCTCGCTCTCTCTCTGCTCCTGCTCTGTCTCTCTCTGTCAAAAAAATTAAAAAAAAAATTAAATTAAATTAAATTAAAAAAATAAGACAGAAAGAAAATAAAATAAACAGTAAAAAGAATTAAGGAATTGTAAAAAAAAATCATATAATTGCAAAACAAGAAAACGCAAGATATTTAATGACAAATGGTTATCTCTTAATAAGAGATGATTTTAATTAAATAGGAAAATATACAAAAGTGAATAGCTTTCTATCACGGCACCTTATTTATAAAGGAAAAAGGGGAAATATATAATTTATTACAAAGAAACAACTGTAGGCATGTAGAAATAAATTCAAAAAGAAAAGTAAGTTACTTGCCTGAATCACTAATTTTTGCTCCAGAATACAAAAGTGAATCTGGATCAAATGTATAATTCTTTAGAGTGGACAAAATGTCAGAATACTTTAGCTTTCTCAATTGCATTAAGTGCAATTCCAATAAGAATTCATTTACAGAACTGGATAAAATAATTTAAGAATGCATGTAGTAAAAAAATAGTCACTCGAGAATTGTCAAGTATGTTTTAAAGAGAAGACCATAGGAGGGGACCTGAGTAGCACATATTAAAATATGCCATCATCTACTGTAACAATTGGTAGGACATGCTATTAGATTAGTGTAAAGGAACAGAGTATAGAAACAGATGGATATTTGTAACCAACTATATACACAAATGTACATGCATATATTTTCCGTTGGATAAATTATTCATATAAAATGGAATATCTCTAGTATCATCAAACAAACAAACAACAAAACAGAAAACATTGATTGACAAGGAGAGCAAGCAAAATCACCGATAGTCTAATTTAGAGACACAGACAGCTAATTTGGACACAAAGATTTCTAACAAAGTTATTCTTTACAAGTCAGTGGACCTTCTGAGACTAGCCATGTGAACTCTCGTGCCAAAACAAAGACAGAGAGGCAGGTTGCTGGGATAATGTAGGAAAGGAAAGAACAAAACCAGTCAAGGTGGGAAATACTGGAAATAATTCTCACACCTTTGGGTCAGTCCCAAGGCTTCCAGATGTATGAAAGAAAGAGGCTTGAAAAATAAATGAACCCGTAGTGGCAGTGTTGGAAAAACCCCATCTCCAGAATAAAGAGAAGAACCTGTTATGGAAATGTCCCTTAGAGAACGGAGGGTGAAGGAAAAAATATCAACAACAGAAATATGATAGCATCCATGAATCGAAAGGAATTATATATTGGTTTCTAATTTCCCACTTTAAAAAAATAGCGCTCCTTGTAGAAATGGTATATCCTAAACCAGGAAAGGAAGAATACTAGGTAATAGGATATCTTATGTCAGAAAGCAAGGGAGAACTCAAAATCAAATAGGAAGACTCACCAAAAAACAAAGAGGTCAAGCCTAGAGGGCCTTCTGTGGACTAACTCTGGTATGTTTAAATAGCAACACCATTAGTAACTTATTGTAGTTTTTGGAAGTGATTACAAAAAGATTAAATAAATAAAAATACCTGAGTTCCCAGCATCTTCACCACAAGCAGATTTCATTTCAGGAAACCACTTTCTTTGCTTATCCATAGAAGAAACTCATCTGTTCAAGTTTTATCATGAGAGTGCAGCAATTTAAATACAGTCATAATGAGAGTTTGAAATATCGTGAGAATTACCAGCATGTGACATACAAGTGAAATGAGCAAACAATGTTGGAAAAATGGTGCTGGTTCAACATAGGTTGAACGAACCTTCACTCTGTAAAAAAACACATCTGTAAAGCACAGTAGAGTGAAGTACCATAAAACTAGGTATGCCTGTAAGAAAGAATTAATATTAGTAAGAAAAAACTTAGTAAGTCCTTTATGTGTATAAGAAAGAGGAAAAGATAGAGTCAGAGAAATGGATGCTAAAATCAATGATAAAACTGTTTCAGAAAATAGAAATTTGCGCAATGCCCGATGATACTCCATAGGTTATTTGACAATTGCAAGGGGGAAAAATAAGTAGGCCCTCCTTAAAAAGGTCTGGTGGCCATTTTCTTTAAAAAGTAATCAGATTTAACATCAGGAACAGTTGGATCCTGATTTAGGGAAAAAACATAAATTTTAAGGATAAATAAAGAAATTTTAATGCAAATTGCTATTAGAGAATATTAGAAAATATTTATTGATTTTTCCATGTGAAATGAACAACTAATTGAATAAACTACTAAAAATTCCTTATTTTTATAAGATATATATAATGTATTCTGGGGTAAAATGTAACAATTTCTGGAACTTACTTTTTTTTTTTTATTTATATATGAAATTTATTGTCAAATTGGTTTCCATACAACACCCAGTGCTCATCCCAAAAGGTGCCCTCCTCAATACCCATCACCCACCCTCTCCTCCCTCCCACCCCCCATCAACCCTCAGTTTGCTCTCAGTTCTCAACAGTCTCTTATGCTTTGGCTCTCTCCCACTCTAACCTCTTTTTTTTTT
>NW_024412376.1:145732575-145733102 GCF_014898765.1 Herpailurus yagouaroundi | reverse complement strand
CCTTCCCCTCCCCCATGGGTTCCTGTTAAGTTTCTCAGGATCCACATAAGAGTGAAACCATATGGTATCTGTCTTTCTCTGTATGGCTTATTTCACTTAGCATCACACTCTCCAGTTCCATCCACATTGCTACAAAAGGCCATATTTCATTTTTTCTCATTGCCACGTAGTATTCCATTGTGTATATAAACCACAATTTCTTTATCCATTCATCAGTTGATGGACATTTAGGCTCTTTCCATAATTTGGCTATTGTTGAGAGTGCTGCTATGAACATTGGGGTACAAGTGCCCCTATGCATCAGTACTCCTGTGTCCCTTGGATAAATTCCTAGCAGTGCTATTGCTGGGTCATAGGGTAGGTCTATTTTTAATTTTCTGAGGAACCTCCACACTGCTTTCCAGAGCGGCTGCACCAATTTGCATTCCCACCAACAGTGCAAGAGGGTTCCCGTTTCTCCACATCCTCTCCAGCATCTATAGTCTCCTGATTTGTTCATTTTGGCCACTCTGACTGGCGTGAGGTGA
>NW_024412376.1:145639095-145727575 GCF_014898765.1 Herpailurus yagouaroundi | reverse complement strand
TCTAGTTTGTCTGATATAAGTATGGCTACTCCAGCTTTCTTTTGGCTTCCAGTAGCATGATAAATAGTTCTCCATCCCCTCACTCTCAATCTAAAGGTGTCCTCAGGTCTAAAATGAGTCTCTTGTAGACAGCAAATAGATGGGTCTTGTTTTTTTATCCATTCTGATACCCTATGTCTTTTGGTTGGCGCATTTAATCCATTTACATTCAGTGTTATTATAGAAAGATATGGGTTTAGAGTCATTGTGATGTCTCTATGTTTTATGCTTGTAGTGATGTCTCTGGTACTTTGTCTCACAGGGTCCCCCTTAGGATCTCTTGGAGGGCTGGTTTAGTGGTGACAAATTCCTTCAGTTTTTATTTGTTTGGGAAGACCTTTATCTCTCCTTCTATTCTAAATGACAGACTTGCTGGATAAAGGATTCTCGGCTGCATATTTTTTCTGTCTAGCACACTGAAAATCTCGTGCCAATTCTTTCTGGCCTGCCAAGTTTCAAAAGAGAGATCAGTCACGAGTCTTATAGGTCTCCCTTTATATGTGAGGGCACGTTTACCCCTTGCTGCTTTCAGAATTTTCTCTTGATCCTTGTATTTTGCCAGTTTCACTATGATATGTCGTGCAGAAGATCGATTCAAGTTACGTCTGAAGGGAGTTCTCTGTGCCTCTTGGATTTCAATGCCTTTTTCCTTCCCCACTTCAGGGAAGTTCTCAGCTATGATTTCTTCAAGTACCCCTTCAGCACCTTTCCCTCTCTCTTCCTCCTCTGGGATACCAATTATGCGTATATTATTTCTTTTTAGTGTATCACTTAGTTCTCTAATTTTCCCCTCATACTCCTGGATTTTTTTATCTCTCTTTTTCTCAGCTTCCTCTTTTTCCATAACTTTATCTTCTAGTTCACCTATTCTCTCCTCTGCCTCTTCAATCCGAGCTGTCGTGGTTTCCATTTTGTTATGCATTTCATTTAAAGCGTTTTTCAGCTCCTCGTGACTGTTCCTTAGTCCCTTGATCTCTGTAGCAAGAGATTCTCTGCTGTCAGCTATACTGTTTTCAAGCCCAGCGATTAATTTTATGACTATTATTCTAAATTCACTTTCTGTTATATTATTTAAATCCTTTTTGATCAGCTCATTAGCTGTTGTTATTTCCTGGAGATTCTTCTGAGGGAATTCTTCCGCTTGGTCATTTTGGATAGTCCCTGGCGTGGTGAGGACCTGCAGGGCACTTCCCCTGTGCTGTGGTGTATAACTGGAGTTGGTGGGCGGAGCCGCAGTCAGACCTGATGTCTGCCCCCAGCCCACCGCTGTGTCCACAGTCAGACTGGTGTATGCCTTCTCTTCCCCTTTCCTAGGGGCGGGATTCACTGTGGGTGGGGTGGCCTGTCTGGGCTACTTGTACACTGCCAGGCTTGTGATGCTGGGGATGTGGCGTCTTAGCTGGGGTGGGTAGGCAAGGTGCACAGGGGCAGGAGGGGCAGGCTTAGCTTGCTTCTCCTTAGGTGATCCACTTCAGGAGGGGCCCTGTGGCAGCGGGAGGGAGTCAGATCCGCTGCCGGAGGTTTGGCTCCGCAGAAGCGCAGAGTTGGGTGTTTGCGCGGAGCGAGCAAGTTCCCTGGCAGGAACTGGTTCTCTTTGGGATTTTGGCTGGGGGATGGGCGGGGGAGATGGTGCTGGCAAGCGCCTTGTTCCCCACCAAACTGAGCTCTGTTATCAGGGGACTCAGCAGCTCTCCTTCCCTTTGTCCTCCAGCCTTCCCGCTTTCTGAGCAGAGCTGTTAACTTATGACCTCTCAGCCACTAAGTCGCGCTTGCTGTCGGAAGACAGTCAGTCAGGCCCCTCCGCTTTTTGCAAGCCAGACTCGGGGGCTCTGCTTGGCCGGCGAGCCGCCCCTCTGCCCCGGCTCCCTCCCGCCAGTCCGTGGAGCGCGCACCGCCTCGCCGCCCTTCCTACCCTCTTCCGTGGGCCTCTCGTCTGCGCTTGGCTCCGGCGACTCGGCGACTCCATTCTGCTAATCCTCTGGCGGTTTTCTGGGTTATTTAGGCAGGTGTAGGTGGAATCTAAGTGATCAGCAGGACACGCGGTGAGCCCAGAGTCCTCCTACGCCGCCATCTTCCTTCTGGAACTTACTTTTAAGTAGTGCAGATAGATGGTTAGAGGAAATATAGTAAAATATCAAGATTATTGAATGTAGATTTTTCTTATAAGAGTTTTCATTGTGTTATCACTTTTTACTTTAAGGTATACAATTTTTTTTTCATAATAAGTGTTAAAAAATAGAAAATTAAGAAAAAATATTTATATATTCTTTAATTATAAAAAGCAAAATATTGGGATAATCAATATAAAATAGTCATGCATAATTACATAAATTATTTCTATACTAAACAAATATAAGTATAGTAACAAACCAGGGGTTAAATTCACAAACACAAAGAAAAATTTGAAAATTCATTAGAGATTCAAATAAAAAGAGACATATCTTATGAACCGAGTGTGAACACAAAAAAGAAAAAAAATAGTCAAAAAATTGTATTAGAAAACTGGTCGACATCACTGGTATTTACAGTAATGAAAATTAAAACAGTTAAAAACAACTTTAAAAAAACTTATCAATAAGCAGCTATTTTAAGAATGATGGCATTTTTTTTTTAAGTGTATTTATTTATTCTGAGAGGGAGAGACAGTGTGCGTTGGGAAGGGGGACAGAGGTGAGGGGAGAGAGAATTCCAAGCAGGCTCTGCATTGTCGGTGTAGAATTCAACGTGGAGCTCGAATTCACCAAGTGTGAGATCATGACCCTAGCTAGAATCAAGAGTCAGAGGCTTAAGGGACCGAGCCATTCGGGGCAGGGGGACCCCGCATTTGTTGCCTTTAAACATATGAAGGAAAACACATTTATACATTGTTATTGGAACAAACTTTTGGGAAAAGACTATGCCAGTATCTGCTAAAAGTAAATTTTGCTACAAACATACAAACAAACAAACAAAAACACTGCCAGTGTATTCATGCAAAGATGTTTATTGAAGCAAGTTATCCAACTGGAAACAACTTGAATGTCAAATAGTATGGAATTGTTAAGTAAATTATGCTACATCTGTAGTTAGAAAATGAAGCAGTTAAATAAATTAGTTTGTTATTCGTGTCTTGCCCTAGAATTATGTGTATAATACGTGATTCAGTAGTGGATAATTCTGGTTTTGTAAAATATAACAATTAAAAAAAGAAAAATAGACCATATGTGTATATCTATATCTATATCTGTATCTCTTCTGTATATCTGTGTATCTTCTATAAATGTATCTATAGCTTCAGCTATCTTTGTACAAGGGTGAAAAAGACAACATTGTGAAAGCAGATATCCAAATGGCCAACACTGCTAAGCATTCCTCAAGGTAGAGGGAGCTAGAAGGAGACTGAAAGCCAAGACAATTAACACTTAACTTATAAATATCTATTCTTTGAATTGTTCCAAACGTGTACTCTTTCCCTGATTAAAAAATAATATCACAGTTTAAAAACTCCCTCAACAAAAGCAACAAAAGAAATTGCTACTGAATGAATTATATCTATTCAGGCACAAATTATTATTTTCTAATGTGCAGAAGTTTGACTGCAGGCATATCGCAAAGAGAAACGATGTGCGAAGCTTTTCATGTAAGATTAATGATGTCGTATAATGTGTGGTCCTTTCACTTTAAAGAAAGGTATCACAATGTGATACTTTATTACTATGCCGTTTTAATTACTGCATCTCTGTGTGCTTTATTGTGAATAGTTTTAGTGTTGGATTTTTGACCCTAGGCAGTTTCATTATGAAGTAGGGTTCCTTTTCATGGATTAGAAAACGTTACAAATCAAAAGGATGAAGTATAAACACAATGGATTGTAACTCAAAACTCTTAAATTTCCTCATATTTTTCTCTTTATCTTGGTGGAACAAAGCGAAGACTCAGTAAGTTAGTGAAACGAATAAGTGAGAGGAAGACTGGCTATTTTTCTTAGAAGTTTAGGGGAAACTGTCACTTTGATTAGTAAATTAGAGAAACCAGGAAGCATATTGTGTCTTTAAGGCTAAAATATAAAACGTTACCAAGGGCCTAGAAAACCATTGTGTTATAATATAGAAAAACTAAATAGGGGAGCCTGGATGGTTCAGTCTGTTAAGCGTCTGCCTCTCGATTTCAGCTCAGTTCATGATCTCACCATTTGTGAGTTCGAGCCCCATGTGGGGGCTTGGAATTCTCTCTCTCTCTCTCTGCCCCTCGCATGCTTTCTCTGTCTCTAAAAATAAATAACATTAACACTTTTTTAAAAAAGGAAAAAAAATGAACCTAAATAGTAATTATGATTTATAGGATTAGCAGTCCTCAAATCCTCTAATACAAACATTAGCACGGTCTTTTAAGAATAATAATTATATGGAAACCTCTTATCTCAGCCTTTCTTATTCCCCTAGTATTTTTGTCCTTTTAGACGCTGCAGAGATGTAAATCTGTCCTATAAAACTCCCATCCACTGGGTTAGTAAACTCTACTTGTGTTTTGTTCTCCTCTTGGGTATCATAAGACACAAGATTTATATCTCCTTTTTGAAGTCACCATCTGACTTGGCATCTCACCCATCAGACTGTGAAACCTTGAGAGCCAGAGTCATATCATTAATCTTTGTAACTTCAAGAGGAAGCAAAGTACCTAGTTCATATCAGGTGCTGGGTAAATGCTTGCTGAATGCAGTGCATTGATATTCATGATATTGGACACATTAAAGGCAATTAGGAAATTGAATCACATATCTGAAGCTAAATGTGATGATTTATATTATCTTAGGGAAAGACAAACCTACTCTCAAGCATTTAGTGGATAGCACTGACTCTAGTATGTTATCTTTCCCATGTTGTGAAAGGATATCTATTCTTCCCTTGTCAATTATCTTTTGATCTTTTGTCGCCTCATTTATATTTCATGGAAAAAAAAAAAGTAAGTGCATTTCCACTGGAACTCGTCATCTTCACACCATCAAATCTATCTACAGGTTAATCACATTCTCTGCTTTCTCCTCTTTACATTGGATAAAATGTCTTCATTTCTATCAAAGCCCATCTCTTTAACTTGCTTAGGATCTTATATATCCTCGTCTTTCTAGGGTTTTCATTAATATGATTATACTCCATTGTTAACTAACTATTCCCCCCTGCCCCCCTGCCTTTACTGAGTTATGCTTGTGCTGCTGTACTAATGTCTACAACTATAGTGTCTAAGCAGTAGAAATTTATTATCTCACAGTTCTGGAGATCAAAAGTCCAAAATCAATTTTACTTGACTACTGTCAAATAAAACCACAATAGAATCTGGAGATGGTAGCAAAGAATCTGTTTTTCCGCCTTTTTTCCTGCTTCTGTAGGTGGCCCACAATCCTCAGCTCATGGCCATGTCACTCCAATCTCTGTTTTCATTGTCACATTTTCTTCTAGGACTTTGTGTCTGTTCAGGTTGCTATAACAAAATACCATAAACTGAGTGGCTTATAAACAACAGAAATCTAGGGGCACCTGGGTGGCTCAGTCGGTTAAGCGTCCGACTTCAGCTCAGGTCACGATCTCACGGTCCGTGAGTTCGAGCCCCGCGTCAGGCTCTGGGCTGATGGCTCAGAGCCTGGAGCCTGCTTCGGATTCTGTGTATCCCTCTCTCTCTGCCCCTCCCCCGTTCATGCTCTGTCTCTCTCTCTGTCTCAAAAATAAATAAACATTAAAAAAAATAAACAACAGAAATCTATTTCAGATAGTTTTGGAGGTTGGGAAGTCCAAGAAAAACCACCAGCTTCCTGGTTGATAAAGAAGGGTCTCTTTAGGGCCTTTTTTATAAAGGCACTCAGGGCATTTGGGAGTTTAAGTGTCTGACTCTTGATTTCAGCTCAGATCACGATCTCACAGTCCTTAGGATTGAGCCCCGTGTTGGGATCCGCACTTATAGTGCAGAGCCTGCTCGGAATTCTCTCTCTCCTTCTCTGTCTGCCCGTCCCCCTCAATAAATAAAGAAACATTAAAGAAAAAAAGAAAATGAAAAAGTGAAGGCACTAATCTTATTCACAAGATCTCCACACTCATGACCTAATCACCTCCCAAAGACCCTACCTCCAAATACCATCATATTTGGCATTAAGATTTAACATATGAATCTGAGAATTAAAACACTTAATCTGGCCTGCTCTGCCTTCCCTCAGTTCATTTTTTTCTTCATACAAAGTACATTTCTTCCATCCCAATAGCGCCAAAATTCTTAACTTTTGCCAGCATTGACTGTAAGGTAGAAGTCCAAAGTCTCTTCCAAATGCCATCCCAATCAGATATGGGTGAGACTCCAGGTATGACTCATCCTGAGGCAAACTCCTCCAGCTCTGAACAGTCTGAAGCCAGACTGTTATGTGCTTCCAAAATATAATGATGGGGCTGGCATAGGATAGACATTCCCATCCCAAAAGGGAGAAACTGGAAAGAATAAAGGAGTGACAGGTACCAGTAAGTCCCAAACTTAACGAAACAAAAGTCATTAAATCTTAAGGCTTGAGAATAATCCTTTTAGGTCTGATACTCTGTCCTCTGGACCCACCGGGGCTACAGTCCTTCTGTGGCTCTTAGGAGTTGGACTCCATTGCCCTCCCCATTTTGGGCCATTCAGGTGACTCTGCCTCCATGACTCTCTTAGACATTGCCCCAAGTGGGCTTTCTGCAGTGAATCCATTCTTTAAAATATAAGTGAAGGCAGCCATGATCCTGCACATTTGCCCCTGCCCTTGCCCTGTGTGTACCACTAGACACAGTACTGCAGAGGCCACTAAAGTTTGATGTTTGTTCCATCCGGAGGGGTGGCCGCTGTAGCCAGTGCTGCATGGGGACCTGCTGAAGTCACACTCAGGGCAGCTTAGGAGTGTGGCAACCTGTGCAGCTAGAGGAGCCCATCAGGTGAGATGATGCCAGAAAGTGTGCTCCAGGTCTCCCAGACTTGGGTGGCCCCTAAAACCACTCTACCTCAAAGCCTTTGCCTTCTGGGCCTTTGATGAGAAGGGCACCTCTGAAGGTCTTTGCACTGTCTTCAGGGTCATTCTTCCATTGCCTTAGAGAGCAGCACTTAGATTCTGTTCAGAATGCTAATCCATACTAATTTTCTCATCAACTGATCTCTTGGCCACATCATTTGTGTTCTTTCCCCAACAAGGCTTTCTCTTCCTTCACAATATGAAAAGGCTGAGAATGTTCTATACCTTTAAGTCCTGTTTCCATTTTGATTAACAATTCCATCTTTAAGCCATTTCTCTTTTATCATAGTGTAGTATAAACAGTAAGGAGGACCCAAGATGTATCTTTAACACTTTCCTTAGACATAGCTTCAGGGGCACCTGGGTGGCTCCGTTGGTTAAGCATTCAACTTGATATCTTGATATCAGCTTGATCATCAATCTTGATATCAGCTCAGGTCATGATCACACAGTTTGTGAAATAGACCCGTGTTGGGCTCGGTGCCTGCTTGGGATTCTCTCTCTCCCTTTCTCTCTCTGTCCCTCCCCCTCCTCTTTCAAAAATAAATATATAAGTATTAAAGAAAAAAAAAAAGAAATAGCTTCAGCTAAATATCCAATTTCATTGCTCACAAGTTCTATTTTCTGTGGACATAAACACTGTCCCACCAAGCCCTTGGCCATTTTATAACAGAGAAGACCTTTCCTCCGTTTTCCAGTAACATATTCCTCATTTCCATCAGAAACGTCACCCATAGCCTCACTGTCCACACTTCTACAGCATTCTGTTCAGGATTCCTCATGTGCTCTCTGAAAAGGTTGAGACCTTCACAGCTCCCCTTGTTTCTTTCTGCACCCTCCCCAGAGTTATCCTCGACTTTCCTTTCACAGCAAGATAATATTTGTCTAGCAGGCACCTCAAAACTCTTCCCGTTACCCAGTCCCCAAACCATTTCCACACTTTAAGGTGTTTGCTACAGCGACACCCCACTTCTCATTGGCAATTTGTGTCTTAGTCTGTTCAGGCTGCTATAACAAAACTATCATAGACTGCGTGGTGTCTTGTAAACAGCAAAAAAAAAAAAAAAAATTGTTTCTTATAGTTTTAGAGTCTGGACAGTCCTAGATAAAGGTGCTGGCAGATTTGGTGTTCGATGAGAGCCTGCTTCCATTCATAGAAGCTGTCTTCTTGCTGTGACCTCACATGATGAAAGGGGTAACGGGGCCATCTGGGTACTCTTTAATAAGGGCGCCAGTCCCATTTATGAGAGTTTTGGCTTCACGACCTAATCACCTCTTAAGGGACCCACCTCCTAATATGACCACAATGGGCTTTAGGATTTAATATACGAATTTAGGGCAAGGGACGCAAATATTCAGCGTATAACACTGGCACTCCTACTTCTTTTAAGAACCCTTGCAATTACATTGGGCTCACTGAGATAATCTAGACTAATCTCCCAGGATTCTTAATTTAATCACATTGCAAACTCCCTATGTCATTTAAGTGACATATTTATAGGGGACTAGAGACTTGTTTAAGTCAGGGTCCTCCAGAGAACAGAATTAATAGGATGTATAGGGTGTATGTGTATATGTGTGTGTGTTTGCGTGGATCTATATATGTATATATATATATATTGTGTGTGTGTGTGTGTGTGTGTATATATATATATATATATATATATATATATATATATATAATAGGAATTGGCTCACATGATTACAGACTCTGAGAAGGGCCAAAATCTATAGTTCACCAGGTGGAGACTGAGGACAGCCAAGGGTATGGTTCCAGCCACTGTCTGGGGAATGCAATTCATTTTATTCAGGTCTATTGATTCAATTATTAATCTTATCCAGAATCGCCCTCATAGACACACCCAGAATAACTCTTAATTAAATATCTTGACACCCCTCAGCTCAGTCAGGTTGACACATAACATTAACCATCACATATGTGTCCATGTTTGGGGGACTGTTTTTCAGCCTACTGCAATTCCTATAAGCATAAAACATGCTCTAGCATAATCATCTTAAACTAAGCCATACCTTGTTTTATTGTGCTTTGCTTCATTGTGCTTCACAGATATTGTTTCTTGTCTTTTCTTTTTTAATTGAAGGTTTGTGGCACACCCTATGTAAACAAGTTTATCAGTGCCATTGTTTCCAACAGCATTTTCTCACTTCGTGCCTGGGTCACATTTTGGTAACTCTTGCAATATTCTAAACTTTTTCTAGCTGCATTGAGAACTTTTGTAGGAAGAGATCAAAATGCCACTATTAACTGGAGTTTGGAAGAAGTGGATTCCAACCATCCTGGAGGACTTTGAGGGGTTCAGGGATCCAGTGGAGGAAGTGACTATGGATGTGGTAGAAACAGCAAGAAGAGAATTAGAAAGGGAGCCTGAAGACGGGACTGAATTGCTTCAATCTCATGATAACACTTGAACAGATGAGGGGTCGCTTCTTATGGATGAGCAAGGAAAGTGTTTACCTGAAATGGAATCTACTCCTGGTGAAGATGTTTTGAAGATTGTTGAAACGACAACAAAGGATTTAGATTATATAAACTTAGTTGATAAAGCACTGGCAGGGTTTGAGAGGACTGACTCCGATTTTGAACGAAGTTCTAGTCTGGGTAAAGTGTAACCAAACAGTCTCACATGCAACAGGGAAATAACTCATAAAGGGAAAAATCAATGTGACAAACTTCATTATCGCCTTATTTTCAGAAATTGCACAGCCACCCAAACCTTTGGCGACAACCACTCTGATCAGCCAGCAGCCACCAACATCAAGGGAAGACCCTCCACCAGCCAGAAAGATTATAACTTGCTGACAGCTCAGATGATGGCTAGCATTTTTTTTTTCTAGCAATAAACTGTTTTTTTTTTTTTTTTAAATTAAGGGACATACACTGTTTCTTCAGACATAATGTTATTGCACACTTAACAGACTAGAATACTGGATAAGCATAACTTTTATGTGCACTGGTGAACCAAATAATTCATTTGGTTCATTTTATTGTGGTCATCTGGAACTGAACCCACAATATCTCCGAGATGTCCCTGTAGTTTTCGACGGATGCCACATTCTTCTCCATTTTACCCTCTATTTCTCTACTCCAGTTCACATGCAAACGTGAAGGAGCTCTGTATATTTTCTCAAGCTCTAAAACTCAATTCTCTTCTAAACCCTTATTAAGTGGCCTTTGGGCCCCTCCATTTTGCTTTGTCTTATATCAAGGTAAAAATGGCCTGCAATGTTGCCATATATAATGACCGCCTCTTTATTCTGATCTTACCAGACATCACAACATGTGTCTCAGACTCTCCCTTCTTGGTCCCCATGAGGCCAACTTCTCATCATTCAAGGTTCAGTTTGAATGTAGCATTGGAGATGCCTTCTCTAACCTCTTTAAATAGACCCCCCATCAAGCTTCAGTTTTATTTCCTTCAGGATATGTATCAATCCTGAAATTATCATATTTGTTTACATAGTTATTATCTTCTGCCTTCTCCCCCAATAGAATGGAAGGTATGTAAAAAAGGAACCATATCTGTCTTCATATTGTGCTGTTCCAAGTTTCAAGAACAGTGCCTGATACAAATATCCAAATGAGTAAATGATGGACTATCTATGGTAATTAACAGGATATCACTATCAAAGTTTTATGTAATGGATCTGCAAAAATTATAATTGTAGTATGCAAAAGATACAGATCAAATTTACAGTGATATTACACTTCAGTACAACTAAGATTAAATCAAGAATTGGTTCTGGGAAAGAGTTTATGCAAAATTAAAAACAGAATCCGATAATTAATAGACATAGAATAGCTAATGGCAAGTAATTATGCATACAAACATATATATGTAACATATATGTGTGTACATATGTATGTATAAGTATAACACATACATATATGCATATATACACATATTTGATTTTTGAAAAATAATTTTTTTGTGAATATAATCTAATATCATTATGGCAAAATAGTTTTCTCAGATTAACCTCAAATTTATTCACTGTTGAAGAGAAATTGACTGTTTTGTATTTCTTTCTGGAATAATATCCATTAAGGGCTAAGGTTATCACTATATGAAATTTCAGTTAATATTTTGGAAAAATTAAGTCTTCTGACAATTCATGTTATAAAATCATCATATGTTTTGTAATTAAAATTTTTTCCTATGTTTTTTTGATAGATAGTCAAACTGTCCAGAAAAATCTGACCTTCATAATGAGAATTTCTGCAGTTAACAAGACCGAGGGTAAAAAGCTGCAGTTCAAATTGTTCCAAGACATACTGACCATTTTAATGGGCAAGGAAGAAGGTACATAACTGAATCTTGTCAAGTAAACACTTTCTAAGTAGAATTTCTATAGAATTTCCAGGGAAGAATTTGATCTGTGTTTTTTCATATTATAATTTGAAAAATATTGAATGGGGGAAATCCTCCAATCAAAGTTCTCTGAAACAGTAGGGGAAAAATAAAATATTTAGAACGGAGGTATACTTTCCCAAAGAATTTTGACTTAATAGGAAGTGTAGGTTAATATTGTAAATGTATAAATACAAGCAGGAGGTGCGGATTTTATTTGCATCTTCTCTAGTTACTACTGGTCTCTGCAGTGACTCTCAAAATACATCCCATTGCCCTCTAAGGACTCCTGAGGGCCCTTCAAAGAGTACGCAAGAGGACACCAAAACTGTTTTCATGATAGCAGGCAGATGTCATTTGTCTTTGTCACTGCATTGACATTTGCCCTGATGACACATAAACAATGAGTAGGTAAGACGTCTGTTTCTCTAGCATGGATTCAAGCAGTGGCATTACACCGTGCTAGATCACTCTATTCTTCACTGCCACGGAAGAGAAGTATCCTGGCAGGCATTTGCACACACGCTTACACACGTACACACTAATCAGTCACACTTCAGAATTTTCTTTATGAAGCAATACAAAGTTCTTCTAGGAAACCTCGGGTATTATATGTGATGAAATGGTAAGTACAGATAAAACATTTCTGCTGCTGACCAAAGTACATTGCTTATGCAGTGACAATTGCTATGTGATGGTGTTGCAAGGCTGTACTAGTCACATTTTTTAAGGATTGCCATTTTTGGAAAATTCAATAGGATAAGCACAACATGGCTATCCAGCTGCGGGTCCTTGGAACCCATCGCCTCATAAGTGGACATCACAGTGAGTGTGTGGCTTCAGGGAGAAGAACGGACTGTATTTGTTGCTGGGTAGGAAAAACTCAAGTCTTCCTGTGTGTCCCCTTTACACTCGCACTATGACCCCCACACTCACAGCACCTGCGATGCCAGACCTGCGTGGGAGTCTCTCACACAAAGCGATTCTCTGGGACCCTAGCTGGCTGTTCTTCAATTTAACTCAATTCTGACACTACCTACCCAGAGATACCACCAGATTCCACATCGTCGGGGCTCAGTCTCACAAGACTGTTCCCCATTCCGATGCCAATGACAACCGATCGGTCCCCGGGTTACCCGCAATGCTTGTCTGACTCGGCAACAAATAGGAGGTTCCCATGACCTCCTCCCCCTTGGACTCTATGACTTACAAGAACAGCTCATAGAACTCAGGAAAACACTTACCAGTTTATTATATAATGAAGGATATGATAAAAAAAAAATACAAATAAACAGCCAGAAAGAGGTACATAGGTCAAGGTCTGGGAGGGTCTCAGGTGCAAGAGCTTCTGTCCCCATGCAGTTGGGGTGCACCACCCTCATGTTACATGATTGCATTCTCCAACCTGGAAGCTCTCCACATCTCATGCTATTGGGGATTTAGGGAAGCTTCATCACATGGGTGTGATCAGTTATTAACTCCTTTTCGAGCCCCTCCCCTTTCTCTGCAGAATGGCGGTGGGGCTGAAAATTCCAAGCTTTTAATCATTGCTTGGTCTTTCTGCTGATAACCCCAATCATGGAACCCACTCAGAGGTGTCTCCTTAGAACAAAGGCACTGCTATCACCCAGGAAATTCTAAGGGATTTAGGAGCTCTGTCAAC
Organism: Herpailurus yagouaroundi; assembly: GCF_014898765.1. NCBI lineage: Eukaryota > Metazoa > Chordata > Mammalia > Carnivora > Felidae > Herpailurus > Herpailurus yagouaroundi. Next base: position 145,714,506 of record NW_024412376.1, on the reverse strand, counting down.
AGTCGGCGTCAAAGACCAAGTATTAGAACAAAAGAGGCTCTTAGTGCTCTAATCACATAAGTGATTCCAAGGGTCTTAAGGGCTTTGTACTGGAAACTGGGGTCAAAAACTAAATGCTATAATGAAAGATTCTCCTAGCATCTCTATTTACAAGGATTTTAGGACCTTTGTGTCAGGAACCAGGGGGCAGAGACAATACATATATTTCTTATTATTTCACAGTTGCCAATGATAAAACTCAATATTTGAAGCAAGAATTCATATCTTGGAAAACTTGTATTTGCCTGTCTGAATTTGAAAACTTCCCAGACTTAAAGATTTTCTGATGAGCCTCACATTGGTCTCCATGCTGAGCGTGGAACCTGATTGGGATTCTCTCTCTCTCCCCTTCTCTCTACACCTCCCAGCCACCCAAAAAAAACAAACAAACAAACAAACAAACAAATAAACCAATAAACCAATAAACCAATAAACCAATAAACCAATAAACCAATAAACCAACAAATAAAATAAAATAAAATAAAATAAAATAAAATAAAATAAAATAAAATAAAATACTGGTGAGGTCACTGGTGATATGAGTTAGGTTTCGTATTGTCTAATAAAATGTGTCCTATTTATTTATTTAGGAAAATGCATATAGGGCAGTGTCAACATATGTTAATAACAGATGAATGATGTTGAAAATTCATTAATGGGTAAAATACACGTTTAATGTTCAGAATGAACCAATGGATTCTAATGTTACATGACATGTTTTTTTTTTTTTTTTTTTTTTTTTTTTGTAATGTGGTTTTAGATTCCACATTGCAAGTGTTAAAAACCAAACAACAAGCTCAAAATGGATTTCAGGATGCTAATTCCGTGTCACCAAGCCAAGATTTAATTACTTCGTGCTCTGCCAGAAATGGAATCGTAAACCAATCACAAATCACCTGCTTAGCATTGGGTAGGCAGTGTGCCTGATAGACCCCAGCCTCCCCTAAAGGGAAGAAACTTTGCAAAAACCATGATAACCAAGTACTTTTTTTTTAAACTGGTAGACCTTTCTCTATCCTGCTCTTTCTGCCTATAAAAATCTTTGAATTTGTATAGCTCCACAAAGCTTCTTTCTATCTGTTATATTGTTTGCTACTGGATTTGAATCAAATTTTGCACAGGTAAGCTCTAAACATTTTGAATATGCCTCAGTTTACGTTTGTATACAAGTGGCTTCACAAATACTGTTGGATAGTTTTGGGGCACCTCAGTGGCTCAGGTGGTAAAACATCTGACTCTTGATTTCGGCTCAGGTCAGGATCCCAGAGTCATGGGATAGAGTTCAGTATGGAGCCTGCTCGGAATCCTCTCTCTCTCTCTCTCTCAAATTAGATAAATAAATAAATAAATAAATAAATACATAAATGAGTAAGTAAATAAATAAATATTGTTGGACAGTTTCAGTGGTATATCAAAGAAGAACATACATCATCATCTAAAAATACTATTAAAATATTCATCTGTTTTCAAAATACTCATGTATGTGACGTTTCGTTTTGTTTATACACTTCGACCCAAACATTTCAGTATATTGTATGCAGATGCAGATATAAGAATCCAGATTTCTTATATTAAGTAAGAAATTAGGAAGATTTGTGAACATGTAGAGCAGTGTCACTCTTCTTACTATTTTTGCTTTGGAAAGTGTAGTCATATATCGTAAAATGTGTATATATTATTTACAATAGCATCTGATGGGTTTATTATCATTTTTTATAAAGAAGTGTCAATTTTAAATCATTGAAACATTTTAATTTTAAATTGCTTCCATTTCAATTCAATTACTGGTAAAATCAGTGATATGATATAAATAAATAATATGGGTATGTTATTTATATAAATATAGTATTAAATGTATATAAAATAAAAACTATATACCATGAATAAAATAAGCAAACAAAATATAAGACAGATAAAAGCTCTTTGGGGTCTTCAGTAATTTTAAGGAATGCAAACATTTCCTGAGAACAAAATGCTTCAGGAACGTGTGTCTGTAGAAGTAGTTTTATAAACGCTTTGAAGTTTGTTTTTTTTCTTCCAAACACAATCCTCCTTGAAATTGCAACAAGTAAGAGACCGTTTGGACCGCTCTGTTGGAAGTGAGAAAATCCTAGAGGTTAAATGACCCTCCTGCTAAATATCTAGTTCCTACCAACTCAGTAGATAGATAGCTATAGTATAGATAGATATAAATATATATTTATCTATAATAGAGTTACCTATAATACAGTCATCTATATGATATATTTATCTATGTAAGTACAACTTTATATAGATATAAAATAGATAGAAAGGTACTGGGTTATATGGATCTATCTCTTATAGCCTTGTTTGAAAATGGTTAATTATCTGATGGTGAGGCTGGTTACATGTAAATTTCATGGATTATATGAACCCATGTATATGCTGTACTTTTCATTGCTGGATCATATTGATATTTAGAGTCACTGTGAATATGAAAAGGCAATTATTTAACCTCCACCTGCTTATAAGTAGTTCAACCAACTTGTACATACGCAAAGTAATACTGTCTGAGTACAGACAACAGACTGATGTAGGATTCACAAAATGGCTTTATCAATACTAACACAACATATGTTCACTTAGTTAAATATCAGTAAACTAAAGGAATGAAGTTGGTCACACGGTTGATTGTTAAGCAATATGAAATTCTTTCTACTTTGACTTACTGTCCACATAATGTTTGTCTTCCAATGGAGTCAAATTTTGTGGGGGGATTCAGTATGTTTGATTCTAATATCCTAGATTTTTAAGTTCGTAGTCAGGTGGCAAGTTTCTCACCAGAGGATTGTAAATGTATAGTACTCTAAGCATAAATTATAAAGAATACACACAGAGGCATGCAACCCGGTGATGTCTGGTGTGGTGGTGGGTGATGCTTCTGTTGGCTCACAGAGGATTTTGCTCCACTGATACGATGGCAGGTTGGTCTAGGTCATGTTTTAACAAGTTTCATTTCTGCTAACCGTCGTGTTAGCGTTCTCTAGAGCTTTCTTCCCCGTGCCGCATTTTCCAGCGGATGTGTATGCGAGTGAGTGTGTGTGTGTATGTATAAAATGCTACTCTTTTACAGTGTTGAGTACTCAATAAGCAAGGTCACTTTTAAAAGCAGTCCCTTTAGTATTGATAGAACTGTCTCCTCTGGCTTGTCTCTCTCAAAATATTGGCTAATGGATGTCTACAGGTGATTTTTAAAATGGGAACATTAGTCAGGGATTAGAGCATCACAGCCTCCCTTACCTGTGTGAGAAGATGCCAGTCTGATGCGTGATGGATGGCCTTGTATAATGTTACCAGCCTCTGTCTCGTTCTTTGTATTCAAGGTCTTTGGCCACGTGAGAAATAAAATCAATATACAGGACAATAAGGTTATAGCCTAGGTCTATTAGAATAACTTGTTGACCCAATAGTTTCAAATAGTCTTTATGTAACAAATGCCACAAAGCAATACTAATAGTGTGATTTTCTAGTCTTTAAAATGGCAGTCAGGTAGCTGGTAAAACTGTGGGGCTTAAGGTTGTAACAGGAAGAGGCTCAGCGAGGTCACTCTTTTTTTTTTAATTTTTTGGAAATATTTTTTAAGGGGAAGAAAGGGGGAGAGGCAGAGAGAGAGGGAGACACAGAATCGGAAACAGGCTCCAGGCTCCGAGCCATCAGCCCAGAGCCCGACGCGGGGCTCGAACTCACGGACCGCGAGATCGTGACCTGGCTGAAGTCGGACGCTTAACCGACTGCGCCACCCAGGCGCCCCTCAAACGAGGTCACTCTTTAGAAGAGCCATTTAAGGAGATGTCTCCTAAATGGGGGTGTTACTGGTTGAATTTTGCCCCCCCCCCAAGGTATACAGTAAAGTATATTTAGGTACCACCAGTACCTGAATGTGACCTTATTTGGAAATGAGTTCATTTCAGATATAATTAGTAAAGTTAAGATGACTGGAGTGGGGTAGCTCCTAATCCAGTATGACTAGTGTCCTTATAAGTGAGGAAGGTGCCATGCAAAGTCACAGACGCACACACAGGAGGAAGATGACGCGGAGACACGGGGAGAAGTCACGTGAAGACAGAGGCAAGGATTGGAGTGATGTGTCTACAAGTCAAGGAACACCAATGGTCGCCAGCCGTCACTGAGGCAGGAGAGTGGGTGGCATGCCACAGATTTGCCCTCAGAACCTTCAGAAGGAATCGACCCTACTGACACCTGCATTTCTCACTTCTAGCTTCCAGCGCTCCGACGGAATAAATTTCTGTTGTTTTAGGCCACCCAGTGTGTGGAATTTTGTCACGACAGCCCCATGAAATTAATACATGGGGATACCAAGATGGCGGTTGGGCAAAACAGACATGGACTTTGCAACATTTTAAAACCATCGTTGGTTAAGTTACGATTTCAGTAGAATGTTTTTTTGTGCACAGAAGCAGAGAGAATCCTATGGAGACTCTTTCAACGAGCTCACAGGAGAATCTGGATCGAAATTCTGAAGTATTGGGGTGTGTGGGCGGCTTGGTTAAGCGCCGACTTTTGATTTGGGCTCAGATCATGATTTCACAGGTTAGGGAGACTGACGCCCTCATCAATGTCCACGGAGTCTTCTTGGGATTCTCTCTCTCTCTCTCTTTCTCTCTCTCTCTCTCTTTCTGTCCCTCCTAGGCTCTCTCGCACACTCTCTGTCTATCAAAATAAATAAACTTAAAAAATGAGAAACTCAACAGGAACCCATGGGGGAGGGGAAGGAAAAAAAAAAAAAAAAGAGGTTAGAGTGGGAGAGAGCCAAAGCATAAGAGACTGTTGAGAACTGAGAGCAAACTGAGGGTTGATGGGGGGTGGGAGGGAGGAGAGGGTGGGTGATGGGTATTGAGGAGGGCACCTTTTGGGATGAGCACTGGGTGTTGTATGGAAACCAATTTGACAATAAATTTCATATATAAATAAAAAAAAAATTCCCCAGTATTAACCATTTCCCACTTTTCTTTACATATATTAGCATAACATTACATATAAAATGTGACACAAATAGGCCACAGAGAACCTTAAGTCACTGGCAAATTCATTAAGTGATAGAATAGTCTCCTAGACTGGGGGAAGAAGTGCATGCTGAGAAAAAGTGCCAAAATCAACTTTGAACGCATGGACTTTTACAACCTGGGCCACAACAACTGTGACGTTAGTATTCTATTATTCAAAGTGATACATAATGAGAAATGTATTTATTTTTTCATAGGAATGGGTAATCTCCCATATGCATTCTCCACAAGGTCATCAGCCAGCACTATGGCCAAGCTGGGGAGTCTCTTCTCCTAGAAGAGATTTTTGCCTTCACTCATTAAACCAGTCATTTTCTGACTGGTGCATGCATGAAAGGGCACATCTTTGAAGGAATGGGGAAAACTGAAAACATTCAGAAACCAGAAGTCTATTTCCACTGGAAACTACCCGAGAAGCTGCAAAAGTAAAACATTACATTTAAGCTGAGGCAAATCTTTGATTTTGTCATTGGTACGGTGCTTGACTTACAGCAGTTGTTTAAACGAATAAATGAATTGGTTTTTTTCACATTTAATTGATATATTCTTAATTAAATAAGGCTGTATTGTTTTTACTGTTTTGTGTTTTAATTTTTCTAATGTTATCTGAAATGATGGTGTTTATTATGAATAATTAAGTCACCAGTGCTTCTCGGGCCGCCTGGGTGGCTCAGTTGGTTAAGTTTCTGACTCGGGCTCAGGTCGTGATCTCACAGTCCACAAGTTCTAGCCTCATGTAGGTTCGTAACCTTGTGTGGGGCTCTGTGCTGACAGCTCAGAGCCTGAAGCCTGTTTCAGGTTCTGTGTCTCCCTCTCTCTCTGCTCCTCCCCTACTCTGTCTCTCTCTCTCTCTCTCAAACGTAAATTCACATTTTTTAAAAAATCACCAGTGTTTCTGTCTATTCTCTGCAGCAGAGTTGACTTTTTGTTTAATTTTATTTTCAGTACTTTTATGAAAACAATTTCATAATTTTCTAAGAAGAAAGTATGGAAATGACTTTTTAATACATATATATCCTGCAGAAAATACAGGCATCCCATTTTTAAGGACTTCACATTCTAAATATTAGAAAACACGCTGTAATAAAACTTTTAACTGTAGATGGAGAGACACCCTGGAGATCAATCAGTCCATTCCCTTCCCATCTTATTAGACATGTGAACAGACTGAGTGGCAAAAGCAAAGCATGTAAACTATCGATCGATTATCTACCATGTAAGGAGGCTGGGGGCTGGGACCTTTATTCATATGATTCCAACTGATCCTTAATACAAAAGTCATTATCTGCAATTTACAAATGTGTGAACTGAAATTCAGAGAAGTTAAGGGACATATCAGGGGCATGCGGGAAACAGTGGCAAATTAAAACCGAAGTTTCCTGTTTCTCCATACTGTGATCATTAAAAAAATAAAAATTGAGAAGTAAAATAAAATGTTCAAAGAACAACTTTTGTTTTTACTTTTCTTCCATCTAGATGCCCCCTTGTTGATATTTAAATAATTGTAAGCATTGCAATTATTTTAGTTTTTGCTTTCTGCTTTTCCTTTTTACCAATGTACTATCATTTATGTATCTGCATGTCTAAAATATTCATTCTATTTGCAATGCACTCTTATGTAACTAGGTATTTCATATATGTACTACTTTGTTTCCATATTGCATTTCTTGATAGTTGAGATTATCATGTCAAAAATATAAGCATACTTTTGGTTCATATTATTTCCAAAATGAAATATGGAAAATTTACCAAACTATGAGTTCCGAACTCATTTTGCTAAAATATTAAAGAACCTCTGGTAGTGAGAGTTAATATACATGTATCTCTAATTTATAAGTGTGATATTATATTTCTTAATTCTGTTCTTGATTATTTATTGAATTCTTTATAAATTGCATTGTGCCCAGTTAATTTTTTCTCTGCGTATTTTATTTTTTTACCTGTTGGGCACTTAAAATTTTCCTAAACAATGTATATGGGCCAGTTGTGGTATAATTATTTTTTGTTATTTAACACATTAATGTAATTCTCACAATTACCTTATAAGAGAGGCATTATTTTCTATATAGTTATATCCCAAATTGAGATGTGATGTCATAGTCAACATTTGAGTGCAACACTGTGTGATTACCAAATCTTTTTGTATTCTTTATTCTAAAAGCCTTCTTCTTCATCAATGTTTGTAAATCAAATATCTAGCCTGGCCTTGAAGCTCCCAGAAATCCCTCGGAAATTTATATACACAGTTATTGATGTTCCACATAGTCACTGAGGGATATTAATAAATCTTTTAGCTTCTCTGAAACAGAAACATCAGTAGTAATTTTGGATTGTAATTTTGTGATCATATCAGTCCTATTTTTTTCATTAAGGATGATTTTTAAAGTTAATGTTAAGTTTTTGTTTGAGGTGAAAAAAATGCACTGTGTTCCTGACGTATGAACTAGCAGCAGTGAATCTACCACATATTTGTAACTGACAGTGCCTATGGCTCCATTAGGTCTGATTCATCAGTCATGTCATCTTCTGAAAGTACTAGAAATAGCAGCAAAGCCGGAGTGCCTTTTGAGATGTCCTTTCATACTTCCATAAGGTTATTGTACATCCATTAATACAGATGACAAAAGAAATGTCATCTGAGTTGAATGAATGGATGCCAAGACGCTAAAAGCCCCATCGTCTCAGGTGAAGGGGCAAATGTGCAGCCTTGGGAGATGGAAATTTCCAGTTCCCTATCTTATGTAGTCACACATGTTGTGCATTGTCCTTACAGATTTGTGAGAAAGAGGATTGTCAACCAGCAAACAACGAGAGAGGTATATCCAGATCTTGAAGTTAGCCCACATTAGTCTTCATCTGTTTCCAGCCGATGGTCTCTGTTTTGTACCGAATGTCAGTGGCCTAGAAGTGTGAAGCTACAATGGGCTCCCAGGCTGAGATAAGCCCCAAATAAGGTCCTGCTTATAAGAAGGTAAGAAAGATGTCAGAATTCTGAATATGACATTACTGCACAGCTGATAGCATGGAAATGGTGAGCTGGTTAGGGATCACATTTGGTCAAACCAACTCTGGTAGAACAAGAATAAGAATGGAAACGAGAAAAAGTGGGATATTTGATGTCAAAGAACCTAATAAATAATCTCTAAAGCATTTATAAATGGAAATACATGAAATAAATACAAGTGTTGAACGAGACATACATTGTATATTTGTAATTTTTATTTCATGGAGAACATGAACCAGAAGCCCCTGAGCTAAGGGAAGTCTTTGAAAACCAAGGGTCTCTGCTTCTAGATCAGTTTTCCTCTAGGCTAGTTCATGGCTCATCTTTGGAACTATTTGAAAATTAAAAATTCAAAGCTCTCAACAGAACTAATGAATTTGAATTATTAGTGATGGAATCTGAAAATCTTGATTTGAAGCAAGTTCACAGTTGATTTGTACTGAGATCCATTGGGATTGACCAATCACTGGGTGGATGATCTCAAGCTCTACCTGCTTAGTCATTTCCTCCTGCTTTTACCTTCTCTCTCTGCCCTAGAACTCACCTTTCCCTCATTCCGCAGTGTTCATAACAGCAGAAGTTGATGTATCCTCCTACAGGTAACTAGAAGTTCCAGAGATTGGGAAACAAAGCTGAGTCATTCGATGAGACGTGTACATAAATAGGAAGAAGGCAATTTATCTTAGAAAAGAAAATATAGTCTTTAAAAGGTTGTATATGGTTTACATCTTCACAGCATGATCATAGAACATGAAAATTAAGAGATAAGATGTTGTCAAGTAGCTTTAGTAGGGAATGAATTAATTACAGTCTCTGAATAAAATGAAAGTAAAATTTCCCCTGGTAATTCTGGAGTCAAAAAAGATAAACAGAGATGAGGTAAAATAGAAGAAGTCTAAGAGGTATGAATTTTATTAAGTTGGGATCCACAAACAAGGATTGCAAGTAATTTGTAAACAAAAATCTCCTCCTGATGGATAGGGTTCAAGTTTGTCCTTTGAACAAAGTCTAGCAACATCCAGTGGCATCACTAAATCTTCTCTCAGTGTTGCTCTTCTAAAACCTTCAACTTCAGTTTTCAAGCTAGCTTTAGGAAAAAATTTCAGGGATGCCTGAGTGGCTTAGTCAATTAAGCATCTGACCTTCGACCCTGGCTCAGGTCATGATCTTCTGGTCACGTGACCAAGCCCCAAGCCCTGCTTAGAATTCTCCCTCTGCCCCTCTCCTGCTTGTGCTCATGTGCTCTAAATAAATAAATGAATAAATAAATAAACTAACTTTAAAACATAAAAGAATTTCATAGTTTCTGTCTACATTCTGAAAACAAAATGTAAAATAATATTTTATAGAAATACAGAATACTGCTTTCAGTTTCAGTTGAGACTGTTGATAAAAATAGGTCTTAGCTTATAGTTCTGTTTTTGTTAACATCCAAACTAGAAAACACATAAAATAATAGCTAAGACTTGGAAGTCACTGTTTTGAATATTTACATGAACTTTAAAAATGATAGATAATATTAATTATATGTTAGTAATAATGACCGACTTTTATTTTCAGCTACCATTCTAAGTAATTACCATGCACTGCCATTTCATATTTTTTAATTTTTTTAATGTTTGTGTATTTTTGAGAGAGAGAGAGAGAGAGGGAAAGAGAAAGAGTGAGAGTCAGGGAGGAACAGATAGGGGGACACAATCTGAAGCAGATTCCAGGCTCTGAGCTGTCAGCACAGAACCCGATGCAGGGCTTGAACTCACGCACTGCAAGATCATGACCTGAGCCAAAGTCGGAAGCTTAACGGACTCAGCCACCCAGGCGCCCCTGCCATTTAATTTAATGTAACAAATCATATAATAAGATTTCTGTTCATTATTTGACCACCTGACAATACCCTTCTTGTTACTTGGCAAAAAATCTGGCAATTATGCAAAACCACAGTAGATAGTGACTGTAGTAAGGGAATTAATCAACAGAAAAGAACTTTGCTTACTCTGCGAATTTCATGTGCCTGTCCTCTTGTGTGGTGGTTGGGTATGAAAGAGGCACTCACAAGTTTATGACAGGCACCCTTCAGCTTGCAGAATTGAAATGGATGCACCTTGGGTCTCTGATCCCTGTATGTATTCATGCATTTACAAGTGATTATCAAATGTTTCTTTTAATCACCTTCAATAATGAACATTCAAAATTAACATTTCTGGTACAGTGCTACAAGGGCAGCATATCATCCCCTCCCCACAGGATCAAATGGAAGCCCCAAATGTCATTTTTCCCCTCTTATCTTCCATTGGGCTGAAAGGCAAACAGAAGGCAGGATGACTGGGTCAGACTGGAGTAGTTGTTAAAAATTCAGACTCTTGGTGAGGGGGGGGGGCTGTGGGTGGCTCAGCTGATTAAGCATCAGGCTTTTGATTTTGGCTCAGGTCATGAACTTGGGGTTCATGAGATGAAGCCCCATGTCAGGCTTTGCACTGACAGCATGGAGCCTGCTTTGGGCTCTCTCTCTCCCTCTCTCTCTGCCCCTCTGCTGCTTGTGCCATCTCTCTCTCTCCAAATAAAGAAATAAACATGAAAAAAAATCAGACTAGGGAACAACCTGCCAGATTTGATTCTTGACTTTGTCATTTAGTAGCTGCATGACATGGTGGAGATCACATAATCTATTTTCTCGTGTACGACATAGGTATGCGATGATTAATGTTATGTGTCAACTTGACTGGGCTTTGGTGCTTCGTTGTTTGGTCAAACTAGTCCAGATGTTGCTGTGAAGGTATATGCTTCATTATCTTTATATCGATATATGAGTGTATACGCTTTCACTATATTTATTCATTCTATAGTAGGAAAAAAAACAACCAGAATCTTTCAAATTATATAGACATAGGATGAAATTTATATTTATAATTTGTTACATTGAACGTAATAAATTTAGTTTGTTAAATTGAACTTAACAAATTATAATTTGTTACATTTAATTTATAAATTTATAATTCATACCACCGAATTTTGTGTATTTGTGGAAGCACACCCCTCAGCCTGTGCTTTTTCACCTATAAAATGATTATCGTAATACATCTCCAATGGTGATGCCATTATGATGATCAGTCTACATCAGGTGCTCAAAATTGACAGTATTATGTTAATTTTTAGTTATAAATACCCAGGTGATTCTAAATTGTCTTGTAGCAACAGAGGGCAGTTAAACTAACTGCACAAACTTTACATTCAGAATTCTTTGTGCTAACTCTACTGCTGTACTAGATAAATAAATTTTCCAAGGACTGTTGAGTGATATGTATGTCAGATACTTGTATTAGTGATGTTAGGTGATAATGGAATTAGAAATGGAAGCTTTATGATATATAATCAAAGCATTATTTTTTAAAATATATATATATTTAATCTTTGGCTCAAATGATCTGCTTAGTCTTTTACTGGTCATTCATGGGGCATACATTTTAAAATAGACTTCTGCTACAAACGTCTTTCAAATATGTTAGCTTTATATAGAAGGAGCACTCCACATTTTCATTCAAAAATCAATGCACTTTACCATGGTTTCATTAACAGGACATCTTTAGTAGTAATGTGAACTGATTTTTATGGAGATGTACATCCAAGCATTTTAACAGAGCAGAAAATATCCCATAAGACTTATTGCCTCATTTAACATTTACATTTGCATAGCACTTTGCATCTATTAAGAGCATGGCAATCATTTTTATTAGTTAACAGTGACTAAGGTCAATATTATTTCTCCCATTTTCCAGAGAAAATATTTAAGTGTAAAGAAATGAAGTGATTTCAGCCATGCAAGTTAAAAAAAAAAAAAAAAAAAAAAAAAAAGATTTGCAAGTTCCATGGTCAGGTTTAAAGATACTGTCAGATTGCTACTTCCACAAATTGCCAACCAAATATTTGCCTCATTTTCACAAGACAAAAGGGGAAAATGCCCAAATATTGTATATACAAATAGATTTTTAAATAGATATAAACTGTATCTATTTAAAGAGAAAGAAAATTAAAAAACTACAACCCAAACTACTGAAATTTCTATTGTCATACCACACAGATCATGCCTAAGATGTTCTAGATTCAGTATGAAGCTAAGACGTACCAAGAGAAATGGGGGAATAGAATAAACTGTAGACTAAACTGTACCTATAGTTAAATGCATAGTCTACGTTTTTGAAAACAATTATAATTGCTTTATTTCACTCTCGATTCTACCAAAATGTACTTTCTAAATGAAAACCCCAAATCAGGGGTGACTGGGTGGCATAGTTGGTTAAGCATCTGACGCTTGATTTTGGCTCATGTCATGTTGTCACTGTTCGTGAGATCGAACTCCAAGTCAGGCTCTGTGCTGACACCCCAGAGCCTGCCTTGGATTCTCTGTCCCTCTCTCTGCTCATGCCCCACGCATGCTCTTTCTCTCTCTATCAAAATAAGTAAACTTTAAATGAATACCCCAAATTGGCCTTGATATGGAGTAAGAAAATGATTAACCCAAGATTGATTTTGGGAAAGGACCAAAATGAAGTGTAGAATTTCAAGTAAAAACCATAATTCCAACAAACATTTCCCAGTGCTTGCCCTCTCTTCTCTCTCTCTCTCACTGTCTTTATAAATCAATACAGTATCATGGAAGATAGCTATAGATCTTAGAAGTAACAGGTATTAAAAACATTAACAAAACTCAGAAGCAGAATTTCTAGAACTGCTTAAAACTCTGTGACAGCACTGTACTTTTCTCACCTAAAAATTATTTAGACTCACTCATACAGTTGAACATTTACCATGCTGTCAGAAAACAATATGTAGGTAATGGTAAGTAAAATTATCATTAAAAATGAGTTAATGCATGTAAAAGCATGTTGGAAACAGCCTTATAATAATTATGTTTTTTCTCACATATAATAATAAAATAATTATTTTTTTCTCACAATCTTTATTTTTTAAGAATTCACTATTTGTCTTACAAGTGTATGGCCAATGCTTTGGGCATCAGGAATACTGAAATGAAAATCTATCATTAGGAATGGTGGATATAGAAAAAGCAAGAAATTCTTCAAGGGCAAACTATCATTATAATTTTCATTTACATAATTTCTAGATTTGATCTTCCAAGATGTAAAACCTTAGAAGTTCCTTTTCTCACTTTTGTATCTCCCAGAAAAACTTCCATGTAGAGTTGGAAAAAGCAATGAGGAAACTGAATGCTCCTCTCTGCTCTTATAGAATGATCAACTGACCTTGGGCAAATCAATTAATGCACTAGAATTTCCATTTTCCCATCTGCAATATAGAAATAATGACACCTTCTATGATGCCTCCAAGAGGGTTATTATAAAATCAATAGAAATTTAGAAATGGACTAATACCTAAGCTCCATATCTAATATCAAAGAAAATAAGTGGCAGAGTCAGCTTGATGACATAGAATCCAATGGGCCTTGGCCTGTGGATTTTAAGATAACTACCTTTCTTAGTATTTTGTTTTTCCTGCAGGAAGAAGTAAATAATTAAAAAAAAATTATTTAAATTCCAAGGGTGAGAAGAAAATCAGCTTTGTGTTCAGTTTTGGACTTGCATAAGTCGAGGTTCCCATAGAATAACAAGTTGAGTTGTCTGATCCAGGAATACATATCTAAACATATAAGTATATACATATGTATATATGTACACACACACATATATAAGAAATATGTATGCACATTTAAGATTAACAGAGATGTGGATTAGATCTATAGAATTGGGGATTATAACTATATGGAGAATATCTTCAGTCTCAATAGTGAAGGAAGTCATTCAACAAATTTCCATTGATTATCAATTTTGTATGAACCTTGATCAAGGTGCTGTCTACACCATAATAGAAAAATAAGCGATGCATATGGCTTTTACTCTCACGATTCTACCATATCACCAAGGATGAAAGTGTACAGTGAGAGAATAAGACTCATAGCAGAATTAATGAAGGCCATAATTTTGATATTATCAGAAAAAAAACTACAACTGAAAGCTTTCTGGCATACCATTCTTTTTAAATTGTATATTTTTCACTTTCTGTCTGATTTTAAAGGAATTATCTCATCATTTTTAGATTGAACTTTCAGAGATGGTGTTAATTTACTGTGCTTTTAAAATTACTCATTTATTCAATCTGTTTTTTTTCCCCAACAACCATGACTGAGTGCCTGTAAGTTTCATTTCAGACGTTCTAGGTGCTGAGGATACAAAGATAAATAGAACACGTTGTCTGAAGTTGATATATGCAGTTCTTCCTGAGTTGAGATTACATAATCCATTACATATTTTTTTTCTATCATCGTAGAGATTTCAGAAGCAGGAGAAATTAATGATATGTAGGCTATGTATAAATGATGGGAGAACAGAGCATAACACTTCTGAAGGACAAGGAGATCTGAGATAGACATTACTGCTATTCAACCTTATTTCTCACTCTTCTACGGGCAGGCTCATGGAAGAAGGCTTGCCGCCTCTCACTCTCCTTGAAGTGAGGTGCAATCATGCATTTTTTTTTATGTTCATTTATTTTTGAAAGAGAGAGAGGGACAGAGTGCAAGCAAGGGAGGGTCAGTAAGAGAGGGAGACACAGAATCTCAAACAGGCTCCAGGTTCTGAGGTGTCAGCACAGAGCCCCACACGAGGTTCGAACTCACAAAACCATGAGATCATGACCTGAACCAAAGTCGGATGCTTAACCCACTGAGCCACCCAGGTGCCCCACAATCATGCGATTTGATTTGGCCAACCAAATGTGGCCTTTAAGCATCAGCGCATAGTTCCACATGCTCTCCCTCTCTGTCAGCAGTGTTGCATATCATGAAAACCCCATCACCGTGGATCCCAAATGAAGAAAATGTGAAGACACCTCTGCTTACTCGAGGTGAATATGTAGCATGAAGAAAATAAGTCTTTGTTTCTTTAAACTACTGAGATTGTGGAGGTTGTTTGCTGTAGTGGCTTGTGCTAGTCTATCCAAATAGACATAGGAACCAGAGTTCAAATCTAAAGAACAAAGTTGCACTCTGAGACTGACTTTAGATTTGTAGTTTTGACTAACGATTTCTCTGCTTATGATATGAGTAATGGGGAGGCAGAAATAAGGTAAAGAGGGGCACGAAGGTGGAAATCTTTCACTTTTTGTACAAACTTTCAAATTGATGGTTGACTTCAGAAATGTGCCGCGTCCTCCACAGCCAGTGTATATTGAGTTAACAACATTCCAATTTGTTTGTGCCTTAATGGGAACTTGAAGAACACTAAATTGAAATGTCTCTAGAATCATTTGATTGGTGCTCTCCAGAGGCTGAACTTCCCTGAAGAACTAGTTTCAGGTTTTTGTTTTGCTTTGTTTTGCTTTATTTTGCTGATTAATTGTTTGAAGCATTGTAAAAGAAAAAGGTAGTTGATGGAAAGATTTTTTTCCCCTTCTCTGCACTATTTCATTCAATGCGCACATGTTTTCACAATCAAGACATTATGCTCGTTTTTATTTCACAAATTTGAAGACATGAATACAAAATGTTTGATACTCTTGCCGTGATAACTTGACAATTCCCTATTTGACTCTGAGATACACTACCAGTCAAGAGCCTCTTGAGAACTGGATAACATTAGAGAAAACAAAGTGTTTATTTCATTAGCTTTTTGATAGGTATTACAGTTTCCTGTTTCGACATGCAGGCCAGTTCACCTCGATGTGCTTGGCAGTTGAAATATCACCTCTGCACATATAATAAGAAAGCAATATCCTTAATAGTGAGTGATGGCAAAGATAATTTAAAAGGAGCAGTGAGTACAGAAACATTAAAGCTCTACTCATTAACTTTAAACCAGGGCAATGTAGAGCAACTCACTGATGTTTCATCTTTTTATTCTGGCATGTGGATGACAGCAAATCTTTGGTAGTTGAAATCAGGATAGCAGGAGAGAGAATAAGAAGCCTGGATGATCCATTAGAATAGTTGATGAGAAGTTCAAAGTCATATTTTATAAAATGTTAGAATCCTTGAAACCAGTGATTTTCAACTGTAGATGAGTAGGCTTCCAGGGGACATTTGGAGACATTTTTGGTTGTCACTCCTGGAGGGTTGGGGCAGTGCTACTGGCATCTAGTGTGTTGTCCAAAATAATGATATTGTTAAACTGAGGGATCCTATTTTAAACCAGCTTCCTTATTTTACAGAGATTCTATCGAAGGTTAGATCATCCATACAAAATATTTGCTAAATGCCCACAAGTATCCAATGCCCTATACTGAGTAAATGGGCAACAAAAATGAACCAAAAGAGTCAAAATTTTGCCTTCAGGAGGTTTGGGGATAGAAGAGGAAGAAAGAGATACTGTGACCCATCTCAACCTTTTCAGCAGAAACATCCAGTGAAAAACATCTGAAATTTTCGAGGCTGGAAATTTCCCTGTGCTTATGTTCATAGCCCCTTTAATTCACAAGGCCTGACATATAATAGTCTGATAAATAATAAGTGAAAAGTGAAAAGAAAAACAAAATAAACCTACTGTCACTTGTTAAAATCATAAAACCCAAAGTGCAATTATTCAACTTTTTTCATAAGACAAAAATAGATTCCAAGCAATCTCTAAATGTTGGGCATATTGGAGTTAATAAAAGAGGCAAAAGCCTCTACTGTAGTGGAACTTACGTTTTAGGGAGGGGAGATAAAAAACCAAATATCTTGGTAAAATTTATAATATTTAGTACATTTAGCAAAAATAATAATTGCAAAAGAGGAAGAGGTTATTTTCTAAAGGATTGATTTATTGTAAACACTTCCACTAAAAAGTCCCTGCACTTTCCATGAAAATTGTGAAGACAATTTTTATCCTTAACGGAATATTTAATCTTAAATAGAAAAAACAAGCAAACAAACAAACAAAGAAAAATAAAAAATGGTAGGGAGTTCTGGGGCGGAAGCAGAATTAAATTCTTAAATATTGTGGTCAAGGATAACTTACTGAGAAGGTGACAGGTGAACAAAAGACAGAAGAGGCAGAGGTGGTGAATCATGTAGATATTGGGGGAGGGTGTAGTTGTAGGGGGTAGGTAATATTCCAAGAAGAGGGGATCATCAGTGCCATACAAGCAAACTAATGTGCCTGAACTGAAATAAGCAACAATAATGGAATAGGATGTGGTTTCTTAGAGATAGGGGGGCTAGGAGTTGGGAGGTAGGGTTAGAATGTCACAGCTCTTTGGGAAAACTTTGGTTTTCACTGACATTAAAATGGGGAGCCGCTGCCAGGCTTCAGGGTGGAGTGAAGGATCTTACTCATGCTATACCGAATCTCTCTGAACTACTGTGTTGAGACAGCGAGGCAAGGGGATGGAGAAGAAGGAAGGAGGGCCAGAGGGGAAGAGGTGAGACCAGTTGGAAGTCTACCTCCATATTTCCATTGACCGAGGATGGTGACTCAGACCAGGGTGCTGGCAGGGGAGATCATGAGAAGTGTTCACGTTCTGCGTATATTCTGATAATTTTGAAAGTAGCCCTTAGAGAATTTACGAGTGGATGGAACGTAAAGTAAGAAAGGAGGAGAGGGTCATGGACGGCTCTAAGGGTTTGGACTTGAACACTTGGCAGGAGGCTAAGAGTCTCCATTTACCAAGATCAGGAAGATTATCAAAGAAGCAGGATGAGCTGGCTGTGGTAGAATAATATCAGCTCCGATTCAAAAAAAATCATTGGTATTGGGTTATTTACCTAAAAGAGAACAATATGACGGGCAAGTGACCTGAAAACCTATTAAGCCGAGAGACAGGCAGGCTTCTCACAGCAGGTGAGAAGCTTCTCCCTTCATTTTTTACTCATTTGACCCCAACTGTCTCTTTTACATGCTTTTCAGAATAGATTAATTCTCACCTATGTTTTCTGATTGTGGCTGTTTTGCATCTCTCAAGACTGAGTTCCTGCACAGTCTTCCTACAATACAATAGCATGACCACTTTAAGGTTCGTTACACTGCAGGATTATAAATACTGATTAAGCCATGACCAAAATATTTCACAGGAGACTTGACACTGCATATTCTTTAAGAGTAGCCCCGGAGTTCCCTAGTTTTGAGATATAATAATCCTACAGCTAGAATATTGTATTTTTGTAAAGATACAAAGAATTGAAAAACTTCTCTTCCTTAATATCTGAAAACAACTCTAATAGCAAAACAATTTCATGAATTTAGAAATTTCTACCAATTAAAAGGAGCACATGATGATACAGATAAGAAATTTTATAAATTTAATCCAAATGATTATATGGTCGTGTGCTACTTTGAAAAGAGTTTCCAAAAGAGGTATTTTTTACAGTTCATTCCCTCTATTTATCTAATCTATATATAATCCCTGAGATTATATATTTGCCCGTTTCTTGTCTTGTGTTTGTTTTTTGCTTTTCTTTTGTCAGGGCTGCATGGATGCTGAGAGAAAACTACATTTTGAGAAAAAAATCCTTAAATCCCTTGAGTTTCTCTTTATCCACAGGAAATACGTAAAGTTAGTATCTGTCTTGTATTTTGCTTATTGGTCTTCGTGTTTTACGTGATGGTTTGGGTTAATGGATTTGTATAACTTCCACTCTTAGTATCTCTAGTCTTCGGCTGATTGTACTAAAAGCTAAATTTCCCTACTTCATAGATCTCATGTGCAGGTGTGTGATTGCATTTCCCAATTTATCATCTCAGAAGGACTGTGGATGGAAGGGAGAGAGGAATTAGCTTCACCTACAGAACTCAAAAACTTGAAAGGATACAAAATGTCCTCTGCAGACTAGAATTAAAGGATCCTGTCTTGCATGCTTGGTTGAATTATTGATTCACTCTCTCCTATTTCTCGATTTCATGTTTCACAGGCATAAGCTCTTCTGTGTATTAGAACCTCTAACGACAGTTAGACCTTCATGAAGAAATATAGACAAAACAGACGAGATTTCCTAGAGGTTCGCTATGTGCAAATATGCTTCAAAAGCAGCTCAGGGATAAACATGACACACCTCGGTGGAGTTTTAAAAGCATCTTACGTGGGCACCTGGGTGGCTCAGTCGGTTGAGCGTCCGACTTCGGCTCAGGTCACGGTCTCGCGGTCTGTGAGTTCGAGCCCCGCGTCGGGCTCTGTGCTGACAGCTCAGAGCCTGGAGCCTGGTTTCGATTGGGTGTCTCCCTCTCTCTCTCTGCTCCTCCCCTGCTCATGCTCTGTCTGTCTCTCTGTCAAAAATAAATAAACATTAAATAAATAAATAAATAAATAAATAAATAAATAAATAAATAAAAATAAAAGCATCTTACGAACCACAGAATTATGCCTTGACATTTCAGGTCAGGATGAATTTTCTTCTGAGTACCTGGCCCTGCTAAGATCTTATGCAGAGAGCCCGGCTTATATCTGCAGGTAGGGAAGGACAAACTTGGGGAAATCTGCAAGTTAGGGGAGATTCTGCAACATACAAACCCACCTTAATGTTGAGGTGGGAGAACCTTAGAGTCTTTCATCTTATTTTTCGTCTACTCTCATTTTGAGAGGAGAACATGTGGTCTCTGTTCCTTCAGAGCAGTACATTCATTCTCAGGAACATTTTTTCAGTAACACATTGGACTGTAAACACACCCCCTCGACACCTCTGACGGATACACCTCTATATTTAGAGCTGTATCTGTTACGTCTTAGATGTAGTGAAGCTTTGTCAGTGAAGTGGAAAGAAAGAATGAGAGAGAGAGAGATTCAAAGAGATGCAAAGACAGACAATACATTGGACAATGTCTGTGGAAGAAACAGAGCACGGGTTATAAAGAGGCAATGAGTTTGTATACAATCTTTACACATACTTGAGTGCCCAAGTCATGCTTTACCAACAAATTAGAGGCTGAGATTTTTCCTGACAACTCAAATCCTTCCTGGCATTATTTCATGCTATGCTGAGTGCACTGGGGAATCCAACAGTGTGAGAGTAACACCGTAAATGACAATGGTTGGGAATGGGGTCCCATTCGCTGGGCATATTAGTTTATATACTTGAGCATCTAGGAGTAGCAGAAGATTCCTGCTTCCCTAGATTTGACAATCAGAGTATTGGGGAAGTCTGAGAATGAAATCCAGTTCTCATTCTAAAACTGGGAAGAGTAGTGTAGAATTCTTCCCAGTTAACAGCAAGAAGATACAGTCAAGGTAATGTGATGAATTTGACAATATCTGACAGATTCATACCAAAGGAAAAACAAATCTCCAAAAGCAGCAAAAGATGATATGTCAACATAGCTCTATTTGTTATGGGGCTTCTTTAGGCTAATCAGTATATAGTCATGACTAGAAAGTACTGATGATACTATGTTGGAATATGTAAAGTTGAAGAGAAATGAGTGCTGGCTGAGGAAGAGAGACAGTTCATGTACAAACTCTAAAAACATACATTTTTGGCCACTAGATTGTTATAGTTGATGCTCGTGTGCAGCAGGAAAAAAAAAAAAAAAAAAAGTCCCCAGTCCTTACGTGTTGAAACCTGACATTAGTTGGAGGGAAAAATTAGAATGTGGTATGGGTGATATGGAAACCTCTAATGATTCCCCAAACTGTATGAATATGTATTCATATCTTGCATGATTAGGTTAAATTTTTACCAGAGATGTCTTAAAACCATTTTGGAAACTGGAACTTACCCCCATTCTGATATATCTTGTTCCGTATATTGTACAGTAAACCTCTTCTTTCAAATTGAAACAATCCCAATGCAGTCATGCCATAAACCCATTCATGTCCTCAGTAATGTGTCTAGCCCCCTTAAAATAGGTGAAAATATATTTAGACCCCAAATTTATTTATCTTTTTTTTGTTTTGTTTTGTTTTGTTTTGTTTTTAGAGGGAGAGCTCCAGTGGGGGGGAAGGGGTAGAGAGAGAGAGGAAGAGAGAGAGAGAGAGAGAGAATACCAAGCAGGTTCCACTCTGAGCACGGAACTCAAAGCAGGTTTTGATCCCATGACCCTGGGATCATGACCTGAGACCAAATCAAGAGTCAGGCGCCCAACCAACTGATCCACCCAGGTACCCCTATTTATCTTCTAATTCACCAATTGTTTTTACACATGGCATCTGACACGCAATGTCCAAATGCAGGAAACCACATTTGTTTAATAACATTTATTGATGTTCATAATATTCATATTTGCTGTGTGATGAAATTAGTCTGTAACTCAGCATTAACATCACAAAACTGCTTCCTGTATTGACTTGCAATAACCTGTAAAACGACCGTGCCACTTATTTAAATCTTCCGTTCCTATCTCCAAATTCATGGCATACAGCCAGGACCTGGCCAGTCAAATTAAAAATTTCAATACTCACAGAACAAATTAGACCTGCATATTGTTTTAAGCCTTTATGGCAGCTTGAATCAGAGTATTTAAAGTATTGTTAAATGCCATTTTACTATTCATTTATTATTATTATTATTATTATGAAAGAAAAATAATGACCTATATTTTATTTGATGGAGCAAATATGTTTAATTTAAAGATACCCTAATCAGAAATTAAAGCCACTATGAGCTCACAAATGCAAAAATGCCTTTTTTAGAAACCCATTCACAATTCCTGGCTGGAGAACAAGATTGTCACAGATCTGGCCTCTGGTGAATTGTTGGCTATGTGCAGAGGATTTACTGCAATTACCCATGCTGTGATTTAGATTAAGCCACTTGCAGCTTCAATTCACAAGCACTTATGGACATTCTCACTCAGATTTACTTAAAAGAGTCCCTTAAACTTCAGACTGTTGTGTCGGGTAATCACAGCAGCCCATTGACTTTAGATGCTGGACAAATTCAACGTTAATATAAACTTTACCAAACGGCACACATGCAAAATAAAATTATTTTGCTGCTGGAAGTTTATTCAACACCTGTTCTTGCCTAATTCAGGTGAAGTTGGCTTTGGTAAAAATCACAATATGTACTAAAGCATGTAGGATTTAAACGTTTATGTTATTGCTCAGCTCATGGGGAAAAATTTAGTCCCAATTCTTCTAGAGAAGAATTCTATGATTGGAGTTCCTTCAGAATGAATGAATGAATGAATGAATGAATACACATTCATGCAGTTTGGGGACTCATTAGAGGTTTTCTCTCTTAAACTCTGACATCAGATTCCATGTCCTTTTTGACATTTCCCTCTTCTTCTGTTTCAGCAATCCCAGGTAGTTAATGCCCCCAAACACACAAATGCTCTGCCTTTAAACTTGCCATCTTTTCTGTCCGTGAAATAAACCCTGCACACTCCCCCAATATCACCTATGTTACTACGTGACCAACAGGGTACTGAAGCCCTCCATAGGACAAAGTCTCTAACTTTTGCCATTAAAGCGAAGAGAGGGGTGTCTGGGTGGCTTAGTGGGTTAATTGTCTGACTTGGGCTCAGGTCATGATCTCACAGTTTGTGAATTTAAGCCCCACGTCAGGCTCTGTGCTGACAGCTCGGAGCCTGGAGTCTGCTTTGGATTCTGTGTCTCCCCCTCTCTCTGCCCTCTCCCGCTCACATTCTGTCTCTCGCTCTCTCTCAAAAATGAATAAACATTAACAAAAATTAAGGTGGGGGTGCTTGGGTGGCTTAGCCAGGTAAGCGTCCAACCTCGGCTCAGGTCATGATCTCACGGTTCACGAGTTTGAGCCCTGTGTTTGGCTCTGTCCTGACAGCTCAGAGCCTGGAGTCTGCTTCGGATTCTGTGTCTCCTTTCTCTCTGCCCCTCCCCCACTCAAACTCTGCCTCTCTCTCCCTTTCTCTCAAAAATAAATAAAACATTAAAAAAACTAAAATAAAGAGAATACTCAACTGCTGTCCTCTGGTACATTCTGTGGTGTAGACCCCAAAATGTTAGTTTATGCTCCCTGTGTCTCACAAATACGATAGAGATCATTCGGGTTTTAGGCTATGGAATGAGTGGATAAGGGCTGGATTGAAAGCGAAGACAGGTGTAGATGCTATATCCAGTTCTTAAATAACTTATGGACTTGGATGTCTGTGTGTAGTCTGTGACTTCTTTGCCCCATAGAGTGCGAATTTCCAAGCTTAGCAACAGCCTGAGTAAGTGCATCTCTCATATGGGAAGTAACCCAAAGATAGGAATAGCATAATCTTCTAGAGGAGAAAGCAGATGGTTATAAACAGCATTGCAATCCATGAAACTTTGTAAGTCAGGATGAAGAGTTTTGACTCTTTTTACATGTGATTGAGAATCACTGAACTGTTTTAAAATAAAGAAATAATCGAATTTCTTTCACAGTTTTAAGATCTGGTGGTAGCCGGGTGAAGATTAAATTGCATAGAATCTAGAGGGAATGAAAAAGGTGCAGTTAAAAGCTATAGCTCTTCACGAAAGGGATGGTATACGAGTGTTCTCGTATGATAAAAAGACGAGAAAAATTATTGAAATTGGGGTATGGTTTTGCATGGATATGCGTGGATGCAGTAAAGGGGAGGAATCAAAGATTGTCTGCTTTTAGGGCTCCTCCGTAAGGCAAAAAGGATCACCAGGACTTAAAGAAGGCCTTCCCATTCTTCGTATCCCCCTAGTAAGAATAAACGCTTGTCAAGAGCTCTGTGTTTATGATACCTGATGGGTCTATTTGGATACCTGATGATTTAATTTACTTATTTTTAAAGATTTATTTATTTTTGAGAGAGAGGGTGCAAGTGAGGAAGGGCAGAGAGAGAGGGAGACAGAAGATCTGAAGTGGGCTCCAGCTGACGGCAGCTAGCCTGATGCGGGGCTCGAACTCGTGAGCTGCGAGATCATGACCTGAGCCGAAGTCCGAGGCTCAACCTACTGAGCCACCCAGGCACCCCCAAAACCTGATGATTTTAAAGAAGGTGGTGTGGATTCTACAGCACCTCGTCATCAACACCTTTTTAAAAAAAAAATTAATCCCCAAAACATCATTTAATTTTTAATATTGAATGTTTCTTTTTTCAGTTACCTTTTGAAAAAATATAACCAGATGCCAATATTTTGCTGCTTTGAAAGCTGTCTGTCCTTACACTGCTATGTTGATTATTGTTTACTTTTCTCTCCTTCTGTTCTTCTTTCTCTAACTTTCTTTTCTGCATTTTCTTCCTTGAATGTCTAGTCTGGAAGCACATCAACCTTTTAGCCCATTCTCTTCTTATCTCATTTCTGTCCTCTTCCACCTGCCACCAAGCTCGCCTTTTGCCCTTGCCATCTTGTTTTCACATTCTTACTAGATTGGGAAATCCTTCTCTCAATTAAATACTCTACTAACATAATAGGCTTTGAGTTAAGTTCAATTTAAGAGCGGTGGGACAAGAAAGTCCAGCTAATTATCTCTATTCTAGAGAAAATGGGAGTTTGCAAGTTTTCAGAGAAAAGTTCACTTCCTAATTTTCGGATGTGGCCAGTCAACTTCTAGCCTGATAAGGTACAGAGGAGTAATTGTAGCGGGAGAAAAGATGGTGAGCTCAACACTACACTATTCACACGCATCTTTCACTGCATTGCTTTCCCTTCTCTGTTTCTACACTATTACATGGACTAAATGCAAGTATAAAGGCTAACATCAAATAACGGTGACTGTAACACTTATGCCATTCTTTCTCTCCAGTTACTTTGATGAACTGTTTCTAACTTTGTTATAGGACGCATTTGTCCCTCCAGTTCTTCTGTATTATCATGATTTTAGGAAAAAGAAAATTAAGACAGTCAATAGAGAAAGTATTGCTTTAAACACACGCGCACACACACACACACACACACACACACACACACCATACCACAGCATTATATAAAACCCATCTCTTCCTTCCTTCTTCCTCCCTCCCTCCCTTCCTTCCTTCCTCCCTCCCTCCCTTCCTTCCTTCCTTCCTTCCTTCCTTCCTTCCTTCCTTCCCCTCCTTTTTTTATTTTAGAGAGATTGGCAGAGGGAGAGAGAATGAGAATTCCAAGCAGGCTCTACACTCAGCACGGAGCCTGATGCAGGCCTTGATCCCACTACCCTGGAATCATGACCCAAGCGGAAATCAAGAGTTGGATGCTGGACTGAATGAGCCACCCACGTGCCCTATTTATTAAAAAAAATCTGGCTGAAATACGTTTCTTCATTCAACAGCATTTTGTTGAATTCCTACTATGAAAGTCACTGTACTGAGTGCTAGTGATTCAAAAATACATAAGACGGACATGGTCCTGTTTGTATTGGTTCTTAGAGTGAAGGGTTTTTTTGTTGTTGTTGTTGTTGTTGTTTAAAAAAAACAAAACAAAACAAAAACGAGTCGCCACTCCCATTACGCTGTTCGCAGTTTGGGAGGTATAAGGACGTATTCAGGCCTTTGAATCCCTCCCTTGATGAGTTTCTAAATATACCCACATGTCCAAAAGACTGAGCGTGCAGATTTCCTCCCAGCACTGTCAAAGAGAAGAGAGAAGTCTTAATTTAATATCCAAGAAGGTCCTAGACACTCATTATCCTTTGAAGCCTGGCTCACTGAGCACTTTTTACAATGAAATCCTTTCACTTATCTTTTGCCATCTGAACCAGATAAAATTTTCCTGCATACTTAATGCCTTTATATGGACAGTACCAAAAGGGAATAATAATGTAAATAACCACTACTGAAAATTTTCCATTTCCCTATAAAATATTGTCACAAAGAGTTATGTTCTATATTATTTGAAAAATAGATTATTTCCCTTCCTGCATATAACTCAGCTTTGGTTAATGTATTTCCATTTGGATTTTTCCTAACATTGAGAACAATAATGATCTGTTATTTTCAGAAGAGTAACAGCCAAAAGGAGGCAAAACACATTTTCTAGCGTTCTAGTGTTTGATTGCTTTTTAAAAGGGAGGTTTTCCATTAACTTTAATTAAATATTTAATAGAGATTGCAGCCAGAAAACATAATTTCCCATTGAAATTAAATTACTTTCCCCAAAGAAAACAGTGTGGGTGTCTAACAGGGTGGGTCAGATCCTCTGTAGAATTCTGTCTCCGTCCTTTTCAGAGTAATTACTGACCTGTTATTAACACTCCAGGAAAAAAAAAAAAATTGGCGATCTACATTTCTGGATCACTCTCTCCTTTGTGTGCAACTACACTAAATACAGGATTTATCCTTTGTTCAGCATGTGCAGGGACAGATGCTTCAGCTACTAATTCTTTGTCTCATTTGGAGCATTAAAAAATGAAAGGCTAGTTCCTGCACAGATCAAGGCTGTCCTCTCCATGGCAGAGTCCTTACCATACCTTGAAGAGATGTAATTTGAGAGCCTTTCTGTGCTCAGGGGGTTGAACAGAGGAGGTGCAGAATTTTACCTTCTGACCTGGGTTCTTTCTACAAGTCTTTTAAGCCTTTCTCAACTAGCACTGCTCTCATATTCCCCAGCTTCTGTCCATTCATTAAATGCTGATTTAGGCTTTTATGGCAACATTCGTCTCAGATGAGAGTTACCGTAAAGCTCATCATTAAACCTTATAATTTTTAGTGCTGCATATAATTTATGGTTCCATTTTAAAATCAAATCCACCATAAAAAATTGTCTTAAGACTTTGAAGATACATCATGTAGTTAGCTTTTTTCTTGTAGCATCATTTATATAGACAGGATATGACTTTATGCTTGAGGAATATATTTTATTTAGAGCACAACAATGCATTGATGGATTTGTTGTAAGTTATCTCCAAAGAAGAGTATCTCTGAAGACGAGTAACATTCATATGTGACATATATCCATATACAATGGCACCCCGATCATTTTGGAAATATAACAGACACTCGGGAAAGATAATTGAGTTCAACTGTTTTTAACTTAACTTAAATGGTATCAGTTGCTGTGTGAAAAGGCTTCCATACTTTGGGTCTAATTTACCTTTCCTGCCTAAGCTGAAATTCTGAAAGAGTTCTTTCTAATGCATATTAGAACACAGTTCTTCTAAGAGACTCATTATTTCCCCTCTGGACAACTGTAATATTTTCATGATTATTCACCTATCCTCTATTATTATCCCCAAACTTAAATCCATCTTTTAAATTATTGTTAAAATCAGTCATGTAAGGTAAAACTATGACTGTGAACCCCCTAATGCTTGTTAAAATATTCGAGTAGCTTTCGATTGCTTATAGGATAAGGTCAGCATTTCTAACAAAACGATATCTTTCTTAATTGGCATTATTCTCTTCCAAATCAAACTCGATATTTTATAGGTTATACTTAATACTCCAACAATATTACTTTGTGTCTTCATTATTTTCTGTATCTCAATTTTCCCATAAATTCTTATTATGCACCAACTGACTGGAAACTATTGTGTTTTGTATTGGGTGAGCACAATGGGAGGTGGTCCCTGACCTTATGGTTCTCACAGTCTGGTGGGGAAACAGATACTAAGCAAAGAGCAAATAATTATAAACTTGTACTGTGACAAGTGGTATAAAAGAGAAGAACATGGTGGTATTTCTACTAGTGGAAGAAGAATTTAAACAAATCACGGAATTTAAAGAAAGCTTTCCCACAGAAAGAATTTCAGAGCAAAGATCTGAAGGATATTGATGCTTTCTCTGTAGGGAGAAAAGGAGAAGGATGTTGTAAACAGAGAAAACACCATCTACTTCCTTCCAGGTTGTCATTGATTTCCTGGAGCTTTTTTCTCTGCCTGAAATTGCCCTTCACTCACTTTTCCACATTCACCTGATTCAAAGTTGACATCTAGAAAACTTTCCTTCCTCCTTTCATATCAGACCAGTACACTTCCTTTGTGTTCCTTCCCAAATGACACATTATCCACATTGTATCGTTCTGAATTGAAGGGAGGGGAGGAGTGACTTGGAGAGGGAAGGAGAGATGGAAATCATATTGCTGTCCAAATAGACACTTTGGTTTTCTATTAAAAATCTACCTATTCACTAAGTTAAAAAAAATCTAGCTTTCTTTATTAAGTTGTTCTTGATTTCCTAAGCCAGAAATGCTTTCTTTCTACTTGAAAGTCCAAGTATTTAGACGTATTTTATCGGTTTACTTCCTTCTGTTGTACGTCCTTTGTTTGTTTGTTTGTTTGTTTGTTGCTTGGTTTTCTTTTTTGTTTGTTTGTTTCTTGTTCGTTTGTTTTGCATCCACTCAACTCAAGGTGATTTCCAAAGCCTTGAAGGTAGGTTCCAGGTTTACTCACTATTTAGTTCAACATTTCATATATTTTTAGTGAATTCATAATATAAAATAAAATGATCTCTTTCTATTTTAGCTTGCTTTAGGTCAGAGTCTCCATATCCATTTACTGATCTTTGTAACTTTTGCCTGTCTTTTTTTATTTTTTTTTATTATGAAATTTATTGTCAAATTGGTTTCCATACAACACCCAGTGCTCATCCCAACAGGTGCCCTCCTCCATACCCAGCACCCACCCACCCACCTCTCCCTCCCACCCCCCATAAACCCTCAGTTTGTTCTCAGTTTTTAGGAGTCTCTTATGTTTTGGCTCCCTCCCTCTCTAACCATTTTTTTTCCTTCTCCTCCCCTATGGTCTTCTGTTAAGTTTCTCAGTATCCACACAGGAGTGAAAACATGGAATCTGTCCTTTTCTGTATGACTTATTTCACTTAGCATAACACTCTGCAGTTCCATCCACGTTGCTACAAGAGGAGATATTTCATTCTTTCTCATTGCCACGTAGTACTCCATTGTGTATATAAACCATAATTTCTTTATCCATTTGTCAGTTGATGGACATTTAGGCTCTTTCCATAATTTGGCTATTGTTGAGAGTGCCGCTATAAACATTGGGGTACAAGTGCCCCTATGCATCGACACTCCTGTATCCCTGGGGTAAATTCCTAGCACTGCTAATGCTGGGTCTAGAGTAGATCTATTTTTAATTTTTTGGGGAACCTCCACACTGTTTTCCAGAGCAGCTGCACCCGTTTCCATTCCCTCCAACAGTGCCAGAGGGTTCCCGTTTCTCCACATCCTCTCCAGCATCTATAGTCTCCTGTTTTGTTCATTTTAGCCACTCTGTGCCTGTCTGTTTAAAGTGAAACTGTAAATACCAAGCGTAAGAGGGGCAGGGGCAAATTCTTGGGCTTGTTTCCTAGCCAGAGTTTTTCAGAGTCTCACTACTGACATCATTATGGCCAGGTAACTTTTTGGTGTGAGGATAGGGACTGTATGCTGCTTTGCTGGATCCCTAGCACAACCATGCACCAGTAGTGTCTTTTCCACATTCCTGGTTGTCACAGTCAAAAATGTCTCTAGTCTTTTTTGCCTAATGTATCTAGATGAGAACCACGGCTTTTAACGAAGAAAGAGTTTTGGCTTCTCCACATTGAAACTGGGAATGCTAAGGATTTTCATGAGATTTTCATGTCCATAGAATGCCTGCAAGGCTGACATAAAGTAGGATCTCAATGTTTATTATTACGATAATTATAATTCCCTGGGGCACCTGGGTGGCTCAGTGGGTTAAGCATCTGATTTCAGCTCAGGTCACGGTCTCAGGGTTTGTGGGTTCAAGCCCCACCTTGGGTTCTGTGCTGACAGCTCAGAGCCTGGAGCCTGCTTGGGATTTTGTGTCTCCCTGTCTTTCTGTCCCCCTCCCCCACTCATGCTCTGTCTCTGTCTTGCAGAAATAAATAAATGTTAAAAAATTAAGAAAAACGAGTATTATAATTCTCTTTATTTCCCATATTTTCCCCAATGAGACCTGCTATCATACTGGACTTTTTGGCCAAATCACCATGTCTCTCCAGTGACTTAAGGGAATTATTTTTGAAGGTTTGAAAGAGCTTTTGTATTGGTAGTGGTGGGAGGTGGGAGACTGGGGAATGTCAAATTAGCTCCCTCAAATTTTATCCTCATGTAATTATGATTCAATTATTTTTTCAAAAAAGAATGACCTTAGAGTTCCCCCTATTGCCTGGTCACTCACACTGCGTGAAATTTTGAAATAGAGTCCTACTTACTTGATATTTCAACATGTAGGAGAGATTGGAATCATTGGCAAGCCATATTCATGTCCTCGTTCTTTGAGATCATTTATAAAATGCTAAATAAGGCAAAACATCCACCCAAGTATTAATTGTAACTCCCAAACAATTTGTAGCTCAGAAACTTGTGTAACAATGCTGAAAGCAATAGTTGATTCCCTCTGCCCACATTTGTGTGTCATTCCTCAAGCAACTTTTAAGGCAGACATTTTGCCAGCACAATCTGCATTAACATAGTATTTTCCAATCTGAGACTAACAGAATTCTCGAATCATTTTTCTTTAATTTATTTGTTTGAGAGAGAGGGAGAGAGAATGAGAGGGAGGGAGAATGCATGAGTGAGTGCAAGTGGGGCAGGAGAAGAGAGAGAGGGAGAGAGAGAGAATCCCAAACAGGCTCCACACTGTCAGCACAGACCCTGACATAGGGCTTGATCCCAGGAACTACAGGATCATGACCTGAGCCGAAGTTGGACACATAACCAGTTGAGCCACCCAGGCTCCCCAGAATTCTCTAATCTTAAACCAATCTTCCAATTGTGTTCTACAATGTTTACTTAAAGTTGCATAACAATCACTTGGTAAGATATACACTATTTTTATCTTTCTGAAATATAGGCATTATTTCTCAATTTCTTCTTTAAAACCTTACGTTATTTATTGTAGATTCCTAATATTTTTCTTCATAAAATCAATGCAAAATTAGTGGTATAGTTTTCCTCTTTTTTTCAACCCCCCATGGTGAGTGTTAATGACATCTATATTGCTTTTCTTTAGATATGAAGCATATAATTTTTAAAGCATATGCTCCCAAATTGGTGGCAAATATAAGTTAATAAACTTAGATATTAGACATATCTTCTGCTAATCACTAATCATGGAATCCTTTTAAATGCATGCAAATTAAAGTTTTTACTTTTACCTTAGATACTTAAAACTCTTAATTTGTATGTTAATAGTTCACTTGCATTCATATATCCAGTTAAGCATTTCAGTTATATACATATTTTTTTTTTCTAATTTGATTCCAGACTGCGCATCAAGGTAAAATATTAATTAAGATTAAGGAACATTTAAGCAGAGATGTACTATAGTTGAAAAGAAATGAACACAAAAGCATAGAAGTCTTAAGGTGGGAAAAATATTCTAGATCTTTTAGATCCCATCCACTCACTAGCAACTGAAGCAACAAAGAATGTGCACAGTTATTTTTAAATGTTTACACAACTACTTGATGGTCACAACTTGGATGTGGTCTTGGTCTCTTAATTTCTAGGTCAATAATATTCATAAAGCATCGTCGAATCAAAAATGTTACAAGTGCAAAGGTTTTCTTTTTAATTTTTTTTTTCAGCGTTTATTTATTTTTGGGACAGAGAGAGACAGAGCATGAACGGGGGAGGGGCAGAGAGAGAGGGAGACACAGAATCGGAAACAGGCTCCAGGCTCTGAGCCATCAGCCCAGAGCCCGACGCGGGGCTCGAACTCACGGACCGCGAGATCGTGACCTGGCTGAAGTCGGACGCTTAACCGACTGCGCCACCCAGGCGCCCCTCAAAGGTTTTCTACAAATCCTCTAACCTACCTCTTCTCTTTCTTTGAGAGCTTTTCAAAGGACAAAGAACTTCACCCTCTCTGAAGAAGAAGAGCATATCTTTCTATTTGTTGAATGTCTTTTTTTTATTTTCAACGTATCTTCCGTATGCTCCCAGTTCTTTATAAGTTTTACCACTCATTTTAGTTTTGTTCCCTAGTTCGATACAGGACTGTTTTTCAAATGTTAAAAACAACCATCCAAATAGATATCTCAAGTTTCTTCAGTTGCTTCAAATACACCAATTTCAATGATTCAGGCAGATAATTTCTTTTTCTTTAATGTTTTTGTTTATTTTTGAGAGAGAGAAAGAGACAGAGCACGAGTGGGGGAGGGGCGCGCGCAGACACACACACACACACACACACACACACACACACACAGAATCCCAAGCAGGCTCCAGGCCCTGAGCTGTCAGCACAGAGCCCGATGTGGGGCTCGAACTCACCAACCGTGAGATCATAACCTGAGCCGAGGTTGGATGCTTAACCAAATGAGTTACCCAGGAGCCCCTCAGCCAGATAATTTCTCATAGGAATATTCTAATTTGCCATTATTTCTTATTCCTCCAAAAGGGCCATACCCGGAATTAAGTGAGAAGTTTGAGGCATCGTCAAACATGAGATATTGCTGCCTTTCTCGTGAGTAATGCAATTGTATTCATGATGCCAACCTGACATTTTATTAATTTGAGGAAATTCAATTCAGTCAATTCAATAATATTAATAGATATTGTAATCTACACTAGCCATTGCACTCAATGTGGAAGTTAAAAGATGTTTAAGACATAATCTTGCTTTCTGGTATAAAGTGGGATTAATTAATGTAGATCAAAGCTAATCGGGAGAAGAAGGAAAATAATTCTTCGTGGACATTGCAGCGAGAATAGGGGTTTAACAACTCAATTCAATTTTTTGCAGAGACGTGATTTTTCGAGAAGAAAAATACGTGAAAGCTATCCTATGCTGTGGAAATAAAGTATATAAAAAGAAATAAGCCATATATTAATGATGTATTTTGTGAACTGTAAGTAGTTATCTATTGCCAGATCATAGATTATAAGGAAACACAGGGTAGGAAAATAATAAAAGATAGTTTTTTTTTAATGTGTATATTAAGAATCTTTTTGTTTAAAGAAAGTATCAGAAAATGCAATCCAAGCTGTAGACTAGCCCAAGGCAGGGGCAGGGGTAGGGAAGAAACTAAAGAAAGAAAAAAAAAAAAAGTATTGGTAGGTCATGAGCTTATTTAGATTAAGGAATCACTTCATCAAGGGGCTTTCATAAATCCACCAAGATCTGGTCTCTACTTCTTCCAATCCTGCTCTCCTCTATGTTATCAGAATCAGCTTGATAGCGAGATGGCTGACAAGAGTCCAGTCCTATTATCTTTGCACTATAAATCCAACATGAAGGAAATTCCCTGTGTTTCAGCAGTTTAAACAAAGGTCTGGGTATCAACTCTGATTGGCCCATGCTGGATTAAATTCCTCTCTCTGGACCAAGGACAGTATTTCTGGAATAGAGTCTACTATTTTGGCCAGACCTGATCTCACAGAGAAGTATCAACTTCACCTAAAACATAGAAATTGAAGGTTGGATAAGTTTATCCCCTCTCCCTCCTTGCCACCCCCAACATTAAGTTTCTGATGGCAGAAAAAAAAAAAAAAAAAAAAAAAAGAAGGCCGAAAGTATAAGGGGAGAAGAAATGAGCATTGTGAGATATACTTTATCTGAGAATATAGCAAAATCATGCCTGTTTTATGAGCAGCTATTTATTCACTAATAATATGGGAGGCATCACCTATGACTTATAATCCTTTCAAGTTCTATGTAAGGTTTGTAGTTTCAGGTCCATTTTATAATTACAGAAAGTTGTGTATATGAGGAGCAGTGATATTTCATCCAGGAAACCTTTAAACTAAAATTGATGCCTTTTTTCTATACACCTTACTGTTTTCATAACATAATAATAATATTTATTTAAAGTATTCTTTAGTTTGACCTTCAAAGGAATTATTTATATCAATGTTCATGAACATTGGCTGCACCATTTGAATCACTTGAGAATTTTTAAAAAATACTGAGTTCTGGTTCACACTTACAGATATTGATTTAAATTAGTATGTGGTAAAGCTTATCCATTAGGATTTCTAAACCTGCTCATATAATCTACATGTGCCGCCACATTTAAGAAATAAATATACTTAAGCAAGTACCAAAAAAAGTAACGAAAACACAGGACTCTCACTCTGTTTTGTATTTAGAACTTGTGAGATTCTATATAACAGCAACATGTCTAAGTCATGATATCAAAGTCAGATAGAGACTATATCTCCTTGTATGGTCCTGTTTAGTCTTACAAAACGGCTCTTATAAATCATCATCATTAAAACTCTACTGTTTTGTTTTTGTTTTTGTTTTTGTTTTTGTTTGCAGGATTATTTACTAAGCAAAGTTGAATTAAGGTAAAGACATGGTCACTGCCATGTAAAGATTTCTCTTTTTGAGTCTCAAAACAATTCGCTTCTCTTCCCAAAATGTAGTGGTTGACTGAGACAAATCTCAGAAGAAAAAAGAAGCAGCAACAATGGCTTCTTTTTATCCTCTAGGCTTTTCTGAGCCATGTTGACGAGGCTGTCCTCTTCCTGCATGCACCTGAATGTACACAGCAGAAATCTGTCTTTTCAGCATTCTTATAGATGTGTCAGTACCCATGACATCAATTTCTATCACACACAATCCTTGGCTCCTTTGTAGAAGTTGGCTCTGAGAAGAGAGAGGTAATTATCTCCTGAAGTCTGAAGTGGGGTAGCATTGTATTTCCCACCTAAATTAAAAGACTGAAGATTGTAGACAAAGACAATGATGTAAAATCTAGTTGGTAAGGAGCTTAGCAATAAAATGAATAAAGTCAGACTTGGAGATCAGTACACAATTTTTTTTTTTTTTTATCATGGGCAGAGTAATGTATAAAACTTCTTAAGTGAGTGCCTAAAAGCCATTTAAATTGTTGCTAAAGAAAAAAAATAGTCAGGGCTGGGGTGAAAATGAGCCAGTTTTATTCTCAGAGCAATGTCATACTTCACTAGAATAGAGTTTCAGAATATGTTCTCTAAATGTATTAAAATGTATGCTACTATATGGTATATTAAATGATATTCATAGTCTCATATAAATTCTTATAATAAACTACAATAAATGCTAAAGTTAAATGTATTTCCTCTTTTCTCTGTAGATGCTATTTCCACAAAGAATTCATTCAAACCTTTCTAAGGTGTATAAGACCTTCTTTAAATATTTAGTTGAGTGTCACTTCTTTCTGCGTCTGATAAAAGTAAGACTTTTCTTTATCCTTTAAACATAAAAGAAGCCATATCACTGACATCATTCTCTCCCTTAGAAGAGTGTTTTCAAATTATCAAAATGAAAAACTCTTTCTTCTCTAACTGAGCTTAACTCTGCTGACCCTGAAAACAATGTCAACCACATGCAGCATTTTAATATCATAAAAAAAGTTTCCATAGACTGTAATTATTTTCAGTCTCCAGATGGAGGATTGCACAGTCTAGTGTATTAAGAAATGCCTTCAACTTTTTAAACATTACATATGCATTGAAAATACTTTAAGAAATGTAGTTCAAAATGCATGTTTTGAAGTACAACATGAAGAATGCCAAATCATTTAGAGGGTCAAGATTCCCTTCATGTGACCTTTAGCTATGCACTGAGATCCTTAACACAGACCCGGACCTAAATCAGGCACCAGAGACCCAGGTAGAGTCTTTGAAAGCTACGTACTAGTGTTTGCAAGTTCTTTCATGAGGCAGGGGAGGCAATGGAGTTTTGAGTTTTGGGAGTTTCTGTTTGTTTTGTTTTAAGCAGAAGAGTGACACTAACTTATTTATATCTTAAAAGATCATTCTATTATCTTGGTGGATAATAGTTTGGAGAGAAACTATACCAAAATGAGAATTTGTGGTAAAATGGTTTGTACCTCCCCAAGACACTAATTTCTCACAACAGGTTAATTTTACTTGATGTGATTACTTATTTTCTTTTTTAGTTTTAAATATTTATTTTTATTTTGAGAGAGACAGAGACAGTATGAGCAGGGGAGGGGCACAGAGAGAGGAAGAGAGAAAATTCCAAGTAGTCTCTATGCTGTCAGTTCAGAGTCCAACACAGGGCTCGATCCCACAAACTGTGATATCATGACCTGAGCTGAAATCAAGAGGGGGACACTCAATTGACTGAGCCACACAGACACCCCTGATTACTTATTTTCTTAAATCTTTATCTAGAAAGTGTCCCCAAGTATTCTTGGCAATATTAATGTTCAAAAATCTCAACCTATGGAGTCTGTACATGAGGAAAAAAAGATGGGTATAGTGAAATGTATAAGGAAAGTTATTTTAAATATTTAAAACTTATCAAAATACTGTTTATGTATTTAAAGTTATCTTCCCATATTGGGACTTACAGAGTCATGTACTTCCTTGCATACAGATGGCACACAGTTTGTCTCTGAGAATCAGATACCGATAAGGTACTTTACTAGGTAAAGAAGACAGAACCAATGTAACTGCTCTCAAGAAACACACCATCAAATCTGGCAGTCATCATATGAAGAAAATGGACCCATTTCCAGCTATAATGTCTGGAAGAAGAAGTGCCATTCCCAGCACAGGACCAATGTTATGAGGAACTGTGTATGGAGGAATTGTGAAAGTGACCTCATGGAAGAGATAATCTAGAGAGAGGTTGTAAATTAATGAAATCATTCGACACATGTGGAGTGCCAGATATGTGCCTGGCCTTGAGCTGATTCTTAAATATATTAAAATAGAAGATAAAAAAATGATGCTCATGGAATTCATATCAAGAAAGGAAGCTCAAAATCTTATTTCCTCAAAGAGTTATTAATGACAGTTCTAGGAGACATTGTTTACCCAGCTAATATAAATACTCTTCCTGCTATAAAGAAACAGGAGTCCTTTTGTTTTGTTTGTTTGTTTGTTTGTTTTGTTTTTGTTTTTTTCAGAAATTGAATACATGTAACAGAAGGATATTTCTAAGTTCAGATGATAAAGAGAACATACATCTCTCTTCCTTGGACCCACTTCATATGACAATGAAGTGATTTAAAAAACAAAAAAAAAAAAAGTCTAAAACTACAAGGAGAGAGAAGAGAAAGGGAGAGGTGAAGACAGGAATAGTTTAAGCACATGCATATATGTCTGTTTTCAAGAAAAGTTGCACCAGACAGGGGTAAAGAGGCATGAAAGACTGTTCAAATGCATTATCATAAGGCAGAGAGATTGAACTATAGTACATTGTAACAAAAGGGGGGAAAGTGCTGAAGCACTGGGATAAGCTAGTGGACAAGTGTTGGGGATTATTAGTGGGGAGGTTGCTCAATGTAATCAGGCCACCTCTATTTGCTGATTGGCACTTAGTGACTTTCCATAGAGAATGAAAGATAAAGACCCTGTCTTTCACTATGATTACTTTTCAGAGAGTTGGCTGTAGGTCCTTGAGAAAAACATTCCTGAGTGATAAGACTGGCCCGAGGCTAAAGAAGATATACATTTCAAAGGAGCAGAGAAAGAATTTACAACTGCAAGTTTTCTAAAGGAAATATTTTAAGAAAAGGAAGATCAGGGGCCTATGGTCAAGAAGAAATCTGTCTCAAGTATAGTTAAGCTAGGGGGAAACTTAAAGCCATCTCAGTTAACACATGTGTGTGTGCTTTGTCTATTTACTTACTTATTCTAATTTTTTTTTCAACGTTTATTTACTTTTTGGGGACAGAGAGAGACAGAGCATGAACGGGGGAGGGGCAGAGAGAGAGGGAGACACAGAATCGGAAACAGGCTCCAGGCTCTGAGCCATCAGCCCAGAGCCCCACACGGGGCTCGAACTCACGGACCGCGAGATTGTGACCTGGCTGAAGTCGGACGCTTAACCGACTGCACCACCCAGGCGCCCCAATTTACTTACTTATTCTAATACTAAATGAAGTAAGACCAATGTAAGGAAGGAGACTATAGACCAATTTTATGAATAGAATTAGGTGTAGATTCTACACCTAATTACCTAGATTACACCTAGATTACACCTAGATTACTAATTAGCAAACCAAATCCAGCAGTGTATAAAAAAAAGGAAGGAAAGAATGGCAGAATAGATTCAATATATGCTTTATAGTGATGTGATTTTATTACATTAGGGGTGTTTAAGACAGTGGATAGATTGACATATTTGGGCCTCAGTTTTTCCTCTGTAAAAAAGGGTAGGTTTTCTTCCATTTAATAGCTGTTTCAAGGATTAAGTACTGCATTTCACACAGCGCCCAACACAGTTGTTGATAAAAAAAAAAAAATAAACTCAGTAAAATAATTGCTAATGTTAATGAGAACATGACTTCATGAGGAAAATGTGATGAAATGTTGAAAAAAAAAATATATATATACTATATATTTACTCAAATATGTAGTGATATGAGGGAGTACAGTATATTTGGGGAAACACAGACTGATGTAGCTATATCATAGAGTAAGAACAAGTGTGGGGTTGACAAGACAGGTATCTGTAAAGGTAAGACAGAACTCAAGTGATGAAGGGTAGCATATTTTGTACTTTGGAAATTATGTAATGTATCATCTGGGTGTTACAGATTAATTGAGAGATTTAGGCAAGAGGACAATATGGTGAGCTTCAAATTTTAAAAAGAACTCTCTGGAGGTAGTCTGGAGGGTGGGGGCAGCAAAACTGGAACCTTAAACCATTCATTGGAACATGGTAAAAATTATTAGAACCCACTGAATGGATGAATGAATAATAAGTAAGGTCATTTTTGGGTAGTAACATATTCATTAAAAAAATTGTTACAAGCATATTAGGTGCCAGAATCATTAGAAGAAGTTGAGAAAACATCAGGAGTAAGACACAGACTCTTGTCCTTAAGACATTTACGCTTGTGACTCATATCTAAAAAGGCTCTAGTAAAAGTATGGGGAGCAAAATTTCCTCCATTTGTCAAAGCTGAAGTCAAGGAGTAGAAATGGGAACAATATTATGGAAAAATTTAAAAATATTTAGTTCACATATCTACTTGCTTAACTGTATTCCATTTCTGGCCAATTGTCCTTTCTCTCTTTTTCCTTGGAAAAATAATTGTTACAGTGGAGAGGGTGACAAGAAGGATATTGACAGCCCAGTATAATATATTTTAAGATAGAACGGTTTCTTTAGCTGTCATGCATCTAATAATTTCAAATTTTCAACGTGACTTTTTTTTTTCTTGAAATAAAGTGGTCATATAAACCAAAGCAAATATAAAAGAGGTGTTCTAGTGAGCAAGCAGCCCACACTCTTTTTGCAACATCATTTGTTATGTTTGCCCAGCCACGACCTTGGATCTAATGATGGCTATTAGGAGGTTGACTCAGATGATTACGTATTTATGCATTTGAAAAGTCTCTACACATTTGTAAGCCTGGTAATAGGGAGGGATTAGATAATAGGTCTGTTCCTTAAAGGAACAAAGAGTACATTTCATGTCTTAGAGTTTTCCTGGAATATACAAGGCAAGATTAAAAAAAAATGGGTGTAACATCATGAGACCAACAAAACAACAAATATCTTTCTATTAGTAACCACATAATAAAAGTGTTATATCTACCAACTATAAAATAATTAAGTGGTTTGCTCAAGATCACACTGCTAATAAGTGGTAGACTTGAATGTCATTCAAAATAAATGTGTTATTTCCTTCTAATTATTAAAACATCATTTTACTCACAAGCAAGAAATGATTACTTGCTTGCTTGAAAAATATTTTTAGACGCCCTATATAACTTCCTACTGGTATTGTAAGGCAGAATTCAGTTGTATGTACATATAAATATACTCTGAGGAATATTTGAATAGCTCCTCATAAAACATACGCACATTTAAAATAATTTCTAATAGGTTGATGTTAAGTGAGCATACTGTAATGGAGGTTGTCTAATACAATGAAATAATTTTGTTAACCGCATTAAATATTGATGGCATGAAGGACTGTCATGGGTAAAAGAGGACGCATGTATTTTTACTAGGCAGGAGGACAGAACTAGATGTAACTGTTGGAAGTTACAAGGAAGCAGATTTTCCCTCAACCCAAGCCACTGTCAAAAATAAGGATCTCCTTCTAATTGAGCTAGTTGCCTGATAAAAAAACAGAGAAAGTTTCAAGCTGAGAGTTCTAGCATTCTTTTGGGAAGGTGAAAGAAACTCTCAGTGTTTAGGGGAGCCATGGATCTATCTGTTCCCATACGGAGCACGGTGCTAAAGCTGGAAAACAGGAATGCGTTCCGTGTCATAGTTACTTAGTTCATTGCAAGTTTATTCATTTTCTGCATTGCAAAGTTGCAGGATGTGAATTAGGGCACTTAAAATGGTTGTGACAAGAGTCGGAGAGCAAGTAAACTACATATTGAAAGCAGTTAGCTAGAGGGAGAAAAAATGTGAGGAATGAGGTAACCAGATGCAGACATCTGGATAATGTTGATTGGCAGTTTAATGACTCTTGTCTTCCCCAAATGAGTTATCCAATGACTGTTTCCATTCTTCGTTCTCATAATGGTATATATAATATGGAAAGTCTAAGGGAGGAGGAATCTACTAAGACTGAGGAGGACACAAAATACCCACCCACCACGTGCAAATTATGATTGAATATGGTCAACACAGTGAATCTATTGTGTGTCCTAGAAATTTAAATACAAGTGTCTGGACTATTGTCTGATCATCCAACTCTCACAGTGTAAAATATATGTATCCTATTTTGACTTGTTCTTTGTTTATGTGTGCAGGTGTCCCAGTGGTGAAAGTTATTCACTATCAAAGTGCTTAGCAATTCTCTGAACATCTAGCCCATCCATATCTATGTTTGGGCATTCAGTCTGCATATGTCTAAATGTGAAATTCAACCTCCTCCCACCAAAATATAAAACAACCGTTGTTCTATGTCTTGCATTTCATTGGCTGGTACCAGTAGCCCCACATTTTCCCAAACCCAAATCACCCCAGGCACCTGCTCTGTGTCCTTTGTCTAAGTGCCAAGGCTTCATGAGCAACCACATTCAACCTGAACTTAGGTCCTGTGGAGTGAATAGTTTTGAGATGAAAAATGTAACATGGAAATGTTTTTGATCTTTCAACTATTTTTAACTCTTCATAGGATACAGGACAACTCTCATTTTGTTCACACATGTAGTTTCCAAGTCATCTTTCAGACTTTATGTTTTGTGATAGTGATGCATTATGGTACACATAATAGTTTTCTTCAAAGCAATTCATTAATTTCAATTTAAACATGTATTTCAAAAAATAAAAAAATAAAAAAAATAAACACATATTTCAGCCTCATAACATGTATTTAAAAACTCCAATAACAGTGTATACATTGATTTGTTTATTTATCTATCTATTTACTCATTTACTTACTTTTAAGTAGGCTCCATGCTCAACATGGGGCTTGAACCCATGACCTTGAGATTGAGAGTTGTATGCTGTAAAGACTGAGCCAATCAGACAGCCCATTTTACATGTGTTTTTTTCTTTAGTTGTATTACAATAAACAGATGTTTTAAAGCTCTGCTCTGGACATGTCCTAAAATTATCTACCATATGTATGACAAAGATCTGGAAGCATGAGAACATAAGACATGCCTTGTCTTCCTTCTCAAACTTCTCTGTCTTTGCCTTCTCCACATCCATCACAGCATACTGAACTATCCACGGTTTCCTCATTTTGCCAGATTACCTCATACTTTAATGCTTTTCTTGAGTTGTGCTTCCCCACAAGCTTATCTCTCTCCTGGACACTGGCTCATCCTCGAAGATCCAGTGTCTGGGTTCTATGCTGTATAAATTGTCTGTTGACTTGCTTTATTGAAGACAATACAGAAGAGTTAACATCCCTTGCTTTGCCCACTTTTAAACTGGCCTTCTTGTATTAGTAATCATGGTATTTGCAACACATTTTTAGAGGTATATTTTGTCTATTTTTACTAGAGGCAGAGCAGGATACAGTAGTTAAGGCATTTGGATCTAGAATCAGGTGGTGTGGTTGCAATTCCTAGCTCTGACAACTACTAACCATGTGACACAGAATAAGACACACCTTCCTTCTCTGGTGCTCCATTTCATCATCTGCAAAACGTGGGTCGAAATTTGTTTCATAGATTATGTGAGTGAATGCATGTAATGAGTTCACCATGGTACCAAGTTCACAACAAGCCGTCAGTATGCCTCAAAACAATGAGAGCGGAAACAATTTTTTTTATTTGTATTACCTTGTCAATACAACACTACAATCTGCCTAGAGACTGTATTCTGCATGTATCTAATTGAACATCTAAAATCTGCCGAATCACCTAGAATTTAGTAGGTGCTTATTTCATGTTCATTTAAAGAATGAGGTAATGGTTCACTTAGCGTTCAGGAATAATAAAGCAACAACGGTCAGTTTTTCTGGTGTATTTTTATATTCATACCTATGTATATGTCTAAACCATTTGAAACATAATATCCGCACTTGCAACAAAAGTCTGTATCCAAATTTATCTTTAAGTTCTTAAAGATAGTTGAGAAGAATGATTGAATTCATTCAACTTCAAGCTGGATCTATGTTTAGTGCTTACATTTGAGATCAAGGCACTAATTTCCAAAAATAATACAGACACACAGAATGTAGGCACATAGAGATGATGTTTGATTACATGTTTTCCAGATACAGATGGAGATCCTATCAGATGACTTTGAATTAAGAGTATGAGTTACTTTGACCAGTGAAGTGTCTTTACCTCAATGATTCAGATTGGTTACTTAAATATAATGGTGCATGTATCTGTGGATCCATTTTAACCTCCGTGATTTTTGGTTGTGGTTTTGTTTTTCCAGGTAGAGGTGCAGAAAATACTTTTGATCAAATTCAGTTGTGTGTTTTTCTTTCCTGTTTGAGGTCTCTATCACTTGCTGAGTGACTTTCAAGTTGGTTTACTGTTTGTTGAAATTTTCATTCCACTGACTATTTGAGTTCAAATGGTCATAACATGCTAATAACTTGATGCTTGTTCTACAACTGGCCCTGTCACTCCGAACTAATGAAGGTAAATTATAAAACAATAAATAAATAAGCAGCAATTACCCTTGGGTGACATAAGTACTACTTTTAATTACTTTAAAGTAAGCTTTTTAGAGCCAACAATATAAACTCATTGTTTGATAAACACACTGGAAAAACAAGAACTCTCATTTTGTCTTTTTATAAATTTATGAGGTTCCATGAATGGAAGACCTTAGTCATACAACGCCTGCTATAATGGGGTTGTGTCATTCTGGGGGTAACTATATAATGATAGCAATAACTCAATGGAAATAAAATGGACTTATTCAAATTGCCTATTTTTCTGTGAGACAACATAAGTTGCAAAAGGAACTTTGATGAGTGCATCTTGTAAATTTTGATCCTGAAGTCTACTTATTCAGACTGTGCAGATACAGTGATATTAACAATGCAGATATGCAATGCATTTGCTTTAATGATAATAAAAGAACTCTTGTGGCATCATTCAGCTTTGGTGGTCTGGATCAAGGACTACATTCACTTTTGTATTTTCTAACCCACTGCACCAAATCCCCCAAATCTGCTGCCACTGATGCAATATGTGCCATATTCAGAGAAAGATGGCCAAATAAGCAAACCATTAAGAATGTTGCTTACCATGTTTTTTTAAGATTGAATAGCATTCCATTGTGCATGTGTACCAATCTATGTCATCTATATCTATATCTATATCTATATATCTATATATCTATGTTTATATTTATATCTACACATTTTATTTATCCATTCACTGACAGTAAACATTTCTAAAAGAGTCAAATTCATAAAATCAAAGATTGAAATGGTGACTACCAAGGCCTGGGGGGAAGGGAGAAATGGGGAGTTATTAAACAGGC
Organism: Herpailurus yagouaroundi; assembly: GCF_014898765.1. Lineage (NCBI taxonomy): Eukaryota > Metazoa > Chordata > Mammalia > Carnivora > Felidae > Herpailurus > Herpailurus yagouaroundi. The sequence goes on along the minus strand of NW_024412376.1, from coordinate 145,670,798 downwards.
ATAAAGCTTTAGTTAAATACTGTAGGTAAATTCTAGAGATATGTTCTACAACACTGTTGCTACAGTCAGTGGAAGGTATTGCTTACTTAAAATTTGTTAAGAGGATGGATTTCACATGTTAACATGTGTTCTTACCACAATACAATAAAGAGGTCAAGAATGCTGTTTACCAGATGGCACTTTCCTAGAGACCCTAATTTTGACTGCAGATCTTTCCAATAGCTAGCAGATTTTCCGAGAGTGTCCCTTGAAACTCTAGTCTGGGGATTTAATCCTGACTAATAATAGATACAGATATAGTTTGTTTGAAAATAATTTAACCTTTTTATCCCTTGGAAATCTAGTGCCCATCAGTAAGGTAAAAATTTTATACAGTTCTATATTTATCCTTTCATTTACATATTAACAGGTGTTAACAAGCCCACAATGAAACTTGAACAAAACAGGAACAGTTCTCTCCCTCCCTTTGTTTATAGAGGGGGAAGAAAAGGAACAAAAAATATATTCAAGTGTTAAAAGTAAAGAAAGTAAAAAGTGTTAAAAGTAGAGAAATTTGAAAGAGGACAGAAAATGCTTCGAAATACTATCTTATAACGGTTGATTAGGAAAGAGTCTAAGAAAAGGAGACACCTGAGCACAAATCTGCAGGATGTGAAGAAACAAGCCACACATATATTAGGAAATGAGCATCTCAAGCAAGGAAGGAGTGCAAAGGTCTTGTGACAGGAACATACTTAGAATGCTTATGAAATAAGTCAGCCAGTCAGCCAGGGGTGGTGTGAATAAGAGACGAAGTCAAATTTAGCCGAGATCACATAAGCCACAGTAGGGAATTTGGCTTCTATTGAGTGCATCTGAACATATGAATATCACGATTTCATTTTCAGTTTTAAAAGATATTCTTGCTGATAAGCGGAGAATAGATTTTAATAGAGCAAAAGTAGAAACTGGGAGACAAAAAGAAAACACTTTTTCAATAATGTAATGGGAAATAATGATGGTTAGAGACTGAACAATGGTGAAAAATGCAGTGAGATTTATATATATATATATATATATATATATATATATAGTACATATAGTCAATAAAAATTGTTGATGGATGGATATGAGATGTGTAAGAAACCTTCCTTGACCTGATAAGTTGGAAAAAGTGAATTGTAAAGATGAGGAAGACAATGGAAAGGACAGAAAGTATCTATTGCGTGAGACATCAGTGTTTTTTGGAAAATATAAAATTGAAGCTACTTATTATATATATAAGTGGGGGCTTTGCAACATTGGATATAGGAATCTGATGATGAGGCTATGCAAAGCTGGGTACTACATCAGATCATTAGAAGAGTGAGAGTAGACAATGGAAAGAAGTCTAGTAATTTGGTTCATGGAGATGAGGAGGGGCTCGTAAAGGCATTTAAGGTGTAAGAGTCCCAGATAAGGAACTTGAAGTGAAAGAGAATGGCATCCTGGAAATCAAGGGAAGAAAATGATTCAGGAATTGAGTCATCCATGTGTGTCAACTGATCGCAGGTGAAGAATTCATATAGGATATGGAAAAGAACTGAAAGAAAGGACTGGGGGACAAGAGATCTTCAGAGACCTTGGCAAGAGCCTTTTGGTGGAGGTGAAGGTGTGAGCGCCTGACCAGAGAGGACTGAACAGACAATGGGAAGACAAGAACTGGAGACAGTGAGTGCTAACAACTTTCATTTGGAGCAAAGAGATGAAGATTGCGAGTAAGAGACTGTGTGTTCCTGAGGGCAAAGTGTTCACTTGGAAATGGGGAAATTTAAAGTACTCCGTCACCCGTGTTATACACTGAACAAGTGTACTCTTTTACTGTTACAGCGTTCTGGTTTTATTGCCTGGATTCTACTTCCATAGATCACACATACGGTACAAATTCCTAACACTTAAGGTTATGAGATAATTTCACTAATTACTAACTTGTTTTATAGTAGTCTATTTTGGAAATTATTTTCTCTCAATGTACTGGGTAACTGAGAAAAATTATATATTTATTTACTTATTTACTTATTTGTTTATAATAAGTGGTGAGGGCCACTTCATTTCAATGGAATATAATATATTTCATAAACCTTGAGGTTACTTGTTTCGGATATTACCCTAAGTAATTATATCATCCCTGAATTGCCAGCATTTGTTCACTGCTCCATACAATCTTTTTATTCTGAGGGTTCTCTTTATCTCTTTGCTCTCCATAAAACCTGGCTGTCTCCTATTAACACCGATTTCCCCAATGACCTCTCAAGAGGAGTCTGTTTTTTCTACCACTCTGTACTTATGGGAGGTCTTCAGACGGTGAACGTGTACCCCTTGTCCACTAATGCTGGTATCTCCCTTCTACGTCCTTCAAAAGCTCAAGCCATGTGAATCATATGCATTCAGATCATTCCACTTGTAGTTCGTTGTTGCTACCATTGCTCACGTCCAGGCCATTTTCTCATCACTTAACTAGGATCTTCCTTCTCACTACTCTAGCTATTGGCTGTTTCAGAATCCAAGCAAATGATACACACAGGGTTGATCTCGCCATTCCTTCACTCTTCAGTGCTACCAGTGTTTTGGGTTTTGTTTTGTTTTTTTTGTTGTTGTTGTTGTTTTGTTTCGCTTTATTTTGTTCCATTTGGTTTTGCTCTAGTTCCACCTCAGCCACCACTAGACCTTGTCTGCATGAAAAACAATCTATTTTCAAACAGCTCACTCTGTTCATTATCTCTGCTCGTAACTCACTCATCAGTTTTCCTTCACCAAGAATTTTCTGATTTTCTTACTCATACTGATTATGTTGTAACTCACTCATGTGACCACTTTCCTCCAAATCCATGTAAATTAATGTTTCAACTCTTTAATGTTTCCTTTGAGTTCCCTTAAGTTACTTACTTACCCATCTCTTTTCCAAACCACTTACCTTACGAAACTCCAGGTCTGGTTCTACTCACGTGCCCCTTTATCATTTTCCTGAACGCATGCAGTTGAGTATGGTGGAAGGAATGCTACAGAACAGTGATGACTGGACACACTTCAAATTTGTGGTTACAGATATCAAACATGATCTCAACAGTGACTGTCAATACTTTCATTCTTCCCTGGTAAAATTAATCGTTCCCTTGCTGAGATTACTATAATTTCCTCTGGAGTCAAACTTTCACTTCCTTCCACTCACTCTCATCTCATATGGTGATCCCAACATAGAAGTCATAAGACAACTGATGCGATTTTAAGAGAAGTATCTTATCAACCCACGATCAGTTTCATCAAGCTGGTTAAGTTTGTGCTATCTAAAATAATATACTCTATTAGCATTAAAGTGGGAGACATATCTACATGAAAAAGTCAACTTGCTTCTCCACGGTAGTATCCACCTTGGATATTCCCTCCATTCTTGTTTTCTCTGTGACATTCTTTAGGCAATCATATCTTCTCTTCTTTATACTAATTTTATTTCTTTTTAAAGAATGAATCCCATGAACCTGTAAATATGAATAATTTCATCCAGTAGAGGAAGAAAATATGCAAATGCTGACAATAAAAATAAAGAGAAAGTTCCATGCTCCATACAAATTCTACCCCATTTTTCTGAGTTGCTTTAAAGGGAAACTGCTCAAAACACACAATATCCAAACATAAATATACTAAGGAGTGTCTCTGAAGTGTCTAAGCACTGAAAATATAACATTTCTTTTATACTCTTTTCAAATAAACAATTGGACTTTTGGTATTCTATTTAGAGGTAGCATGATTAAAAAGGGATCTGAAGGTGAAAACAGTGAGCAGATTCCTGAAAAATGTAACTAACGTTTAAAAATAAGTTTATCCCCGGGGCGCCTGGGTGGCTCAGTCGGTTGAACATCTGACTTCGTTTCAGGTCATGATCTCACAGCTTGTGAGTTCAAGCCCCGTGTCAGGCTCTGTGTTGACAGCTCAGAGCCTGGAGCCTGCTCTGGATTCTGTGTCTCCCTCTCTCTCTGCCCCTAACCCACTCTCATTCTGTCTCTGTCTCTCTCAAAAATAAATAAACATTAAAAAAATTAAAAAAAATAAGTTTATCCCATGCTTTCCACCTTTTGGGGATCCCCTGGTAGTAGTCTAAACTCATTCATTTCCATTTGTTCATCCCCATTCTCTTATTTGAATATATGTCTCTACCTTCCACTGTACCATTCTTGTTAAAGTCATAGAAATTGGTGATTTATTTTCTGATTTTCTTTTACCTCACTTCTCACCATCTTCAGTTAGGATCTACTAGACCTTCTTCCTTGTTACTACTTTCAATTATTTGTTTCAGAAACATGGCTTTTTCTACAATTTCCCCTGACCTCACAGTCCACTGCTTCTTAATATGATATACAGGTTTCCCCTTTACTAAATAACGATCAGAGTATCCTAGGGACCTTCCTTGAGCACTCTTCTGTTTTCACTCTATGTTCTCTTCCTATGTGGTCTCATCTTTTCTTTTTGTTTAATATTGTTATTTGCCAGATTGTCCCTCCTGATTTAGACACCTTCTATAACCTACATCTATCTTTATATCTGCAATTGGCCATCTTAACAGGGACAGAAGCTAGCTCCCCAAAAACCTTCCTTATCTTATTTTATGCTACCATAGTCTACTTATCTGTGCCAGTCAAAAACCTATAAATGATCTTGGACTCCTTCCTTTTCTTCATACACTATATCTAATCCATTGGTGAACTTTTGACTTCACTGTGGAAATACGTTCTGAAGATGAATGTCAAATACATTCTGAAGACAGATACCATATTCATTTGTCTTTTCATTAAATTCTCTACAGGGGCGACTGGGTGGCTCAGTCGGTTGAGCATCCGACTTTGGCTCAGGTCATGATCTCACGGTCCAGGAGTTCGAGCCCCATGTCCTGCTCTGTGCTGACAGCTCAGAGCCTGGAGCCTGCTTCAGATTCTATGTCTCCCTCTCCCTCTGCCCCTTCTCCGCTTATGCTCTGTCTCTCTCTCTGTCAAAAATAAACATTAAAAAAAATTCTCTACAACCTCCATTATGCCCATCATCAGGCTTCACCAGGGTTTACTGGCCCCACAGTCTTGATTTTTTTTTTTTTTTCCACTACAATACATCCAGTACTGAGCAGCAAATGTGATTATTCTCAGGTACAAATTAGCTGATGTCAAGTCCCTTCAATGGCTTATCAAGATATTAACAACACAATCGAACATTGAAATCAAGGCCTAGACAGTTCTGCAACATCTGCCTTACGTTTACTTGTTCTCTTTTCATTCTTTCTTTTACTACTTGCTACTCTTTGTTTGTTTGTTTCTAACCTCAAACATTCAAAATTTATTCCTAGGCTACATTTCCACCCTTGTTAGTCTGTAAGCCTTGAATGCTCCTTCCCTGATCTTATGAATGTTATAATCTTCTCATCATTATTATTTATTTTTTTTCCCCAAGTGTCAGTTCCTCAGAAAGATCTTTTCTAAAGATTCAAGGGTATCCTCTGAAGTTCTTTGGAGCTTTCGGTGGATGTCCGTGTTCCCTAGCACTCTGTCCTACAAATGCCAACTTCCCCATTCTTCTCGGCCCCAGCTATCTTCTTAATCCAGTGAGACCACCGGGGTCTATTTGAGTTTCTCCTTCCTAGGCAGCATCACAGAAACTTCCTCCAAGCCCATAAGGATGGGAATGATAGGGCTTACCTGGCCTGATGACCACGTGTCACACTTCAGAGAACATGGTCCCACATTGCCTATGGCCACTATCCGTAACTTTTTGTTTTATAATTTTTCCTAGTTTTCTATTTGTTTAAATCTGTAGAGTAAATCTGGCCCCTGTCACTTCACCATACCTGAAAACAGAAACCTCCTAATGGTTTTTCAGCACATGTGTTCTTAAGGACTTGATATATCACTCAGTTTCTTACCAGAAGAAGAAATAACTTATAAGGAAAAGAACTTAATAGGCATAATATTTACAGGTTTTGAAGTAAATTAGTTGTTTCATATTATTGTTATGGTTTTATATCATTATACTATTGCTATATTATGTTATTATATTAAACATTCCTGTTCTTCCAGTCTTGTGTATGACCAAAGAGTAATTGAAACTTTAATACTCATTTAATAGGAAATAACACCTAGTTGCATGACTTATCACCTTTCTTCTTAGACAGATGGAAACACTTGTCTTAGGCAGAGATTCCTTCAACTCCCTTTGCTTTTCATGTCTCTCACACTTTTTATGTTGACATGGGAAATTATCAAGTGTTATGAGCTTAAACTATTATAGGAAGGTGAAAGTAAAATTCCCGTTTTTTAAATGTGGAAATCTACCTGTAAGTAAGATTTTTCTTTTTTTTTTTAACTGCGGAAGAAGTTTAAATTTTCTAAGGATGTCTGTGTGTGTTTATCTGTGTGTCATATAGTTATTTTATATTTATTTAAAGACTTTAGAAAATTATTATATTTTTTAGAGACACCTGGGTGGCTCAGTTACTTAAGTGATCAGCTCTTGATTTTGACTCAGGTCATGATATGAAGGTTTGTGGGATCAAACCCATAGTTGGGCTCTGCTCTGACAGCACGGAACCTGCTTGGAATTGTCTGTCTCCTGTCTCTGCCCCTTATGCACTCGCACATGTTAGTGCACTCTCTCTGTGTCTCTCGCTCTCAATAAAAAAAAAAAAAAAACTTAAACAAATAAAATGATTATATTTTTCTAATCTAGAATTTCTAATCAAATTCGTGTCATAGAATTTGTTGAAAACTGACCCCTTCAAATTAAAATAATTAGAATTGCTAGTTTGTTCTAATAGACATTATCTTCAAAATACATTTATAATAAGCTTACAAATGTGACTTTATGTATTTGTTGAACTAAATATATATATATATATATATAATATATATTAATATCAATATATATTAATGCACACATATCTTCCTAAAAGCAAATCTCTATGTCTGTGGGTTGGTTCATATACAGTGGGGAAGTTTGCGAGCATACTTTCTTTCCATTTAAAATATTTGTGTACAGGGGCATCTGGATGGCTCAGGAGGTTAAGCATCCAACTTCAGTTCAGGTCATGATCTTACAGTTTCGTGAGTCAGAGACCCATATTGGGCTCTCTGCCATCGGCACAGAGCCTGCTTCAGATCCTTTGCCCCTCACCCCTTTCTAAAATAAACAAACATTGGTTGAAAATGCAAGATTGGAGGGAGGGAAGATGGCGGCGTAGGAGGACGCTGGGCTCACTGCGCGTCCTGCTGATCACTTAGATTCCACCTACACCTGCCTAAATAACCCAGAAAACCACCAGAGGATTAGCAGAACGGAGTGGCCGGAGCCAAGCGCAGACGAGAGGCCCACGGAAGAGGGTAGGAAGGGCGGCGAGGCGGTGCGCGCTCCACGGACTGGCGGGAGGGAGCCGGGGTGGAGGGGCGGCTCGCTGGCCAAGCAGAGCCCCCGAGTCTGGCTTGCAAAAAGCAGAGGGGCCTGACGGACTGTGTTCCGACAGCAAGCGCAACTTAGCGGCTGGGAGGTCATAAGTTAACAGCTCTGCTCAGAAAGCGGAAAGGCTGGAGGACAAAGGGAAGGAAAGCTGCTGAGCCCCCGGACGACAGAGCTCAGTTTGGTGGGGAACAAAGGCGCTCGCCAGCGCCATCTTCCCCGCCCATCCCCCAGCCAAAATCCCAAAGAGAACCAGTTCCTGCCAGGGAACTTGCTCGCTCCCCGAAAACACAAAACTCTGCGCTTCTGCGGAGCCAAACCTCCGGCAGCGCATCTGACTCCCTGCTGCTGCCACAGGGCCCCTCCTGAAGTGGATCACCTAAGGAGAAGCAAGCTAAGCCTGCCCCTCCTGCCCCTGTGCACCTTGCCTACCCACCCCAGCTAAGACGCCAGATCCCCAGCATCACAAGCCTGGCAGTGTGCAAGTAGCCCAGACAGGCCACCCCACCCCACAGTGAATCCCGCCCCTAGGAGAGGGGAAGAGAAGGCACGCACCAGTCTGACTGTGGCCCCAGCGGTGGGCTGGGGGCAGACATCAGGTCTGACTGCGGCTCCGCCCACCAACTCCAGTTATACACCACAGCACAGGGGAAGTGCCCTGCAGGTCCTCACCACGCCAGGGACTATCCAAAATGACCAAGCGGAAGAATTCCCCTCAGAAGAATCTCCAGGAAATAACAACAGCTAATGAGCTGATCAAAAAGGATTTAAATAATATAACAGAAAGTGAATTTAGAATAATAGTCATAAAATTAATCGCTGGGCTTGAAAACAGTATAGCTGACAGCAGAGAATCTCTTGCTACAGAGATCAAGGGACTGAGGAACAGTCACGAGGAGCTGAAAAACGCTTTAAATGAAATGCATAACAAAATGGAAACCACCACAGCTCGGATTGAAGAGGCAGAGGAGAGAATAGGTGAACTAGAAGATAAAGTTATGGAAAAAGAGGAAGCTGAGAAAAAGAGAGATAAAAAAATCCAGGAGTATGAGGGGAAAATTAGAGAACTAAGTGATACACTAAAAAGAAATAATATACGCATCATTGGTGTCCCAGAGGAGGAAGAGAGAGGGAAAGGTGCTGAAGGGGTACTTGAAGAAATCATAGCTGAGAACTTCCCTGAAGTGGGGAAGGAAAAAGGCATTGAAATCCAAGAGGCACAGAGAACTCCCTTCAGACGTAACTTGAATCGATCTTCTGCACGACATATCATAGTGAAACTGGCAAAATACAAGGATAAAGAGAAAATTCTGAAAGCAGCAAGGGGTAAACGTGCCCTCACATATAAAGGGAGACCTATAAGACTCGTGACTGATCTCTCTTTTGAAACTTGGCAGGCCAGAAAGAGTTGGCACGAGATTTTCAGTGTGCTAGACAGAAAAAATATGCAGCCGAGAATCCTTTATCCAGCAAGCCTGTCATTTAGAATAGAAGGAGAGATAAAGGTCTTCCCAAACAAACAAAAACTGAAGGAATTTGTCACCACTAAACCAGCCCTCCAAGAGATCCTAAGGGGGACCCTGTGAGACAAAGTACCAGAGACATCACTACAAGCATAAAACATACAGACATCACAATGACTCTAAACCCATATCTTTCTATAATAACACTGAATGTAAATGGATTAAATGCGCCAACCAAAAGACATAGGGTATCAGAATGGATAAAAAAACAAGACCCATCTATTTGCTGTCTACAAGAGACTCATTTTAGACCTGAGGACACCTTTAGATTGAGAGTGAGGGGATGGAGAACTATTTATCATGCTACTGGAAGCCAAAAGAAAGCTGGAGTAGCCATACTTATATCAGACAAACTAGACTTTAAATTAAAGGCTGTAACAAGAGATGAAGAAGGACATTATATAATAGTGACAGGGTCTATCCATCAGGAAGAGCTAACAATTATAAATGTCTATGCGCCGAATACCGGAGCGCCCAAATATATAAAACAATTACTCATAAACACAAGCAACCTTATTGATAAGAATGTGGTAATTGCAGGGGACTTTAACACCCCACTTACAGAAATGGATAGATCATCTAGACACACGGTCAATAAAGAAACAAGGGCCCTGAATGAGACATTGGATCAGATGGACTTGACAGATCTATTTAGAACTCTGCATCCCAAAGCAACAGAATATACTTTCTTCTCGAGTGCACATGGAACATTCTCCAAGATAGATCATATACTGGGTCACAAAACAGCCCTTCATAAGTTTACAAGAATTGAAATCATACCATGCATACTTTCAGACCACAATGCTATGAAGCTTGAAATCAACCACAGAAAAAAGTCTGGAAAACCTCCAAAAGCATGGAGGTTAAAGAACACCCTACTAACGAATGAGTGGGTCAACCAGGCAATTCGAGAAGAAATTAAGAAATATATGGAAACAAACGAAAATGAAAATACAACAATCCAAACGCTTTGGGACGCAGCGAAGGCAGTCCTGAGAGGAAAATACATTGCAATCCAGGCCTATCTCAAGAAACAAGAAAAATCCCAAATACAAAATCTAACAGCACACCTAAAGGAAATAGAAGCAGAACAGCAAAGGCAGCCTAAACCCAGCAGAAGAAGAGAAATAATAAAGATCAGAGCAGAAATAAACAATCTAGAATCTAAAAAAACTGTAGAGCAGATCAACGAAACCAAGAGTTGGTTTTTTGAAAAAATAAACAAAATTGACAAACCTCTAGCCAGGCTTCTCAAAAAGAAACGGGAGATGACCCAAATAGATAAAATCATGAATGAAAATGGAATGATTACAACCAATCCCTCAGAGATACAAACAATTATCAGGGAATACTATGAAAAATTATATGGCAACAAATTGGACAACCTGGAAGAAATGGACAAATTCCTGAACACCCACACTCTTCCAAAACTCAATCAGGAGGAAATAGAAAGCTTGAACAGACCCATCACCAGCGAAGAAATTGAATCGGTTATCAAAAATCTCCCAACAAATAAGAGTCCAGGACCAGATGGCTTCCCAGGGAGTTCTACCAGACGTTTAAAGCAGAGATAATACCTCTCCTTCTCAAGCTATTCCAAGAAATAGAAAGGGAAGGAAAACTTCCAGACTCATTCTATGAAGCCAGTATTACTTTGATTCCTAAACCAGACAGAGACCCAGTAAAAAAAGAGAACTACAGGCCAATATCCCTGATGAATATGGATGCAAAAATTCTCAATAAGATACTAGCAAATCGAATTCAACGGCATATAAAAAGAATTGTTCACCATGATCAAGTGGGATTCATTCCTGGGATGCAGGGCTGGTTCAACATTCGCAAATCAATCAATGTGATACATCACATTAACAAAAAAAAAGAGAAAAACCATATGATCCTGTCAATCGATGCAGAAAAGGCCTTTGACAAAATCCAGCACCCTTTCTTAATAAAAACCCTTGAGAAAGTCGGGATAGAAGGAACATACTTAAAGATCATAAAAGCCATTTATGAAAAGCCCACAGCTAACATCATCCTCAACGGGGAAAAACTGAGAGCTTTTTCCCTGAGATCAGGAACACGACAGGGATGCCCACTCTCACCGCTGTTGTTTAACATAGTGCTGGAAGTTCTAGCTAACATCAGCAATCAGACAACAAAAGGAAATCAAAGGCATCCAAATTGGCAAAGATGAAGTCAAGCTTTCGCTTTTTGCAGATGACATGATATTATACATGGAAAATCCGAGACTCCACCAAAAGTCTGCTAGAACTGATACATGAATTCAGCAAAGTTGCAGGATACAAAATCAATGTACAGAAATCAGTTGCATTCTTATACACTAACAATGAAGTAACAGAAAGACAAATAAGGAAACTGATCCCATTCACAATTGCACCAAGAAGCATAAAATACCTAGGAATAAATCTAACCAAAGATGTAAAGGATCTGTATGCTGAAAACTATAGAAAGCTTATGAAGGTACTTGAAGAAGATTTAAAGAAATGGAAAGACATTCCCTGCTCATGGATTGGAAGAATACATATTGTCAAAATGTCAATACTACCCAAAGCTATCTACACATTCAATGCAATCCGAATCAAAATTGCACCAGCATTCTTCTCGAAACTAGAACAAGCAATCCTAAAATTCATATGGAACCACAAAAGGCCCCGAATAGCCAAAGTAATTTTGAAGAAGAAGACCAAAGCAGGAGGCATCACAATCCCAGACTTTAGCCTCTACTACAAAGCTGTCATCATCAAGACAGCATGGTATTGGCACAAAAACAGACACATAGACCAATGGAATAGAATAGAAACCCCAGAACTAGACCCACAAACGTATGGCCAACTCATCTTTGACAAAGCAGGAAAGAATATCCAATGGAAAAAAGACAGTCTCTTTAACAAATGGTGCTGGGAGAACTGGACAGCAACATGCAGAAGGTTGAAACTAGCCCACTTTCTCACACCATTAACAAAAATAAACTCAAAATGGATCAAGGACCTGAATGTGAGACAGGAAACCATCAAAACCTTAGAGGAGAAAGCAGGAAAAGACCTCTCTGACCTCAGCCGTAGCAATCTCTTACTCGACACATCCCCAAAGGCAAGGGAATTAAAAGCAAAAGTGAATTACTGGGACCTTATGAAGATAAAAAGCTTCTGCACAGCAAAGGAAACAACCAACAAAACTAAAAGGCAACCAACGGAATGGGAAAAGATATTTGCAAATGACATATCGGACAACGGGCTAGTATCCAAAATCTATAAAGAGCTCACCAAACTCCACACCCGAAAAGCAAATAACCCAGTGAAGAAATGGGCAGAAAACATGAATAGACACTTCTCTAAAGAAGACATCCGGATGGCCAACAGGCACATGAAAAGATGTTCAGCGTCGCTCCTTATCAGGGAAATACAAATCAAAACCACACTCAGGTATCACCTCACGCCAGTCAGAGTGGCCAAAATGAACAAATCAGGAGACTATAGATGCTGGAGAGGATGTGGAGAAACGGGAACCCTCTTGCACTGTTGGTGGGAATGCAAATTGGTGCAGCCACTCTGGAAAGCAGTGTGGAGGTTCCTCAGAAAATTAAAAAGAGACCTACCCTATGACCCAGCAATAGCACTTCTAGGAATTTATCCAAGGGACACAGGAGTACTGATGCATAGGGGCACTTGTACCCCAATGTTCATAGCAGCACTCTCAACAATAGCCAAATTATGGAAAGAGCCTAAATGTCCATCAACTGATGAATGGATAAAGAAATTGTGGTTTATATACACTATGGAATACTACGTGGCAATGAGAAAAAATGAAATATGGCCTTTTGTAGCAACGTGGATGGAACTGGAGAGTGTGATGCTAAGTGAAATAAGCCATACAGAGAAAGACAGATACCATATGGTTTCACTCTTATGTGGATCCTGAGAAACTCAACAGGAACCCATGGGGGAGGGGAAGGAAAAAAAAAAAAAAGAGGTTAGAGTGGGAGAGAGCCAAAGCATAAGAGACTGTTGAGAACTGAGAGCAAACTGAGGGTTGATGGGGGGTGGGAGGGAGGAGAGGGTGGGTGATGGGTATTGAGGAGGGCACCTTTTGGGATGAGCACTGGGTGTTGTATGGAAACCAATTTGACAATAAATTTCATATATAAATAAAAAAATAAAATAAAATAAAATAAAATAAAGAAACATTAAAAAAACTCTTAAGAAATAAAATATTTGTACACGTTTTGCATTTTGGTAACCTTATTAATATGCCAGTTACAAAAATAACTTCGTTTCTTTTTTTTGAATTTTTGCACTTTAAAGATGTTCATCATCTTTAGATCCATTAGCAACATACAACTAACTATAGATGAAACCAGTTTTTTAAAATAATATTTTATTTACCATTGCGCAATTACCACAGTTATCTATTCTGCAAAATAAATTGGATTCTTGGATCGTGATAGTTGGAGTAGAAAAGCATGTCATTGTCCCAAGGATGGAATGACACATTGAAATATGGCACATTGGGATATAGTGGTGTATTAGAGTGAATGGGTTTTTCTGGTGAACCATAAATGGATTCCAATATATGCAAGGGCTCTCCTGAAACAAAGCAAATAAAGGAATAGCTATAAATTATTCCTAGGGTTCAGAAAGAAGTAAATACTCAAAATAAACACAAAAGTGATCTTCAGATTCCTGCTCTCCTAGGTGCCTTCCCCCACCCTGATAATGAAGAATAAGGAAGCAAGCACAGGTGTGTAGGCATTGGCTGTTAGATGCCTTAGTGATTGCAGGAATAATATTAAGGTTGTTTAATATTTCTACATTTAAGGAGGAAGTCCAGGTGAGCAAATTAATTCAATGATTCCAGGATAGGAAGACACATGCACATTTTAACAAATCAGGTTTCTGGGGCACCTGGGTGGCTCAGTAGGTTAAGCGTCCGACTTCAGCTCAAGTCATGATCTCGCGGTCCGTGAGTTCAAGCCCCGCATCGGTCTCTGTGCTGACAGCTCAGAGCCTGGAGCCTGTTTCTGATTCTGTGTCTCCCTCTCTCTCTGACCCTCCCCTGTTCATGCTCTGGCTTTCTCTGTCTCAAAAATAAATAAACGTTAAAAAAATTTTAAAAAATCACTTTTCTTGAATATACCAAGTTAAGTGGGGAAAAAAAACTTGACTTACCATAACTGTCGATGCTTTCATCTTTAAAGATTCTAAAGATACTTTGGACATCATAAGTATTATCTCTTTTAGTAACAGAAAGTAATGAGTTAACATTTCAAGGCTATAGCTACACTGACCAAAAAAATTTGTTTTTTGAGTTTACAACTCAATCCTGTGTTTTAATTGATCATTTATCCAACTATCGCCCTTTTAAACAATATTTAAGCACCTTTTCAAAGAGGCCCTTGCAGTTTTTTGACTTTTTAAAAAATTTACACCAAATTTTTATTAAAAATTAAAAATGGGGGCACCTGGGTGGCTCAGTGGTTAAGTCTGACAAGTCTGACTGTTTATTTCGGTTCAAATCATGATCTCAGGATTAGTTTAAGCCCCTGCATCAGGTGCCTTGCTGGCAGTGGGGACCCTGCTTGGGATTCCATCTGTCTCCTTCTATCTCTGCCCCTCCCCTGCTCACTCTTGCTCTCTCTGTAAAATAAATAAATAAACTTAAATAAATGGAGTTATATTAATCTTGACTTAACCAGATATGAAACAATTTAAAAAACTTAAAGGAGGCATTAAGAAAAAAAAAAAAAACTTCTAGAAAACCTCATTGTGATTACTAAAATAGTTAAGTTACAATCAATCAGTCTATCCATCAATAAACAGCAATGCTGCATAAACAGCAGGGATAATTCTGATTATTTGGTTTACCAGCCAAAATTAAGCATTTGAGCAGGCATTTACTCCTAGTCTCACATGGTAGGTATCTGCTTGTCTCCTTTTGTCATCTTGTGTTTTAAGTATTTCTGGGGATTTGTGTCAGTATGTTGCAAGGGGAGGTCTCTATGTAAAGTGTTTGCAGATCCTGGGTTTCAACCCCTTAATTACCTTCATTTTTGTTCATTGCCATTCTGTCTAGGCTGTCTGGGGAGGAGAGCCTCTGCAGAATGGCTCTTTTATTTTATTTTTATTTTTTTATGTTTACTTATTTTTGAGAGACAGAATGAGACAAAGTGAGAGTGGGGGAGGGGCAGAGAGAGAGGGAGACACAGGATCCGAAGCAGGCTCCAGGCTCTGAGCTGTCAGCACAGAGACCGACGCGGGGCTCAAACCCACAGACTGTGAGATCATGACCTGAGCCGAAGTTGGACGCTCAACCGACTGAGCCACCCAGGCGCCCCTGCAGAATGGTTCTTTATAACCCCAGTTCATTTTCTGTCCCGCTGGTCTCCCTTGTTCCCTGGGACCCTGAGTGCCACCATATGCGGTAGGTAACGTTGTAAGCGTCTGTTCCACTCAGGTGACTCCTTCATTGCTTCCTTCCATCTTCAGGGTGCCCTCCTAGAAAGCTCTGTGTGCATTTCTACACTGCCTAACACGACACTTCGGTAGGCTGGAACAGCAGCAAGCCCCCGACATGAACTGGGAACCAACTTTTCCCCAGGAAAATGGGGTTGTGACCATTTTATGGCACCAGTGTTCTGTAAGACCGTACCTGCAAGATGTGATTTTGAGGACTTATTTTCTGCCATGTGGACTGAATGGCAGAGAAATTCCTTCTGCCAGGAAAAGAGATTGATACTAAAGTCTATAGATGAAAAGAGAGAAGAGAGAGGAGGCCATTTAGAAGCTCGTAAATAATTGTGGAAACCTAGAGCCTCTATCATCCAATTCTTTTGTAAGTGTCAACCTGTCCTAGCTTCAAGCCTGTTAACGCTTCCTCTAAAATTTCTTTAAAAAGCCCTTTATAGTATACTCTTCCTGTGCATAAATACCCATGACCTAAAGTCCATGCTTGTGCATTAGTAGATTTCTTATCATTTTTTAAATTCTTCCTATGGCTCAAATATTTTTCTCTTTGTGTACTCCATTAGATGACCCTATCCACTTAAATTATCCATTACTTTTTAAATTAGCTCACAGTGATTTTTCATGCCTGCATTTATATAGTACAAATATAGCCTATATTTGCATAAACATATGCCTATATGTGTATATGTATATCCATATTAACGTATATATTTATGTATGTATGTATAAATGTATAACTTATCAATGAGTTTTAACCTATCACAAGTCTAGATTTATAACTGTTCATCTGCTGAAACATATGTTTGTTTAGAACACATTTGGCCATCTTAGTGACAAAATGACTGAGTCTATCATTGTTTATTTTTTTCAAAATGTGCGGAACTTCTAAATAGTTGCATCCCAACCACAGATGTAAAAAAGTGTTCTGAAGAATATTGTCACTTTTTAGCATTATGATGATTCAGAAGAGGTAGTTAGGAAGACCTATTTTCTGGTTACCACTATTGAATTATTTTAACTTATTATTTTAACACATTATTTTAACTCCTACCATAATAATGTATTGAGGAAGTGGAATGAATGAAACATTTTGTTTTTGAGGTGGGAACTACAAAAAACAAACAAAACAAAACAAAAACAAGCAAACAAACAACAAAAAACCACACATCTTTATTTTCCAAGGTTAACAACTGAAGATATATTTAAGATTCGAGGGGCACCTGGGTGGCTCAGTCGGTTGAGCAGCCGACTTCGGCTCAGGTCACGATCGCGCGGTGCGTGAGTTCGAGCCCCACGTCAGGCTCTGGGTTGACAGCTCGGAGCCTGGAGCCTGTTTTGGATTCTGTGTCTCCCTCTCTCTGACCCTCCCCCGTTCATACTCTGTCTCTCTCTGTCTCAAAAATAAATAAACGTTAAAAATTTTTTTTTAAAAGATTCAAATGAATCATTGTAATTCTGAACACCCTCCATATGGCTCAAGGAAAAGGATTTCGATTGTGTTTCTCAATGGTGTTTTCTGTGTGTGTTAGTGGTGATTCCTCCTGGAAGATGGCACAGTCATTACCCAAATATGCCAGTGCTGCTGAGGGAATCCAGCCATTTTTCAGGGAAATTATAAAGCTGCGGAGTTTGTAAAGCTCCAGTTTCTGGAAACATCACTGTGGATATGCTCTACACTTTGTAAGAATCAGGGACCAGGCAGAGATTAGGAAACATACATGGGCTGTGCAGGCACAACCTGGTGGTAATGGCAGGAAATTGGCAGGAAATTAGTGCAATCTATCATTCTTGCCTTTATAATGGTGTCTGCAGAAGCAAGATGATACTGATCCTATTTAGCTGTGACCACTCTGAGGTCATTGTGATAATGCCTCTGATCCAGGCACAGTAACATACTGACTTTCAGTCATTGATTGCCCACCTTGAGATGGGCTACCTCAACCTTGGGGGGAGGACACTGACGGCATACATGTGGCTTTGTCATTTATTTCCCTATGTGATATGTTTTTTTTTTTAAGTTTATTTATTTTGAGAGAGACAGAGACAGCGTGAGCAGGGGAGGGGCAGAGGGAGAGGCAGAGAGAGAGAGAAATAGGTACCATGCTGTCAGAACAGGGCCAGATGCGGGGCTCAAACTCACCAAACTGTGACATCATGACCTGAGCCAAAGCCAAGAATCAGACACTTAACCACACAGGCGCCCCTCCATGTGACATTTTGATACTCTGTGTCTCAGCAAACTTACTTCTCCTTCCCCTGCCATAGCTGTGAGAGAAGGTGTGTAATAATTATACCTTTCATTCCTGTGCTGAAACTGTCTTGGAGCTGACTTTTCTAATATGCCATTTTTCTCACATCCAATTCCCCCAAAGAGGTTTTGCTACAATACAAAGTAAAAATGTATGTGAATTCCATTTAATAATTCTGTACTTAACACTTTCATTGTTATTCATAAGTGAAATGTGGTCTTTAATTTTAATATACTATGTCACCTTTTCCAGGTCTTGGAATAACTTTATTATCTTTCTTTAAAAAAAATATTTCAAAAGTTTTCCTGAATTTTCTACTCTTGGTAAATTGTTTAAAATATATTATCTGTTTTTTATTGTATTTTATTGTATTATATTATTTTTTAAATTTTATTTTTTTTTAATTTACATCCAAATTAGTTAGCATATAGTGCAACAATGATTTCAGGAGTAGATTTCTTAATGCCCCTTACCCATTTAACACATCCCCCCTCCCACAACCCCTCCAGTAACACTGTTTGTTCTCTGTATTTAAGAGTCTCTTATGTTTGTCCCCCTCCCTGTTTTTATATTATTTTTATTTCCCTTCCCTTATGTTCATCTGCTTTGTCTCTTAAAGTCCTCATATGAGTGAAGTCATATGATATTTGTCTTTCTCTGACTGACTAATTTTGCTTAGCATAATACCCTCCAGTTCCATCCACATAGTTGCAAATGGCAAGATTTCATTCTTTTTGATTGCCGAGTAATACTCTATTGTGTGTGTGTGTGTGTGTGTGTGTGTGTGTGTGTGTGTGTCACATCTTCTTTATCCATTCATCCATCAATGGACATTTGGGCTCTTTCCATACTTTGGCTATTATCAATAGTGCTGCTATAAACATTGGGGTGCATATGTCCCTTCGAAACAGCACACCTGTATCCTTTGGATAAATACCTTAAGTAGTGCAATTGCTGGGTCATAGGGTAGTTCTATTTTTAGTTTTTAGAGGAACTTCCATACTGTTTTCCAGAGTGGCTGCACCAGTTTGCATTCCCACCAACAATGCAAAAGAGATCCTCTTTCTCCACATCCTCACCAACATCTGTTGTTGCCTGAGTTATTAATGTTAGCCATTCTGACAGGTATGAGGTGGGATTTCATTGTGGTTTTGATTTGTATTTCCCTGATGATGAGTGATGTGGAGCATTTTTTCATGTGTTGGTTGGCCATCTGGATGTCTTCTTTGGAGAAGTGTCTATTCATGTCTTTTGCTCATTTCTTCCTTGGATTATTTGTTTTTTTGGGTGTTGAGTTTAATAAGTTCTTGATAGATTTTGGATACTAATGTTTATCTGATATGTCATTTGCAAATATCTTCTCCCATTCTGTCAGTTGCCTTTTAGTTTTGCTGATTTTTTCCTTCACTGTGCAGAAGCTTTTTATATTGATGAGGTCCCAGTAGTTCATTTTTGCTTTTGTTTCCCTTGCCTCCAGAGACATGTTGAGTAAGAAGTTTCTGTGGGCAAAATCAAAGAGGTTTTTCCTGCTTTCTCCTCGAGGATTTTGATGGCTTCCTGTCTTACATTTAGGTCTTTCACCCATTTTGAGTTTATTTTTGTGTATGGTGTAAGAAAGTGGTCCAGGTTCATTCTTCTGCATGTTGCTGTCCAGTTTTTCCAACACCACTTGCTGAAGAGACTGTTTTTATTCCATTGGACATTCTTTCCTGCTTTGTCAAAGATCAGTTGGCCATATGTTTGTGGGTCCATTTCTAGGTTCTCTGTTCTGTTCCACTGATCTGAGTGTCTGTTCTTGTGCCAGTACGATACTGTCTAGATGATTACAGCTTTGTAGTATAGCTTCAAGTCAGGGATTGTAATGCCTCCTGGTTTGGTTTTCTTTTTCAAGATTGCTTTGACTCTTTGGGGTCTTTTCTGGGTCCATACAAAATTTAGGATTATTAGTTCTAGCTCTGTGAAGAATGCTGGTGTTATTTTGATAGGGATTGCATTGAATATGTAGATTGCTTTGGGTAGTATCAACATTTTAACAAAATTTGTTCTTCCTATCCAGGAGCATGGAATCTTTTTACATTTTTTTGTGTGTGTGTCTTCTTCAATTTATTTCATAAGCTTTCCATAGTTTTCAGTGTATAGATTTTCCACCTCTTTGGTTAGATTTATTCCTACGTATCTTATGGTTTTTGGTGCAATTGTAAATGGGATCGATTCCTTGATTTCTCTTTCTGTTGCTTCATTGTTGGTGAATGGGAAGGCAACCGATTTCTGTGCATTGATTTTATATCCTGCAAATTTTCTGAATTCATAAATCAGTTCTAGCAGGTTTTTTTTGGTGGAATCTTTTGGGTTTTCCATATACAATATCATGTCATCTGCGAAGAGTGAAAGATTGACCTCCTCCTGGCTGATTTGGATGCCTTTTATTGCTTTGTGTTGTCTGATTGCACAGGCTAAGACTTCCAATACTATGTTGAATAACAATGGTGAGAGTGGACATCCCTGTCTTGTTCCTG
This sequence comes from Herpailurus yagouaroundi, assembly GCF_014898765.1. Lineage (NCBI taxonomy): Eukaryota > Metazoa > Chordata > Mammalia > Carnivora > Felidae > Herpailurus > Herpailurus yagouaroundi. The sequence goes on along the minus strand of NW_024412376.1, from coordinate 145,650,582 downwards.
ACCTTAGAGGGAAAGCTCTCAGTTCTTCCCCATTGAGGATGATATTAGCATTGGGGTATTCATATATGGCTTTTATGATCTCGAGGTATGATCCTTCTATCCCTACTTTCTTGAGGGATTTTATCAAGAAAGGATGTTGTATTTTGTCAAATGCTTTCTCTGCATCTATTGAGAGGATCATATGGTTCTTGTTCTCTCTTTAATTGATGTGATGAATCATGTTAATTGTTTTGTAGATATTGAACCAGCCCTGCATCCCAGGTATAAATCCCACTTGGTTGTGGTGAATAATTTTTTTAATGTATTGTTAGATCCGGTTGGCTAATATCTTGTTAAGGATTTTTGCATCCATGGTCATCAGGGAAAAGGATCTATAGTTCTCCTTTTTAGTGGGGTCTCTGTCTGGTTTTGGAATCAAGGTAATGCTGGCCTCATGGAAAGAGTTTGGAAGTTTTCCTTCCATTTCTATTTTTTGTAACAGCTACAAGAGAATAGGTGTTAACTCTTCCTTAAATGTTTGGTAGAATTCCCCTGGAAAGCCATCTGGCCCTGGACTCTTGATTTTTGGCAGATTTTTGATTACTAATTCGATTTCTTTACTGGTTATGGGTCTGTTCAAATTTTCTATTTCTTCGTGTTTCAGTTTTGGTAGTGTATATGTTTCTAGGAATTTGTCCATTTCTTCCAGATTGCCCATTTTATTGGCATATAATTGCTCATAATATTTTCTCATTGTTTTTATTTCTGCTGTGTCAATTGTGATCTCTCCTCTTTATTCTTGATTTTATTTATTTGGGTCCTTTCTTTTTCTTTTTGATCAAACTGGCTACAGGTTTATCAATTTTGTTAATTCTTTCAAAGAACCAGCTTCTGATTTCATTGACCTGTTCTACTGGTGGTTTTGTTTTGTTTTTTTTCAATAGCATTAATTTCTGCTCTAATCTTTATTATTTCCTGTCTTCTGCTGGTTTTGGGTTTTATTTGCTATTCTTTCTTCATCTCTTTAAGATGTAAGGTTAGGTTGTGTATCTGAGATCTTTCTTCCTTCTTTAGGAAGGTCTGGATTGCTATATACTTTCCTCTTATGACTGCCTTTGTTGGTCCCAGAGGTTTCGGGTTGTGGTGTTATCATTTTCATTGGCTTCCATATACTTTTTAATTTCCTCTTTAACTTATTGGTTAGCCTCCAAGATGGATGTTCTTTAGTCTCCAAGTATTTGTTACCTTTCCAAATTTTTTCTTGTGGTTGATTTCAAGTTTCATTGTGTTGTGGTCTGAACATATACACGGTATGATCTCCATATTTTTGTACTTGCTGAGGGCTGATTTGTGTCCCAGTATGTGGTCTATTGTGGAGAACTTCCATGTGCATGGAGAAGAAAGTATATTCCACTGCTTTAGGTTGAAATGTTCTGAATATATCTGTTAAGTCCTTCTGGTCCAGTGTGTCATTCAAAGCCATTGTCTCCTTGTTGGTTTTTTGATTAGATGATCTGTCCATTGCTGTTAGTGGGGTGTTGAAGTCTCCTACTATTAAGGTACTACTATCAATGAGTTTCTTTATGTTTGTGATTAATTGATTTATATTTTTGGGTGCTCCACATTTGGTGCATAAATGTTTACAATTGTTAGGTCTTCTTGGTGGATAGACCCGATAATGATGATATAATGCCCTTCTGCATCTTTTGATACAGTCTTTATTTTAAAGTCTAGATTATCTGATATATGTATGGCTACTCTGGCTTTCTTTTGTTGACCATTAGAATGATAGATGGTTCTCCATCCCCTTACTTTCAATATGAAGGTGTCTTTAGGTCTAAAGTGGGTCTCTTGTAAACAGCATATAAATGGGTCTTGTTTTCTTATCCATTCTGTTACCCTATGTCTTTTGATTGGAGCATTGAAAGTTTGCCCTCTATATTGCTGATTTTATGTTCTGCCTCATCCGTCTTTGCTTCCATGACATCCATTCAAGATTGTAGCTCAGTTATAGCATTTTTTATTTCATCCTGACTAGCTTTTACTTAAGAAAGGGATTATAATCTATTTTCTATTCCAGCTAGCATTCTTATTATCGTGAGTCAAAATTCTGGTTCAAACATCTTGCTTGTATCTGTGTTGGTTGAGTCTCTGGCTGTCGTTCTTCCTGCTCTTTCTTTTGGGGTAAATTCCTTCATTTCATCATTTTGAAGGGAGAAGAGGAATTAATAAAGTAGAAAAATTAAAATTAAAAAAATTAAAATTAGAAAAATATTAAAATTGAAAAAAATTAAAAACAAACATATACACACACAAAATCAAAAAAATGATGCTAGATCCTAGCTGTGTTTTGGTCTGGGTGTTGAAAATGGCTTGATAGATTAGAGAAAAAAGGGGAAAGAGAAAAAAGGAAATATTTTGAAAATTTGAAAAAAAAATACACTGAAGTAGATTAAAATGAAATGATGGAAGTAAAAGAGAATTTGAAAAAAAATTACACAAAGATAGAAAATATAGTAGAAAAAATTAAACAATATGTTTAATAAAATTGAAAATAAAAATGAATTTTTTCTTTTTCTGTATTCAAGACAATGAAAGGAAACAAAAAAGAGAAAATTATTCAAAAATTAAAAAAAAATTAAAAAGAAAGAAAACTGAGTAGATGGACTGGCTAACAGACTGAAATATGACTGAAATTACCTCATTTTCCCCTAGAAGTCAAACTATGAAGCACTTTATCGTCCATAAACTAAGCAGCTGGTGAGACTTGTGTTCTTAAAGAGTGAGGTTGGCCCAGCTGGGCAGGGCTTAGTGTAACTAATGGCTCCGTTCTCCACTAGATGGTGCTGCTAGACTACTGGGGTGGATTGTTGTGGCGCTTGTAGGTGCGTATTGCATGATAGGGAGAGGTGAAAATGGTGTCACGCAGCTACTCCGTCTCTAGTGTCAGAACTCTGTTCTCCCTGATCAGTAATGCACACCTGTCCTTTGTCTTTGGCTTCCATCCACTCCCTGCTTTTACACAGTCCGTGACCAAGTCCCAGGCAGTACCTCCCTCCCAAGTTTTGTCTCAGATGCGGCTGCCTTCCCCAGCTCCCCCACTTCTGAGGGACTGCAGCTTCGACCCATTCTGCCCCTCTGTGGAGGGTCTTACTGAGCAATGGCCGAATGCCGACCACACCCAGGAATGTTCTCGGGACCGTGCTGCTTCTGATGCCCAGAGACTGCGGCCAGGTGCCAGCCCGCCTCAGAAAATGTTCATGAGACAGTGTAGCAGCAGCACCTGAGGGATTATGGAAAATCACAACACACATCTGGCACCAGGCTTCAGCCTTAATGACCTTGTTCCAGCACCAGCAAATGTGGCCATTCATTGGGGTCTGCTGTGCCCAGGTGGTCTTACAGCCCCCACCAAATGTCCTTCCAGCAGTGGAACCACTTCTCCCCCTGTGGCCCAAGAATCTCCCAGATCCCACTCTGCTCCTGGGGATTCGCCCTTCCCACCAGAGCATGGCCAGGTATTGAGCTGCAGAGTTTCAGACTCTGCTTCTTAAAGGTGTAAAAGTCCTTTGTGATTCTATTGCAAAATGTGGAAATTTTTTGTGAAGGGTCTTTTTGACTAATATCTGTTTTATCTTCTATGGAAATTAGTTGTTATAATTTTCTAACTTCACTAAGGGCAATAACTCCTCTCATGGCTGTGCTGAAAAGACGTTACTTGAGTCACTTTTAATGTATCACTTTTGTACATTTTATTTTCTATTAAAATTGCCAATTTGATTCAGATTTCCAAATTCATTTGCATACAAATGATTTTTTAAATTCTATTTTAGTTTCTTATTTTGGTATTTGTGTTTTCTACTTTAAAAATTAAATTATGTAATTTTTTTTGATTTTTCAAAGCAAAATTTATTTCTCTACTTTTTGTTTCCCAAATCAATAAATTTGGCCTTTATCTCTATTTCTTCTGTTTCATTTATTTTAGGTTAGGTTTTATCTTTTTATGTAAGTGTCTACTCTATTTCTTAAGTTTCTTGATAAAAGCATTTAATACTATGAATTTTCTCTGAGCACTGCTTTAGTTATATTTTGAAGAGTTTAACATATTATGATATTATTCCAAATTTACAATTTTTTTTTCAATTTCAGCTCTCATTTCACCTTGGATCCAATACATTTTTAAATGAAATGTTGTGGTTGTTGTTTGGTTTTTGTTTCTTGGTAGAAGAGACTTTTTGTTTTTTGATATTGTTATCAATTTATTTTTTTATTTTATATATAGAGAGAAGGAGAGCAGGGGAGAGAGACAGAGTGAGAGAGAGAGAGGAGAGAGGATCTTAGGCAGGCTCCAGGCACCGCATGGAGCCCAGTTTGAGGATTGATCACAGGATCCTGGGTTCATGACCTGAGCAGAAATCAGGAGTAGGTCGTTCAGCTAATGGAGGCACCCAGGTGCCTCGATACTATTATTAATTTTTAACATTATTACATTGTGGCCAGATTAACACTGGAGTTAAAATTGTCTGTTTCAATGTGTAATTAGTTTACTGCCTCCTTGATCTGCCAAAATAAGACAGAAAGTTAAAGCCTCATATTGTGTATATCTATTTCCCCTTCTGTGTCTTATTGGTCCTGAGGTTGATAAGAGCCTTGTTAATTGCAGGAATTTCAAGAAGCAATGTGCAAATAAAGCACAGTTTGAATAACAAATTATATGGTTAAATTACTCACATGAGAAACCACACTAGAATAGGAGCCGATGAGCTGAAGTTTACTGCTAAATTTGGGTATGGTTGTTATGCCTGGTTGTGAGACAGAATCATTCTCAGTTTGACGCTGATGTTTTAAAATATACATTAAAAATTGCTTAGTAGAAATCTGCTACATATCCAGTCCAAGGAATATCTATCACAAAGCAGAAGGTCATTTTTAGAAAAAAGGAAAAGGATTAAATCAAATAGGTATGCTTTTTTGAGCATAAAACATGGATAACTTTTTTTTTGCAATAAAATTAATATCTAAGTAGGTTGTTTTCTTTAGATGCTCATTTCAGATTTCTTTCAAGAGTTCACTTTGCTTTACTTTAGGGCACTAATAATAATGATAACGAATGCTTCTGTGCTCTTCTAAGTGATGCACATATATTAATTCACTTATCCTTAAAATCTTTTAAGGCAATGTAATTTAAATAAATTATTATCTTTTTAATAAGTGAGAATCCAGTATTAACGAACAGATATGTGTATAATATTTAATGCAGCTGAGTGGCATAAATTAATAAACCTTGTGTTAAAAAATTAGGCTTTTGCTTATATTTCATTTTGAATATATTTCCTATGTCTTTATGTTTTAAGACATTAACTTATTTTCACTCTGTAATTTAACCCAACGTGAAATGGATATTTATAATAAAATTGATGCTTTAAATTTGTCACACATCTTATTATTTATACACTAGCTTACATTGTATGTACGATGGGTTGAGTTAATCACACTCTGTTTGTGCCACACTGATATCTTTGAACCATTATGTGATGAAGGGTATGAATGGCATAATTTCTGTGGAGAAAAATATGTAAATGTATACTATTGTCTGTTCTATGTGAATGTAGTGTTCTTTCTCCTTTTGCAAAAATTTTTCTCTTTGGATGAGGTAGAAAAAAAGGGTTATTTATGCAATTAGTTGCTACAAACCATGTACCTGGGGTCTTACTAATCTGCTTTCACAGAGACGCTATATCTGACACTATGGCTACAATTTGCCCTGATACTTGAATGAACTTGCAGTAGTCTACGGTCATCCTCTAGGCTTTAACTGGATTCTTCAGGGGGCTTTCTAAATGGGGAAGGGGGCGTCTGGGGCTTGTGGTAGTGATGCACGATGATGCTTTAGAGCTCTTGGAAACAATTCAATGCATACTCTGTGTTCAAAGGTCTGTGGAACATACTGACATTTTCCCTCCTTAGTGGACAGTTATCTGAGTAAATGACCCAAGGTCCCTTGGGATAAGAGCTGCGGAACCTTACCATTTTACTTGACATGGTGTTCCAGGGCTTTCTCCCTGCATGTATGGCCACTAATGTATGAATTAGTTCTTGGATCTGAAAAATGCCTCAAGTTTGAAAACTGTACATGAAGTCATGACTTTTATTGGAGTGACTTGTCTTTGCCTCCCAGGCATCCATCAATGATTCCTTCTACTATCATAACCTGAGGGTTAACACCACTCTATGCCTGTTTCTTTTGTACTTTCGGATGTTTTACTCTACTGACTGTCTTTACAAATCTACGTATCAGGCCACTCTGAAGGCCGCCCTGAACTTGGTGGCCATCGTGATAATCATGACCCTTGACTTCTCATGGTTAAGTGTTGTCAACTTTTGTTTTTGGAGTCTACTCTCCATAACCATCAGAAGGCCAAATTCTTTAAGAGTATTTTGTTTTACTCTCAGGCCTGGCTATAGAAAAGTTGCAACTGAATATTTTTATGATATCCTCTTAATATTGAATTTCTCATGGATTTGACCAATGGTATGCTGTGGTCTTCTCATGAAGCATAATCATCTGATGGATGTTCTGGATGTGGACAGCTTACCTTTCCTAGAACGCCCACATTGCAGAGGCTTTAAATAACTTCCACCTTCTTTATAAGAATTTAGATATTTCAATTTTGCTCGGTATGCTCATTGTATTTTCAATGGCTTCAGGAACCGCTGTATTAGTGGGTTTGCATCATCCTTGGGGCCCTTGCCAGGGCTTTATATCTAGCATTTTGGAAGAATGCTCCTAAATCAATAAACTCTTCCCTATCCAATTATGATCTAGCCCTCTTGGTCACTCTCAACATCCAGTCCTGTGTGTACTTCTCCATTCTATGGCATTAAATGTACCTGCAATATTTATTTTTCCATGACTATGCACTTTACTTATCCCTCCCAAAGTCTTAATTTTGCACGATGGTTATGTGTTTATCTGATTGGAAATTTGCATTTCATTATGAACTTCAAATTTAACTCTCAAAATGTGGTTGAGTATCTGGATCCAATTCAAGGCAAAGTGACTTGACCAGATATTGTGGACTGAAATGTGTTCACCTTATGTTCGCAGGTTGAAATCTTATCTTCCAGTACCTCAGAATGTGACTGTTTTTGGGGACAGGATTTTAAAGAAATAACTAAGTAAAAACGAGGTCATTAGGGTGGGCTCTAATCACATATGACTATTGATTGCCCTTATAGAAAACTGATATTTGGATATGGACAGGTGCAGAAGGAAGGCCAGGTGAAGACATCATCTACATGGTAAGTAGAGGCTTCAGAAGAAACTGAACTTGCCCACCCCTAGATCATAGACTTCCAGACTCCAAAACTGTGAAGAAATTAATTTATGTTCTTTAAGTCTGTAGTGTTTTGTCTTGGCAGACTTAGAAAACTATACACCAAGAATGAAATATCCTGATTTTATCAGAATCTATTTTAATTTATTAAAAATGGAATTTGTTTTCTTTTGTTTTGGAGCTGGGAGATACATTTGCTCCAACACTCTTTTCTTTGTTTGAATTAAGTGACAGTTTGGAGAAGTGCGTCTAAATATTGATTCTTAATCTAGGGGCGTCTGGGTAACTCAGTGGGTTAAGCATCTTACTTTCCAGTCATGATCTTGCAGTTTGTGAGTTCAAGCCCTGCATCGGGCTCTGCGCTGGCAGTGTGGAGTCTGCTTGGAACTCTCTCTCTCTCCCTCTCTCTGCCCCTCCCCTACTCACACTGCCTCTGTCTCTCTCAAAATAAATGAATAAACTTAACAAAATATCTAAATATTGATTCTTATTCTTGGAACCCAAAGTGAACTTTTGTTTTTTTTTTTTTTTACATTCTCTTATCATGAAACATGGCCTTTCACAATATGGCAGAAAGAAGAGAGAAACAGGGGTGTTTAAACAAAAAATGCAGACAATATGAAATTTGTATTGATTGGAATTACTCATTGGTTAATAGATAATTTATCAGCACTGCACGACTTAAAGCAAGGGTACAGGCAGAGACGGAATTACACTTTTCCGAACTCAGACGATTTAAAGAAATTGTATACTAACTGGACTTGATCTATGAATACTTAAAATTGATATATGATGTGTGTCTCAGAATCATGAGATTGTCCTTTAGAGATAATGTTCTCAGAGAAATCAAATTAGAGTTTTACTAAAATGTTGGTTCCTGAAAATATACTGGAGAGACAGGGCTTTAAGAGATTAGTTCTACTCTAACAGGGTTGAAAACATCACGTTATAGTTCAGTCATACACCCCAGCAATACCTCCTTTATCTTTTTTAACCTCATTTTAGAGACTCAATTTAGAACAAAACTCTTCAGGGGCGCCTGGGTGGCTCAGTCAGTTAAGCACCTGACTTCAGCTCAGGTCACGATTTCATGGCTCATGAGTTCGAGCCCCCTGTCGGGCTGTGTGCTGACAACTCAGAGCCTGGAGCCTGTTTCAGATTCTGTGTCTCCCTCTCTCTCTCTCTGCCCCTCCCCTGCTCATTCTCTGTCTCTCTCTCTCAAAAAATAAAGAAACAAAAAAAATTTAAAAAAAGAACAAAACCCTTCATTTTGCTTATGAATCATGAAGCACAATCACGGAAGCCTCTGAGGCTAGCACATAACAGCTTGCTCTACAGACTTGCCCATGTGAGAAGTAGCTCAGTCAACAAAACAGAACTGGTTCTTTAGAACATGAACACTTACCACTCCTTTTAAAAATTTTTTAATGTTTATTTTTGAGAGTGAGAGATAGAGTGCAAGCGGGGGAGGGGCAGAGAGAGAGGGAGACACAGAATCCAAAACAGGCTCCAGGCTCTGAGCTGTCAGCACAGAGCCCAACGCAGGGCTTGAACCCACAAACCATGAGATCATGACCTGAGCCGAAGTTGGACGCTTAACTGACTGAGCCACCCAGGCACCCAAAGAACTTTTACAACTCTTAAATTATAGGGTTCTACCCTTCCCCTTCCATAGTGCCAGTCATCAATGAGACATCTCTCCCATTTTCAGTGACAGAAGGTTCTTATTGTCACGAAGTTTTGAGGTTCCTCTTGGGCAACTTCCTCTGAAATTTGTATACATGACACAAACAGCATGTCAATTTACAGTGTCTAAAATACAGTTTCAAAATTTGATAAAAATCTGTGTTTTTAGGTATGACTATAACAAATGAAAAGGCTAACTTCTGTTTGTATATATTTCCACTTTCAACATTTATTGTAAAACTTCACTCTAGACCACTTGATGATTAGAACCTACATTGAAAGAACTGGCTCAGAATTATTGGTAGTGCATCCTGTATTTTGTAATCTGCATGATGTATTAGATAACAGGGATAGAATGACCATCAGAATAGTTATATAATCTATCCATCCATAAGCAAGACTTATAATCTGAACACACAGAATCAGAGGATGGCAAGTTTTTTTTAAATATCTCTAAGAACGAGTAATTGTTCTTACAATCAACCGTGAAAGATACATAAAAGTGTCGTTAAGTGTTTCCATGAATACAGTAAATCGTGATAATTTGTTCTTGATTGTGATTTAAAGAGGATATCTTTGGGGCGCCTGGGTGGCTCAGTCAGTTAAGCGTCTGACTTCCGCTCAGGTCATGATCTCGCGGTCTGTGGGTTCGAGCCCGCGTCAGGCTCTGTGCTGACAGCTCAGAGCCTGGAGCCTGTTTCAGATTCTATGTCTCCCTCTTCCTCTGACCCTCCCCTGTTCATGCTCTCTCTCTCTCTGTCTCAAAAATAAATAAATGTTAAAAAAAAAATAAAGAGGATATCTTTGTGGATAGGTGTATGACTACTTTTGTAAATAACATAGCAGTCAATGAATTGCAATTTAAACTGCTGGCCTTGATTAATTTTATATAAGGCCTTATCATTTTACAAGCTACTTCAGATTCATTTGCTCCTAACAAATTGTGTGATACCACGTTACTATTAGATTTGGACGAAAGAGATGAACAGACTTGTTTATATAGTTTAAAGTTTAAGTATTGAGACTCCCAGATCTTGTCTTTTGGTTAAAGAACTTAGCCAGGATAAGTGAGAAAAAGGAAAGATAACCGTACTATTGATCCTCTTAATTGAAATTTTTTTTTTCCTACTGAATACCCTTTAACAAAAGAAATACAATAACAATTATAGTTGCTCACAAAGGATTATAGAAATGGTAAAAGGGCCGGCTCGAAAACTCCTGTTTTTAATCTTCCAGAGAGAAACTGTACTCTTTCATTTCCGTTGTACTAGAGTATAAGAAATCAATGACAGGTACATCTCTCTTTGGAATAACTTTTATAACCTTCTCTCAAAAAAAAAAAAAAAAAAAAAAAAAGAAAACCAGTCTCTATTCTCGTCATGCCACCCACAGTTCACTGACTTTGAACTAGTCATGTCCAATCCCCAGCCCAACTAGGCTGTTTCAGCTATCTCTGGTGGAAAAATCCCCTGAGATTTCTTTGCTGAGATATTTCCAGTAGTTCTTCTCATAATAAAGATGACTTTTAGAGGCCAGCCATGTTACTCATCAAATGGAGTTCAGGGCTTAGTTATTTTCTTTTTTAACATTTTGAAAGTCATACCATTTTCCTAAAGTATATTAAAAAAAAAAAAGAATATTGCCTAAATTTTGCTTCTTTTATCCCTGTGTTTTATTACGTCAGAATGTGTATATAATTATGTCGTATATCCTTTTACTATTTTGCGACCGATTCATTTTTTCTCTAGGGAATAACAGTACTTTCAGTCGAGACTGTAATTAACACCACAATGGGCTCCTTTATCCTTTATTATATTATCGGTCTTAAATAAACAGTTAAAAAGAAAGTACCAAAAATCCTATAGATATATAGTTCAATAAATATTTATTGAGTCCCTACGTTGTACCAAATACTACACAGTGGACTTAAAGTAGCAATAAGAACTAGGAAGGACCGGGAATTTTAGAATGTACCTATTAATGCCAAGAAAAAGAAGGAGAACATAAATATGTGTTCACTGCCAAGTGTGGTCCAAGATGAAGCATTCTAGGAAAAACTCGGCATAACCAGCAAGTCTGAGGAATGCATGAAGGGGGGTTCTTCTTCCTTTTTTCTCTTTGTGTTTTTATTTACTTATTTATTTTTATTTTTTTAAGTTTATTTTCAGTGAGAGAGGGATGGAGAGAGACAGAGATACAGAGAGAAAGGGGGAGGGAGAGAGAGAGAGAGAGAGAGAGAGAGAGAGAGAGAGAGAGAATCCCAGGCAGGCTCTGCACTATCAGCAAAGAGCCCTCCAAGGGGCTGGAGCTCACGACCTGGGAGATCATGATCTGAACCAAAATCAAGAGTCGAATGGCATGCTTAACTGACTGAGCCACCTGCTACCTAAGTGGCCCTGCTTTTCTCATTTGTTTGTTTTTTGTTTTTGTTTTTAATTTTGAGAAATCTAGATAAGAATCAAGGAGAACGTGACATTTAGGCACA